>NC_044924.1:8095488-8114801 GCF_003576645.1 Ipomoea triloba | reverse complement strand
ATTTAACATATACTAATTTCATTTAGTTTATTTAGTTGATTACTTAACTAACAGTATATATACTAATTAACATGCATTTACAGTATACTAATTAACAAATTTAGTAAACAAATTACACAGTATACTAATTATATATTTTTAGTAAACAAATTTAGTAAACTATATATATATATATATATATATTTTTTTTTTTTATTTTTTTTTTTTTAATTTCGGGGACGGGGCGGGGCGGGGAGGGGTATCCCCGTCCCCGTCCCCGTCCCCGTCCCCGATCCCCGCAAAATTTCCCCATCCCCGTCCCCGTCCCCGACGGGGACGGGGCACATTGCCATCCCTAGCTATAGGGCTGTGCAGCAGACGGGTTCGGGCGGATCGGTTTTGCCATCCGCCCACCCGTGCGGATTTCGGACTAGAAAAGCACAACCCAACCCTTTGTTTATTAGACCAAAATCCTTTCGGATTTTTGGTATTTCGGTTTCGGTCGGGTTGATTCGGTTTTCGGTTTCAATTCGGATTGGCAAAAGTGTAATCAAAATGTTAAACTGTCTAAAACTTAAAAGCTAAAAATAAAAACTAAAGTAGTTAAGTAGTTAACTACTTAACTTACATCAAAAACCAAAATGTTAAACTGTCTAAGTTTACAGTTTACAGATAGGAATATAGGATAGGATTGTTACAGTTCACAAATGTTTACAGTTTACAAAAACACAAATTGTTTGTCTGTGACTGTCTAAGCCTCTAAGGCAGCAAAAGGCAAAAGCCATCACTAGTTCAAGGATTTCACAGCAATCAGCAACCAGCAAGGCAGCAATCACTCCAATCAGCCACCAATTAGCCACTCAAAAGTCAATTTTGTTATCTCTCTATTCTTCTTCCTGCTCATTAAAGCTTAAAAATCATTAAAAGACAATAAAGTGATAAACAACACACTGACTTGAGAGTAGAAAACTACACAGAACTTAAGATAAAAAAAGGCTCAGAGTGCTTTTTGTCATTTCATGTTAGAGTTGGGGGCAAATTGCTTCTTGAACTCAATCAGAGCAACACACCAACCCAAACTCCCAAAGTCCTTTTAATTCAGACTAATGGTGGAAGCATCATCATAGCCAAAAACAACTATATTAGACAATTGATTATTTGAGAATATCATAATATGAGATGAAGGGAAGTGATATACCAGAACCAGAAGTCCAGATTTCAGAAAGGCACAATTCCTTACAACTTGAACTTACTAGATGAGGGACTCTGGGGCTTAACTTCCTAAGGGCAGCAACATTTATAAAAAAAGTTACCAAGCCACTTAGCAGTTGTAACCTGTATGCTTGCCAGTTGCCTCAATTCCCTCAAAGACCTCATCACAATGTCACATAGTTACATGCATAATGTATAGCAGTATAACATCTAAGTAAACTGAAAGTAGGGTGTTAATAAATTATAAATGACTAATTGTATTACAGGGATTGTTGGCAGTGTTCCAACATTACTTTGTGAAGAACCAGCAGCTCCAGTGGACAATTCTGCACAAAAAAGAAACAAAACAGTTTAAAAAGTATAACAATTAACAATTAACAAATAACAATTAACTATTTAACTAGAAAGTTAGAAATTTTACCCTTTTCCAATCTTTCAACATCATCCAAATTTTCCTCAACAGAGATTGGGTGATTAGGTGCCCTCAACCAATCTTGTGCACAGACAAGGGCTTCCACAATTTTAGGAGTTAAGGAACTCCTAAAGGCATCTAATACCCTACCACTAGTACTGAACGCACTCTCAGAGGGAACAGTTGATATTGGAACAGCTAACACATCCCTTGCCATTTTAGATAGAATTGGAAATCTAACACTGTTAAGCTTCCACCACCTAAGCACATCAAACTCCCCATTCTCTCCATCTTCCACTATGTTTTCACTTAGATAAATCTGCAGTTCAGTCTGCTTACTACTTCCACCACTCTCCATTCTCTATTTTTTCAGCTGGCTTTTCAATCTAGACTGAGGTCTTCCAACTGAACTAACTGAGGTCTGAGAATGGACAGTAACTGGTTCAGAGGTGACAGTACTAGAGGTGACAGTACTAGAAGGGGCAGTATAGGTGGCTGCATAATCATTAAAAAGCTCAACCATAGAAGTTTGAACCTTATCAAAGCATGATTTTCCTTTTTCTTCACCATACAGTTGGGCAAATTGGGCAGGCATATACTCAATCTTATCCCTAGGGTCCAAGATATTTGCATAAAATATCAAGAAGTTCATTTTTTCTGGATCTCCCCAATATTTCTGAAATTTTTGTTTCATTTGGGACCCCATTGCCTTGAAAAAAAAAACAGACAGAACACAAAAGAAAAAACACACAATCAGTCAATCAGATAAATCAACAAACATACAGAAAAACAGAATGAACAAAACCTTTAAACAGAAATATAGTTTACCTTTTCAGAGCTTGTATCAGCTGTAATCATGTCATCCAGCATGCAACCCAAGTCAGAAATCTCAGAAAAGAAACTATTTGAAGTGACATAGAGAGAACCAGATATTCTCACAGTCATCTCATAGAATCCTTTTAGAAGGCGGACTAAGCTTTGAACAGAAAGCCAGTCTAAAAAATTTGGAACAGAATCAGATAAATCAGCAGACAGTGAGGGATCATTCTCCTCATAAGCTTCAAAGACCCTCTGGTATTGAACAGCAGTGTTGAGCATGATATATGTGTTGTTCCATCTTGTTGGAACATCGAGTTGTAATGCACATTTGGCTTCCACCCCAACCAGGTCAGCAAGCTCTCTAAACTTCTTGAGTCTTGTAGGGGAATTCCTCACCCATCTCACAACATCCCTAACTTTTTTTACAGAAGGGTCTGCAAATCTCAACCCATCTTGGACCACTAAGTTCAACACATGGGCTATGCACCTCATGTGCAGACACTGAACCCTAACAGAAGACCCACCACAAGATAAAAGCTTACTCTTGAAAAACCCCAAGGCTGTGTCATTTGAAGAGGCATTATCAACAATAACTGAGAAGACATTTTTTATTCCCCACTCAATAAGACAACTTTCTAGGGCTTTGGCTATGTACTCCCCCCTATGAGAAGAAACTGGGACAAAGGAAATGATCTTTTTGTTCAGCTTCCACTGATCATCAATGAAATGTGCAGTAATGCACATGTAATTGATCCTTTGGACAGATGTCCATGTGTCAGTGGTCAAGCAAACCCTTTGGGTGCTTACCCTAAACAACTTTTTGAGGTTTATTCTCTCATCTAGGTAAATCTGGTAAATATCTCTAGAGATGGTCCACCTAGAAGGGATTTGGAACCTAGGACAGGCAACAAAAATGAATTTCCTAAACTCATGTCCCTCAACAATCCTAAAGGGTAGCTCATCTACAATGATCATTTCACATAATGCTCTCCTAATTGCCTCTTGGTTGAAAACCCAAGTCCCCAAAACCCCCTCAGATGTTTCTGTTCCAGAGTTAGAAACAACATTGAATGTGAGAAGGGTCTGCCTTGTATCCTTTGAGTGAGGATTTTTTAGGCAGCCCAACATATGGTTTCTCAATGAGGAAGTGCCATGCTTTTTACTTTCACATGCAAAAACCTTTACACAATAAAGGCATTTGCCCTTGATTAATTTGCCCTTAGCATCAAGAATCTTTTCAAAATGATCTCATACTTTGGACCTAGACTCCACCTCTTTCCTCTTCTTAGTAGAAACAGCAGGATTAGAAGGCATAGGCTGCTGAGGATTTGTCTCAGTGCCTTGGGCTTCTACTCCATGTTCCTCTTCAGTTGAGGTTGGAGGGTGTCCAGATGCACTGATGCTTTCCATCTATATAGATGGGCATCAGTAAACAAATGTCCAAATAAACAAATAAAGCAGACAGATTACAACATTACACACAACCACAGACTACTCAGCAAACATTGGGATATTTAACTTCCACCATTCATAATTTCCAGACTGCTCAGCAAACAAATAAAGCAGACAGCCAGACATATAGATATGTACTTCCACCATAAAATCCATTATCATGTTAATGGATTAATAAAGCAAATTCATCATAAATTCATAATTAGGGCAACAGATTCATAGATATATAACTTCCACCAGTATGTACAAAATGAAACATATTACATAAATACAATATGTACAAATTTAAGGGTCCTATTACCATAAACTTGAACCATATATCAGGAATTTGCATAAATTCATCATCTATATGGTTTTGCCCCAAAAAATAGGGCTTAGTGAGTGTCTGCTAGTGAGACAGTGAACCCAAAATTAGGGCTCAAAGACTCACAGCCTCCCAGACTCACCATTACAATAAATTTACACACAAATCAGTATAATCACAGGATTCACAGCATCAATCATAAAAAACAGTATAACACATACTACACAAAGTCACAAATTACAGTATACCCTAGAAAAATGATAAAAGTCAAAATTACTTGTTTTCTCCAATTATTTCCCGGAGAACTAGGGCTTCAACTTCAACAAATCAACACAGGGACACCAGACACGGACACACCGCACACAGGCTTCCACCACTGGCCTGACTGCTTGAGGCTTCCACCAGACCACCACCGGACACGGGCTTCCACCACCGGCGTCTATTACGGACAACGAACTCAAGTACGGGTTGTAGGGTTAGGGCTGTGCACAACGGGCAAAACCCTAGAAGTCTCTAAGAGTCGGAGACAAAAGAGTGAGTCATTGAAACACTAAGACTCCAAGAGAGTAAGAGACTCTGTCTCAGAGATGGAGACTGGACAGAGAAGAGAGAATGAAGAACTGGAGAAGAGAGAAATCACATATGAGACTTGAGAGTTGAGAGAACGGAGGGAGTGAGGGAGAAGTGGAGAAGAGTCGCGACTGCGCAGACAAGAGAAGGGTCTCGAATGACCAAACCCTAACCCTACATATATATATATATACTATATATGAAACGGTGCCGTATAATGTAACATATATATATTATATATATCTATTCGGATTTCGGACGGGTTCGGGTAGCGAAATACCCAACCCTACCCGATCCTAAATAAACTGGAGATGGGGGGTTAAATGGGCGGGTTTGGGATTCGGTTTTCGGATACCCTTTCCGTGTCTGTATTCGGGTTTCGGGTCGGGCGGGTTGGGCGAGTTGGGCGGGTCCTGCACAGCCCTACCTAGCTGGTTCGAAGCAGAACGATCGCCACCACCAGAAGCGTGACCGCCGCCTCGGCCACGCTGACCACCACGCTGAACAGCGTACACCGCCGTTGGCGACTGAGCAGGGACAAACTCGTCGGTTGCGATGAACTCCTGAGCACCGAGCAAATCCGCAAGCTCCATAAGAGTAACTGGTCGGCCACGAACAGCAAGCGAGGCAGTCACCGATCGAAATTCCGGCCGAAGTCCCCGAAAAACATACAAGTTTTGTTCTTCGAGAGAAACCGACCGGCCAGCTAGCAAGAGATCTTCGACAATAAGCCTTGCACGTCCAAGATAGTCGGCAGTGGAGGAGTCTCCTTGCCGAAGACTATGAAGCTGGCTGAGCAGATGGAGTTGTCGGGACTGAGACGCCAACGCCAAGGACTGTTCCACGGCCTCCCAGAGCTCCCTCGAGGTGCGAAGACCAACAGCAATGGAGAAGACTTCTTCGGATAGAGAGGAAACCAGCATAGAGAGCAAGGCCTGATCACGCCGCACCCAAGAAGCGTAGTCGGGATTCGGCACCGGCGGTGGCGGAGGGGCATCGGCAGTGACGGCAGGATAAGGTAGGGTGGCGGCCGGACATGGATACGAACCATCAATGAATCCCATAAGCTCATGACCGCGAAGAAACGGAACCACTTGCGTACGCCAAAATAAATAATTACGATGAGTGAGCTTAATACTCACAAAGTGATGAGCTGCGGAAAGAGAAGTAACCGCAGATGAGACTGAAGAACCAGTAGCCACCTCAGAAACGGTCCATTCAGAATTCACAGATCCGTTGTGGTCAACCATGAATTCCCAGGGAGAAACCCTAGCGACTGATACCAGATGAGAACTATTGTAATTGTATTCAATAACTCAAACTGTATCTGTTCAGATTACATTGGTATATGTACAAGAGAGTCACAGATAGAGCGGGACTAGGACTTATAATCTAACACAACTACTCAGAGACCTAATACAAACGATAGTTGTTAATTGACAATTTGACATACATTTTTTTGAGTAAAATAGAATAACCGATTTTCTTACTGATGAGATATCAATTATCTAATCTTGGGGCTTGAGGGTGGTAGTAAATTTTCCGCCCCAACCTTTCTTCAATAGACTAGCGGGGTACGCGTGATGCACGTAGTCAAAGATCTAATGGTGATTCATATGTAAGAGTTTTGATTTAAGATGATGGTAATAAAATTTTGAAAAAAATATTGGAACGAACATGTGTATTTAATACAAATTAAATAATGTAACATAGGAAGTGTTAGATTAAAACAAAGCTAGCAAAAGTTATTTTTCTGTCCAAAAAAGTTGTATTGTGTTAGTGTTTTTATTCATAATAGTCGGGCACGCACATTGCGCATAGTGCAACGCCCTATGTACATTTTTTAACATAATGACGAATTTTAATCTAAAACTATAATTTTACGATCATGTTAAAAGAACATGATTGTAATTTGATTGAGTATTGTTGACTAAAAATGTTTGCAATAATTAACTAATATTATTACATTATTTGATTTAAGTTAGTATTGGCAATTTCTTCATACACATTGTCACTAATAATATATTGATACGATCATTAAAAAAAACATATAATAACAGACATATCACGTCAGTTTTAATAAAATCGTGATTGAAACATTAAATAAATTTATAACTTAAGAAAATATTTGTACGTCAGTTGTATAAACTAGCTGACATGGTTAATAACGACATCATTATTTTAAATTTTAAAAAAAAAACAATATGACGTGGTTTTTTTTTTTTCTTTTTTACGTTGGTTTCTTTAAATTTATAGTTTTAAAATTCATAATTAATAAAGTCAACATATCATATCTTCATTGAAAGAAAAATAATTATAATATGATTAATATTATTAAAGATAATTTTAGATATGTTAAATTACTAAATATATTTATGATAATATTTAATTAAAAGTTAAGTGAAATCAAACTTATTATTCCTTATAACACTCCAATATATAATGTCTACACACATTATTACCACTGAATAATATATAAGAAAAAAATATTGTGTATACATTTGTACGATAATAATAATGGAAAAAGATAATAAAAGTTACAACAGTAAAAAAAAAATTGTTAAAAAATTATATAGTACAACTCTTATAGCATAATCTATATAAAAAAAATAAAAAAAAAATGAAGATAAATCAGAAATATAATATGAATTGAGACTTATTATGTCACTAGCAATTATCCAATAATAATAACACCTATTAAGTAATAAATTTGTTTATTGAACACCATTTTTTGTAACTATTACGGCTATGTTTGGCAAACTTAGCTAAAATGTAGCTGAAAGCTGAAAAGTAGCTGAAATTGAAAAGCTATAAGCTCGAAGCTGAAATCTAAAGAGCCGTTAAGCTAGCTATTATGCTTAAAAGTGTTTGGTAAAATTAGCTTTTTGATAAGCTGATAAATGTAAAAAGACTAAAAAGACATCTTCATACAATTTAAATAGTTTTAACTTTAAAAAAAAACTTTAAATAGGTTTGTTTATATATTAAAATATAAAATAGTGAAATCAATATATTTTAATAAAATATAAAGTAAGAACATATATTTGAAAATATATAAAATAAAACAAAACGTTTATAATTCATAAGATTAGTTCATACAAAAATCAATGTTCAAACACAAATGTCAAATTGAAATTACAACCAAACATATTGAAGAGAAAAAGTCAAAAAGGTTTAGCCAAAAAAGTTTTAATTGGGAAGGGTAATGATGTCATTTCTTTAAAATAATAAGGTTAAAGATGGAAAAAAAGTTAGAAAGCTACTAGCTTATTTTGAAACGCTACCTAGGTAGCGTTCACAAATAAGCTTTTATTTTAAGCTACTAGCTTATTTTAGTAACATTATCAAACAGAACTTATAGCTTATTAGTAGCTTAAAATAAGCTATAAGCTCCTAAATAAGATATACCAAACAGAGCCTACAGCTTTGGAAATGCCATCGAAAGTAGTTAATGGTATACAATTATGGCTGACCCGAACCAATTTCATAGATATAAAGAAAAATTATATAATCTCAAATAGTTTAAAATGTCAATTTTTTTTTTGAAAACAAATGTCAATTATTATAAATGAAAAAAATCATAATATTTCGTGAATAATATAAATAATTTTTTTTGTTTATAGAATACTTATAATTATTTTGTTTTATAATAATACACATTCTTATTATTAAAATGATAAATTTTAAAATTTATTGTCAATATCAGAATAATAAGCTTTAGACCTTACGCCGTTACGCGCATGCCAGCCAATTACTAATTTTATAGTTTTAAAAAAAAAATCAAAATATTCGATCGGGAGACCATCCATGACGTTAATGGCGTGGGAGCATGGGTTGAAGTCATAATGGGCAACTTGCGGAATTCAAAAGTAGTTTTTTTTTTTTAACGATAGACTTCATTAATAAACTTCAAGAAACATTACAACACGGTTCAATGGAATGTAAAGCATTCCATACAATCTGACATAAAATTAAATTTTCTAGCTAAGCTAATAAAATTTAGATTCACATACTGTGTTACAAAAGAGTTATGATTCTTAGAGAACCTTAAAACTTTTATCAAATAATTGATGGTCTTGTCGAAGGTAGACAAGTCAAACTCTGGATAGAACGACTTGTATACCACCTGAGTCTTTATCTTCTTACTGAAGTCCCTTGACATTGTTCCCAACTGAAGATAAATATCCGCCCTCGTATCTTTGTCCGGTTCATCAGTGGGTAACCTATCAACTAAACTGAGCTGCACGTCAATATTCAGAAGAGGCATGTCTTTGTAATCTGCTTCGCCCAGGGTTAGTATCACAAAAGCCATGACCATATATAACTTGTCGCACTCCATAACGAAAACTCGTGAATATAACGAGAGGAAAAAACTCGTGAAAGATACGAGAGGAAAGTACATAATAACCTGCAAAGTAAGCAGAAGGAGACAAAAACAGCAAAATATATTGGGAGACAACCGCATAAAAAGATGAAAAAGGAAGGTTAGAAAAACCAAAATATGTTGGGTGGCTCAAGGAACGCAGATACCAACAAACACAAAACCCAACAAACAAACAAATATATATATATATATATATATATATATATATATATTATTTTATTATGAAAAGAAAACTNAAACCCAACAAACAAACAAATATATATATATATATATATATATATATATATATATTTTTTTATTATGAAAAGAAAACTGAAGGGGATTGGAGGCGTAGGTGGGAGGATGAGACGGTGGTGACCGGAGCAGAGGTGGCTGTGTTGTCGGCGGTAGAAGGCTGTGGTGGTAGGCGGAGCTGCTACGGCGGTGGGAGGTAAAGGGGAAAGGTAGTGGGGGGCGGAGGTGCGGTGAGGATGGAAGGGGCTGCCAGAAGAAAAAGAAAGACAAAGAGGAAAGAAGGAGGGGAAGATGGCTGGTGACGAGGAGGAAAGAGGGCAGGCGCCGCCTCCGCTAAGCAAGCGGAGGCGGCTGTCGCCGGAAAAATAAAGGAAGGCCGGGGAGGAAGAAGAAACTTAGAGAGAAGGAAGAGAAAAATTGGAGTTATGGGTTGAATTCAAAAGTAGTTAAATGCAATTTTACAAACTTTAGAAGCTTTCCTATAATGCCTGCTGCCCGGCCTGCACCTATACTTTTCGTTTATAAGTTACGCCGTATAAGATAATTATAAAATTCGTCCCTAAGTATTAGTCATGTTCATTTTTCACCCCTAAGCTAGTTTTCATCTTTTTTATTAACTTTTTGCTCTAAGTTATACTAATGTTGTTAATTTTGTCCCTAATGTTTTGTTAGTAAATGAACGGAGAGTGCAAAGCCAATGATAATTTAGGAACGAAAAGTGAGCATGATCAATAATTATGTACGAATTTTACAATTATCGTATTTGAAAAGTGTAAAGAGAGCTAATCGAACGGGAGGGCACTAAACCTTATGTTGTGAGGAAGGGCGAGTGACGAAGGAAGAAATTTCAATTTCTTCACCGGGCTTGGACCATGTCTCCCGAATCACCAGATTAGCAAGAAAAGCTTTCCCTGGTTCAAGCTTTGCCAGAAGCCTTTCAAAGTTCGAAGCCGTCCGCACAAAGTCAGGTATTGACCATTGCGCGGCACCGTCGGATCACTAAGGCCGACTTTCGTCCCTGCTCGACGGGTGGGTCTTGCAGTTCTTTACATCTTTGGAAAGCGCATTGAAATGCTTGCAAACAACCGAACAAAGATTATCCTCAAGTTCTGCTTTCATGAACTCCTTGAGCGGGTCAGCACCTCCGAAAGAAACGGAGGACTTCATTCAGTAAATTCTCCTTTCTTTAAATCCGAACTACTTTTTTTTTTTTTTCCAAGAATGTTAAACTCCATCACCCAAGAGTGGAAATAATCAAATCAAATTTGTTCGACAAGCATAAAACAATATTTAATATCGATCTTTTTGAGATCCAATCCAAGATAATACTATATATGAATCTGGAGTAAATTAATTTAATCAATTAAATTCAATTTTTTTATTCTTTATTTGATTCAAATAACATGGCCGGTGTATAATGCTTTTATTTTAAATTGATCCATATTGGTCATGGTATACCATGTTTGATATTCTTTCATATATATGCATTAGTCTTGTATGGTGTCTTCTCTATGAAGGGATCTGTTCAACAAATTTAAATACCTTAACCATAAGTATCACCACCACTCTCTAATATTTAATACAATGATGAGGAACCAAGGTTGTTAGAGAGATTTTTTTAGGGGAGCAAGTTATAATCAAGAACATGATGGTTTATAATTAAACCAATAAATACTATTTAAGGATAAACAAATCACCAAGCGAAATCAATCGAAGGCTTGTACTATACAAAACTTTTTAAAAATCAATCTTCTTCCTCCCAATAGTATTAGAAGTGTTGAAATGACGAATTTTCAAGATACAATGGATTATTAGGATTTATTCAATTTAGCATTTAAATAAATCTTGCGGTGGACTTATCAAACAAAAATAAATAAATAAATAAAATTGAGCACTTTGAAATTTTATAGGAAGTGTTGGTAGAAATGATAGGAAAGTAAAGAGAGTTCGTAGGATTGAAATATATAATTTTTAGGTGTGCTAAAAGTTAAAAATATAATACCAAATACTATATATTTATAGAAATTTTATTTAAGTTAAATCAACTTTTCAAAAATAGTTTTCAACATTTTGTCACTGATCGATAAGTGAAACGTGCTTCTCGATTTCGAGAAGTGAAACGCAGAGACCGAGAAGTGCGCCCCTCGACCATATGACTAAGAAGTAACTTTACTTTCGGATCACATACGAAAGTTTACTTTTCAGCTTAGCCGATAAGTTCACTGTAAAAACTTACATTCCGATCCAACATTATCTCTACATTTTGCACTCTTTGTGTGTCAAAACTATAAAAAAAAATGTTATTTTTAACAAAAAAAAAATTATTGGGATACAGATACGTATACGAGATACCTAGTGATTGATTGTATTTTGAACTTTGAGTATAATTTTTTAGATATATATGAACATCAAAAGATAAAAATAAAAATTATATGAGTATTTATGAAAGTTATGAAATGTATTGTAAAACTTGATAGGATAAATGAAATGTTTGCATGTTTATACAAAGGGGAAAAGTATGTAGAAAATGTTGAAAATTTTGGAGTTTGAGTGTGGAACTTTAATTATTTATATTTGTGAGAATAAACAAAAAAGAAATAAATAAATGAGTTTTTTTTTTCTAAATAGTCCATATTTTTTGTGAGAAAAAAAAATCTACATAAATTCTAATTTAAATAGAGTATAAAAATAAATTAAATCAATAAATAAAATAGTTTTTCCCAAAATGGTCCATCAACTATTGGTGGGTGTATTATGCACAAAATAGGCGGATAGAGTAAAATGCCCCCCATTTTAAAACTGAGCAAGCGAAATGCATAATAAATTAAAAGACTGAATTTGGTGAGTTTTTGAAAGTCAACGAACCACATTAGGTGCAATTAAAAGTCGAAATGCAAAATTGAGAATGGACAATAGTTGAGGGACCATTTTGATAAACAAAAACTCTATCCTTCAATATCTTCGAGTTACAAAGAATTTGACATATATGTGAAAGACTAATATATGATTTTTAATGGGTTACTTGGGTATGGCTATTTTATTTGATCGCAATGATGCCAAGCACCAAACTGGTTATGCTATGTCTTACTCCTAATGTCCTATACGAGGATAATAAAGCTTGTATTGCACAAATGATAAATGTGTATGTTAATGAATTTTTGACAAAGCATATATAATGTCAAAATTCAAGTCACATGAGCTAGTCACAACATTATTGCACAAGATATTCATTCTAGTGGCCATCCATAAGATTTTTTTACAAAAATCCTTTCTACACTTTTTTTTTTTTGTTGGAAAAAATGTTTTTATGCGTGGAATTATGAAGATTGTTTTCTTGAGGGGTGTGTCATTCACTTAAATCAATCTTGAATATTGGACTTGAATCGATCATAAAGATTGAGTTCGGAAGACTAACAATTGTATTCTTTTTCATTTGTTTGAGTTTTGATGTTATTTTCTTAATTAAATGTTTTTTTTTAACGAGGCAACTAGTATAACATATGGAAGCATACATATCATGTATTCCTTTTTTTTTTTTTCCCTTTTCTCAATTAGGTTTTTTCCACTATGTTTTTATAATGAAGTTTTTAACAAGACATTAATATGATATAGTAATGTCAAAAGATGAGTGTTAATGTGTTATAAATAAATATATGTGCCTTATGTGGACATTACTAAAGGTATTATACTATGAGAATACATCTTCATCCTTTATAATATGTTTTTTTAAACCCAAAGGCAAATCAATATATTAAACCTCGTCAAATAAGAAATCAAAGAAAACAACGTCTGAGTATGTACAATCGGACGGAGTATCAGCCACCTGCCCACCTTAGCCAAAGCATGAGTGAACTGATTCATAGACGAGGAATAAACTTAAAAGCATGAACGAACTGATTTATCCTTTATAATATAGTTATACACATCACCAAAAACACACCACTAGGTATGAAAAAATACACCACACAGTGTTCAGAAATGCACAATTAGAAACATGAGAGCTATGAGGTGTTTTTATGCATTTTCATTGTGGTGCATTTCATAACATTGAGTGGTGCATTTCTTAACATTGAGTGATGTAAACCGCACGGCCGCACGGGAAGGCGCGGCCACGTTTGAATAAAAATCTCTCTCTCTCTCTCTCTCTATATATATATATATATATATATATATATATATATATATATATTTTGAGTGGGCGTATATGATATCTGCTATTTTGTATAATTATTCACCCCTTATTCTAGTTGTTTTGAAGGTTATTTTCTGTATCCTAGTGAAATTGGGAATTGTTTGTGTGTTATATTGTCTAAGTGTTGAATTATCTACAAGGAACAACAAAGGAAGAATTTTGGAGCATTTTGGACAAGTTCTGGAAGAAAAGGGAATTACAAGGAAGAAAGGAAACAAGAATACATATTGGAAAAGAATTGGAAGTTAATGGGCCAAGGCCCATCTATCTCCTATATATTCTACCTATTCTCTACAATTGTAGAAGGTTCCCTTACAGAGTTCTGAACCCTAGTTTTTAGTTTATATTTCCCCAGCATAGTTTAGACTAGTTTTACATTAGATTATTTTATTTCAAGCTTGGAATCGGATTGAAGTTGGATTTGTTATTTATCAGTTAAGTTTCTCTTCCCAAAAAAAAAAAAAAAATGGCGCCGTTGCCGGGGATTGGCTTATTTGGTTTTGATTGTGTGATTAATTTCTTACTAGCATTAGAGTTAGTGAATTTTAGGAGATCAAGTTTTATACTAGCATTAGAGTTAGTGAATTTTAGGAGATCAAGTTTTATTTTAGCATTAGAGTTAGTGAATTTTAGGAGATCAAGTTTTATTTTATTATTAGAGTTAGTGAATTTTAGGAGATCAAGTTTTATTTTATTTTTAGAGTTAGTGAATTTTAGGAGATCAAGTTTTATTTTATTTTATTCTTTATTCGAAAAAAAAAGATCAAGTTTTATTTTATTTTATTCTTTATTCGAAAAAAAAATTTATTTGCACTAACCCATTACTAGTTCCTTCCAAGAGTGTTTGTGGTTGTGTTAGACAGCAGGTTACCTTCCTTTTATGCACACTAGATCGAAAGGGAGCATGAATCTTCGTCCCTACGATCTAAATCTTGAGAGGAAATTAAGGAGGGAGAAGAAGGTGTTACGTGATTGGTGATACACTCTCATTTGTACCTATTTTACTTGTGTTTTTATTTAGGTTTTATAATTAATTGTGTATTAAAATGTTATCTCCAATGCTTTTTCCTTGTTATTTTATTTAAAGTGGTATAATGCTTGGTTTGAGTGTCTTTGGTGTGTTTAGTGCTGCATTATAACCACTTGGGAGCAAAAAGGCAATGCAAAGGAATCAAAAGTGTTGAGAAGTCAAAATGGGACCGAAAGTACTGTTCACCGCAGATTCTCGACGCGTCGAGAATATCTCTCGACGCGTCGAGACCTTCCAGAGAGCAATAAAAATTTCGCCATTTTATTCTCGACGCGTCGAGAAACATTCTCGACGCGTCGAGAATCCTGCCCAGGACACTATTCATCCCAGAACAAAATTCCAGATTTGTCCCTGTTTTGGATCCCACTATTTAAGGCTTCATTTCTCCCCAAACCCTACCTGTTGGCTGCTGGTTTTTGTCAGAAAAAGGGGAAAGAGAACAAGGAAAAGAAGCTTCATCATCTCCAAAAGCCAAAGAAGAAATCATCACAACTTTTGGAAAGGAGATCAAAGAAAAGAGCTTGGAGGCATCATTTGGGAGAATATCTTCCTTTCTCTTTTCTATTTTGAACTTTATTGAATAATTGTTGGATCTATTTTAGCCATGTTAGGCTAAACTTCCTTTTTGGGATTTTTGGGTATAAAAGTGTTTATGAACCTATGTGCCTAGTTCTTATTTTGTTTTAATGAAATATCTATTTGGGTTTATTGCTTGTGTTGCAATTGTGATTTATGTTATTGATACTTGTAATTAGATGCATATGATTGCTTGTACCCTTGCTAGATTTGTCTATGAATCAAAGAGCACCCACAATTGCACTTGACTATTGTACCTCGAGAGAGGACAATTTGGTTAAGGGATATATTGTGAATAGCTCACGAGAGTGAGTATTCCATTTGTGAATAGCCCACGAGAGTGGGTATTCCATTTATTGCTTAGTCCCGATCTTATATTGTGAATAGCTCACGAGAGTGAGTATTCCAATTACCGTATTTTGGGTTTGAGTTACGAGAGTAACCTTTCCCTTTTAGATGGCAATTTTCCACACTTGTTTAACCCAAATAATTATTTCACTTTAGATTGGCACTAGGTGATTAAACACTTTAACTCCCAAAAATCCCGCTTTTACCTCTTTGAATACAAAAACCCGTTTGCCTTATTTTAATTATCTTGTTTGCATATCCATAGATAATCACCCATTGTGAACGTAGGAATAGCTTCTTGCGAATATAATTAGTAACTAGTGCTTGATACCCCACTTCCCTGTGGTTCGATAACCCCGGAATACTCCGGGTATTTGTATGTGGTTTTATGCTACGACCAAATTGGCGCCGTTGCCGGGGAAGCGGTGTTTAGTATTAACATTAGTGAAAATTGTATTCTAGGAGTCTATTCCATTTTATTTTCTTTATTTTTATTTTTATTTTGTTTTGTTTACTAACCGGTGCTAACGAGCTTCCTTAGCTTGTTTTTGTTAAGGTTTGTAGGTGTTGCATGCAAACAAGGTCCTCGGGAGGTGAAGGACTATTACCTCTTGACCTTGAAATCGAAAGGAGAGCCAAATTTCTTAGAAAGCAAAGGAGGATGGCAAACGAGCAAGGCAACATCAATGTCAATCCTAATGGAAATGGTGAAGGAAATGGAAACGGTGAGGGAAACGGGGTAAATCAACCCCTACCGGCAAGGAGAGCTATGACCGACTATATTGCACCCGACTTGGATGAACACAATAGCATCAACATTCCGGGTGTTGAGGCCAACAACTTTGAGATCAAACCGGCAATCATACAAATTGAGGCCAACAACTTTGAGATCAAACCGGCAATCATACAAATGGTGACATCCGATCAATTTGGAGGGTCGGCAATCATACAAATGGTGACATCCGATCAATTTGGAGGGTCGCCAATCATACAAATGGTGACATCCGATCAATTTGGAGGGTCGCCAATTGAGGATCCAAATGCTCATATAACCAAGTTTCTCCGGATTTGCAGCACATTTAAGATGAATGGAGTTCCGAATGAAGCAATCAAACTCCGACTTTTTCCTTTTTCACTAAGGGATAAAGCCGACAGTTGGCTCATTTCTTTCCCCGCCAATCATTTTGCTAGTTGGGATCAACTTCATAGGGAGTTCTTGAAAAGATTCTACCCACTTTCAAAGACTCAAAGGATGAGGAGAGCCATTCAAAACTTCAAGCAAATTTCAAATGAATCTCTAGCCGAATCTTGGGAGAGGTTTAAGGAACTACAAAGGCAATGCCCTCATCATGGTATTCAAGGATGGGATCTAATGATGGCTTTCTATGAAGGTTTGCTTGATAATTCAAAGATCTTGGTGGATGCTTCATCGGGAGGATCATTCACGGTTTTGGAACCTACTCAAGCCGAGGAACTACTTGAGAAGATTGCAACAAATGGAACAACTTGGTATTCGGAGAGATCTTCCCAAAGGCTTGTGGGAGGATTTCATGATGTTGATCAAATATCCGCCTTGTCGGCTAAGGTGGATAACATGGCATCCATGGTTCAAAAGATAGCTCAAATCACCCTCAACAACCAAAATGTGAGCTATGCTTCTTCTACTTCTATTCCTCCAAGGCAAATCATGATGTGTGACTTATGTGGGGGAGAACACAATTTGGGAGAGTGCTTAAATGATGATATGGGTTCTCAATCTACCATGGAGCAAGTTGATTTGGTAGGATATGGTAGGCAACAACAATCATTCCAACCGCAAGGAGCCTACAATCCTAATGCATCAAGGAATCACCCCGGTTTTTCTTGGAGTAATCCGATGGGGGCTGCAAATCCCCAAAGTTTTGGCAATAGAGGACCACCACCGGGATTCCAAGGGCAACAAAATTATAGAGGTGGTCAACAACAACAACAATCTAGGCAAAATTTAGGATTCCAAAACTCTAATGCTCAACCGAGGCAACCACTAGAGAAGCCGCCTCCACCAAATTGGGAAGCCATGATAGAGATGATGTTTAAATCTCAAATGCAAAGTGAAGAGAAGATTAGGCAAGTATCGGATAAGTTGGACCAATTGAGTGCTCATCATAAAATGCTAGAAAATCAAATTGCCAATCAAGCTTCAACCTCTAGCACAAAAGTAACCGGGAAGTTGCCCGCTTGTCCCGAAAATCCGAGAGAGCACATGAATGCCATTATCACTAGAAGTGGAAAGCAACTTGAAGGTCCACAATTGCCTACCAATGATCAAGTTTTGGAGCCGGAAGTTGAAAATGGAAAGTTAAAGGAGGATGTTGTTGTGCAAAGCAAAGGAAAGGATTCTTGCCTATTCAAATCCGAAGAAGATGAAATCCAAAAACTTGAACCTTTGTTGAGACAAATTCCACCACTCCCGTTCCCACAAAAATTTAAGAAAGCCAAGGTGGAAGAAAGAAGGGCAAGGTTCTTGAGCTTGATCAAGCAATTGGACATTTCTATTCCTTTGCTTGATGCCATCACCGAAATCCCCTCTTATGCAAGATTCTTGAAAGAGATTCTATCCAACAAGAGGAGATTTGAAGACCGTGAAACCGTTGCGGTCAATGAAGAATGTAGTGCCCTTATCCAAAACAAGCTTCCACCAAAACTTAGAGATCCCGGGAGTTTTTCTATTCCATGTGTTATTGGAGGGTCTCTTGTGCAAAGAGCTTTGTGTGACTTGGGAGCTAGTGTGAGTTTGATGCCGTACTCTTTATGTAAAAAGTTGCAACTTGGGGAGCCCAAACCCACCGCCATGACTTTGCAACTAGCGGATAGATCCGTAAAACACCCCGTGGGAGTTCTTGAAGATGTGCCGGTAAAGATTGACAAATATTACATCCCGGGTGATTTTGTGGTTCTAGAAATGGAAGAAGATGCTAAAGTTCCTATCATTCTTGGGAGGCCATTTTTGGCAACCTCCGGGGCGGTAATTGATGTTAAAAAGGGGACTTTGGTGCTTGAAATTGGGGATGACAAAGTTGAGTTTAATGTTTTTGAATTGGCTAGCAAATCCCCTTGTCTTGATGAATGCTTTTGTGTAGATACCATTGATTCATGTGTTCGGGAGACTCTTGAAGAAAGCAATTGGATTTCTAATGATCCTTTGGGAGTTGATGTAGATGATACTATTGAGGAAGAGCAAATTGATGAAGACACAAGTGGTTTTGATGAACTTTTTGATGAGAATGAATTATTGGTGCAACCATCCTCACCAAAGCTTGAAGTATTTGGTCTTGGAGACCAATTGACCAATCACAATGGGGATAATCATCCAAAGGTAGAATTAAAACCTTTGCCCTCCGAATTGAAGTATGCTTTTCTTGGTTCTAATTCTACATATCCCGTTATTGTGAATGCTAATTTGAATGATGATGAAATTGAGAAGTTGTTGCATGTGTTGAGAAGGCATAAAAAAATCATTGGTTATACTCTTGATGACATTGTTGGCATAAGTGCATCCTATTGCATGCATAGGATATACTTGGAAGAGGGGTATAAACCGAGCATTGAACCACAAAGGAGGTTGAACCCGAACATGAAAGATGTGGTGAAAAAGGAGATTCTAAAGTTGTTGGGTGCGGGCATTATCTATCCCATCTCGGATAGTAAATGGGTAAGCCCAATTCATGTGGTTCCTAAAAAGGGTGGAACAACCGTGGTTGAAAATGAAAACAATGAGCTCATTCCTACTAGATTGGTTACCGGGTGGAGAATGTGCACCGA
>NC_044924.1:8085158-8095440 GCF_003576645.1 Ipomoea triloba | reverse complement strand
TTGGGAGGCAACCCAAGTCCTTTTATTCTATTTTTATCGCGTTTTTGCACTTTGCTAATTTTTGCATTTTTAGATTCTTATGTTTAGTTGTTAATTGCTTGATGCTTGATGATCTTTGAACCTTTATTTTGTGTCATAAGTGATTTTTGGAGTGACATTTTGCTTTGAATGATGATAAGGTGTTGTTAGGAGTTGGCAAATTGGAAGTTTGAGCTGAAAACAGAGAAATATGCACACTGCCTATTCTCGACGCGTCGAGAAATTTTCTCGACGCGTCGAACAGTTCCATTGTCGAAATGGGTGTCCATTCTGGACATTCTCGACGCGTCGAGAATGTCTCTCGACGCGTCGAGAAGTCTGGTCAAACTTTGACCGACCCTTTTTCTTCCTTTTGCCTCCCAAAATTTTTATTTTCCCTTCTTCTTCCTCTCGCACGCAGCAGCGAAAACACCTCCCCTCCACTCTCCACTTCATTATTTTGGCTCCAAACTCTATTCTCATCCACTCCAAACTCTTTCTAAGGCATCAAGGTATCATCTTTGCATCATTTCTTCTTCAATTTCTTGTTATTTTGCTCATAATTTCGATTTTCTTGTGTATGAACCCTAACCCACGAAATTTCAAAATTTGAATCTTAAATGTCTTTGGGTTAGTGGTTGTTAGTTCTTGTGTGTTTAATTTGCTATAATTCCTTGTTTCTATCCATTACTTTGTTGATTTTAGTTTGATTTTGAAGAAACTAGTCTTGAATCTTGTTGATACATTCTTGAATGGAATTGAATTTTTGATGATAATGTTGCTTGGTGGTTGGGATAATTGATTGTATGATTGGTGGTGTTGCTTGTTGTGTAAAAATGGATAGATTTTGAAGGCTAGAATGCACTTAACACCTTTGTTCAAAATCATGCACACAAGGTGTTTGTTAAAATGTCCCAATGATGATTTTGAAAATTTCTTGCCTAACCTTGAGGTGATTGGGAGTGTTTTGCTTAGCTACTCCATTCTTGCTTTATTAGCTTGCATTTTGTTTAATAATTCCTAATACTTGATTTTTGCAAGCCTTGTTCTCACTCTATGATGTTGTAGTTACAAAATGCCTCCAAAAGGTAGGAACTCACGAAGGGGACGAAGGGAAGAATCATCACAACAAGCACAACAACTTCCCCAAGAGCCACAATTCCAAATCTTCAATACTCCCCAAGCACGTGAGAGATACAACACTTGGATTTCAACACGGGGGATCAAAAAAGAAAGGGGGATTTTGCTAAATGTTCCAGCACATTGGAATTGGGGACCTACATTTCTTGCTCAACCTGGAGATGCATTTTCTGGGCTAGTCAGGGAGTTTTATGCTAATGCTGGTGATGGCATGCAAACTAATACGGCAATTGTTAGGGGAGTTGAAGTGAGCTTTTCTACGGTAGACATTAATGCCTACTATGGTACTGAAGATCATAGAGCCATTGATTATTACCATCAAGACTTGAGGTTGAGCAGACTGACTGGAGAGATGCTAAATGAGATTGCAAGATCCTTTCACCCAGAAGCTACTTGGAACATTGCACATGGATTGCCAGCCCATATTGATTATCATTACTTTGGACAACGAGACCGTGCACTCCTTGACTTTATCAAAGCAAAGCTCAGTCCTTATTCACACAAAGGGCATGTTCGAAGAGATCAAGTCCTCATGGCTTACTGCATCAAGGAGCAGCATCCCATGAATGTGGGAGCCATTATCAACCAGAGCATTCGTGACATTGCGTCATCAGATAGGAAATCACGATGCTTTCTTAGCCATCCCTTTCTTATCACTGAATTGTGCAGGCTAGCAGGTGTTCCCATCAATGAAGAGCAAGAAATCAAGCTCACGCCCCTTACCTTCATCTCCCCACACTATGTTCAGACCCACTATGGGCAAGGCCAAATACCCGCCAATGACTCGGAGGATGAAGAAGCCGGTCAACAAGCTGAAAATGCAGATATGGTGGACCCTAATCATATTCCAGCGCAACCTCAAATTCCTCAACAATTCAATATGCAACAGTTCATTACAAGGCAAGAGGAATTCATGAGGAGAAGTGATGAAATAAACTGGTATGTTGGTACATCTACGTATCAACAAAATCAAGCGGCGCTAGGCTTTACTCCTCATTTCCCACCACCACCACCATGGCTTCAGGATCCCCAGTACATTCCAGACTACTACAGGCCTCATTTCCCACCACCACCGGATGATGCAGATCAGCAGTGACACTTCAGGGATGTATCTCATAACCCCTCTTTTGATTTAATTTGCTACATTGGGGACAATGTAGAATTTAAGTGTGGGGGAGGGTTTAGACTATTTCATTTTATGTTATTTCTTTTTCGTTTTGTCTTAGCTTTCTCTTGATCTTTCTTGGATGACTCAAATTTTTGCTTGAATCACTTGTCGGCATAGTTATTATTACTCTCTCTTGTGGGTTTGTGGATCGTTTTGGTTGAACTTGCTTCATTCCCTTACCAATATCCTTGTTAATCACCCAATAAACTGAACTAATTTTCAATCCAGTGGTTAGTGTTGTGCTAGTGAATGATTATGTGGAACTCCGGTGTTGGTTGATGTTCTAGAACTTGCCTTAATACTCCTCAAGTGTAGTCTAATTCTTGCATGCTTAGAAATGATTTAGGCCATTTTTGTTTACCCCTAGCCTTTTAAACCTTTTCACCCGATGTGTTTTTATTATCCCTCGTGTCCCCTTGTGCCTTTTTATTTGTTTATTAAGTGCTAAGCACTTAAACCCCTCTTTGTGAATTGTTTTTCTTGTTAAACCCTCATTATTAAACCCTTAACCCTTGACCAAAAACATTTCCTTTCGCCCTTGAGAGAATGTAACTTTTATTCTTTGATATTCTTGTAGAAGAGAATTTTTGGAGCTTTTATCTTGAAAGTAATCCTATCTTTGAAAAGTTCAAGTGTGGGGGTCCTCTTCATCTTTTGTAATGTATTTTGTTAATTTGTTCTTATGAATTCAAAAAAAAAAAAAAAAATGAAAATTATAGCTTAGTTGTTTATTTTATTTTTCTTGTAGAGTTTGTAATTGACCCCCACTATTCCTTAGGATTGCTTCGTTTCGTCTTTGCATTATGCTCCTGGTTTTCATCAAACTCTTCTAGCTTTAAATGTGAATAATTGTGAACTTCTCTCCGTTTTGTGTATCTTCCATACCCCTTCTTTGTTAGCCCTTAACCTCTAGCCCCGTTATAAGCTCAATAAAGACCTACTTGATCTTTGCATGCATTTTTAGGTCTGTATTAGAGGAGTGTGAAAGGCAAGCTTTTGGGATGTTCTTCTCAATACCAAATTCTGCATAAACCTAACTGAGTAGGTGCACACACTGGGTTTGTCACTAACTAATAATTTTGGTGCTTGAATGTTGGCTTGGGAATGGATCTTGTTGGCTTTGTGGTATGACCGGAGGTACAAGAGAGAGTATGAAAATTTATGCCAGACTTGTGATTTATTTTCTTATTTTGCTTGAGGACAAGCAAGATCTTAAGTGTGGGGGAGTTTGATACACTCTCATTTGTACCTATTTTACTTGTGTTTTTATTTAGGTTTTATAATTAATTGTGTATTAAAATGTTATTTCCAATGCTTTTTCCTTGTTATTTTATTTAAAGTGGTATAATGCTTGGTTTGAGTGTCTTTGGTGTGTTTAGTGCTGCATTATAACCACTTGGGAGCAAAAAGGCAATGCAAAGGAATCAAAAGTGTTGAGAAGTCAAAATGGGACCGAAAGTACTGTTCACCGCAGATTCTCGACGCGTCGAGAACATCTCTCGACGCGTCGAGACCTTCCAGAGAGCAATAAAAATTTCGCCATTTTATTCTCGACGCGTCGAGAAACATTCTCGACGCGTCGAGAATCCTGCCCAGGACACTATTCATCCCAGAACAAAATTCCAGATTTGTCCCTGTTTTGGATCCCACTATTTAAGGCTTCATTTCTCCCCAAACCCTACCGGTTGGCTGCTGGTTTTTGTCAGAAAAAGGGGAAAGAGAACAAGGAAAAGAAGCTTCATCATCTCCAAAAGCCAAAGAAGAAATCATCACAACTTTTGGAAAGGAGATCAAAGAAAAGAGCTTGGAGGCATCATTTGGGAGAATATCTTCCTTTCTCTTTTCTATTTTGAACTTTATTGAATAATTGTTGGATCTATTTTAGCCATGTTAGGCTAAACTTCCTTTTTGGGATTTTTGGGTATAAAAGTGTTTATGAACCTATGTGCCTAGTTCTTATTTTGTTTTAATGAAATATCTATTTGGGTTTATTGCTTGTGTTGCAATTGTGATTTATGTTATTGATACTTGTAATTAGATGCATATGATTGCTTGTACCCTTGCTAGATTTGTCTATGAATCAAAGAGCACCCACAATTGCACTTGACTATTGTACCTCGAGAGAGGACAATTTGGTTAAGGGATATATTGTGAATAGCTCACGAGAGTGAGTATTCCATTTGTGAATAGCCCACGAGAGTGGGTATTCCATTTATTGCTTAGTCCCGATCTTATATTGTGAATAGCTCACGAGAGTGAGTATTCCAATTACCGTATTTTGGGTTTGAGTTACGAGAGTAACCTTTCCCTTTTAGATGGCATTTTTCCACACTTGTTTAACCCAAATAATTATTTCACTTTAGATTGGCACTAGGTGATTAAACACTTTAACTCCCAAAAATCCCGCTTTTACCTCTTTGAATACAAAAACCCGTTTGCCTTATTTTAATTATCTTGTTTGCATATCCATAGATAATCACCCATTGTGAACGTAGGAATAGCTTCTTGCGAATATAATTAGTAACTAGTGCTTGATACCCCACTTCCCTGTGGTTCGATAACCCCGGAATACTCCGGGTATTTGTATGTGGTTTTATGCTACGACCAATTGGCTTCGAGAGTTCCAGGACTTCGAAGTAGACATGGAGACCGGAGATAGTAGCAATACTGGGCAGCTAGCCCATACTGGTGCCAACACACAACAGCACCCGAGGCAGAGAGAGGCAGCTGGAGACAACCCTGGAGTTCGTGCTGACCCCCAAAATCCAAATATTCAAAATTAGGCACAGAACTTCATGGCCGATCCAAACCCGAATATCTATGTTGGGGGAGGATTGGGAGCTCCTTTCATGCAGCAGCAGCCTGTGTACCAGCAGCCAGGCTATGGGGTTGGGATGCAAAATCTTCTCCACCAGATGAATCCCAACATGGTCCAGCAGTTTGCCAACAGGTCCCACAAGCAGAACCAATGGCAGCCCATTTAGCTCCTGAGTTCACTGAAGAAGATTGCATTGTGTACCCAGGGATTGAAGCGAATAATTTTGAGTTGAAGACTCAGCTCATTCAGATGGTTCAGAATAATCAGTTTGGAGGATCTCGGGTTGAGGACCCGAAGACTCATATTGTGCATTTTGATCGCATCTGCCAGACCATCAAGATGAATGGTGTTACTAGTGAAGCCATCAAGCTGAGACTGTTTCCTTTTTCCCTGAGAGATCAAGCACAACGTTGGTTGAATTCCTTTCCAGCCAACCACTTCATTACATGGGAACAACTCCACAAGGCTTTCATGCAGGAGTACTGTCCTCCTTCAAAGGCTGCCAAGTTAAAGAAGCAAATTCAGAATTTTCAGCAATTTGGCAATGAAGATCTTCCTGAGGCTTGGACGAGATTTATAGAATTGAGGAGGCAGTGCCCGAAGAATTTGATGACCCCAGGTGATTTTATGTCCTCATTCTATGAGGGATTGTCTAACTGGTCAAAGATTATTCTAGATACCTCATCCTTTGGGGGTGTTTTCATTGATATGGGACCAGCAGCTGGAGAGCAGTTGATTGAGAGGATCACCTCTAACAATACTTACTGGTACACTGAGGGGGATGATATACTCAAGAGAGAGAAAGCAGCTGGGATGTTCGAAGTTGGAGAAAAGATGGCAATGCAGGCTCAGCTGGATACCATACAACACATGCTAAAGCAGTTAGTACAGGGCCCTACTCAGAGTGTCCAGGCAGTTGCTCAACCTCCACTGACTCCACAGAATCCTTATGTTCTTAACCCTTATTCTGTGCCACAGGTACCTCTTGTAGCCTGTTGTGCAACTTGTGGTGGAAATCATGTAGCTCATACATGTCCTTTGTTAGACTTCGGTAACCAAGTTCCTCAGCCTAATATGGAGCAAGTTGATCTCATTGGTTATTCTAGACCACAGGGCCAGGGGCAAGGTTATGGGAACCATNGGTGATTAAACACTTTAACTCCCAAAAATCCCGCTTTTACCTCTTTGAATACAAAAACCCGTTTGCCTTATTTTAATTATCTTGTTTGCATATCCATAGATAATCACCCATTGTGAACGTAGGAATAGCTTCTTGCGAATATAATTAGTAACTAGTGCTTGATACCCCACTTCCCTGTGGTTCGATAACCCCGGAATACTCCGGGTATTTGTATGTGGTTTTATGCTACGACCAATTGGCTTCGAGAGTTCCAGGACTTCGAAGTAGACATGGAGACCGGAGATAGTAGCAATACTGGGCAGCTAGCCCATACTGGTGCCAACACACAACAGCACCCGAGGCAGAGAGAGGCAGCTGGAGACAACCCTGGAGTTCGTGCTGACCCCCAAAATCCAAATATTCAAAATTAGGCACAGAACTTCATGGCCGATCCAAACCCGAATATCTATGTTGGGGGAGGATTGGGAGCTCCTTTCATGCAGCAGCAGCCTGTGTACCAGCAGCCAGGCTATGGGGTTGGGATGCAAAATCTTCTCCACCAGATGAATCCCAACATGGTCCAGCAGTTTGCCAACAGGTCCCACAAGCAGAACCAATGGCAGCCCATTTAGCTCCTGAGTTCACTGAAGAAGATTGCATTGTGTACCCAGGGATTGAAGCGAATAATTTTGAGTTGAAGACTCAGCTCATTCAGATGGTTCAGAATAATCAGTTTGGAGGATCTCGGGTTGAGGACCCGAAGACTCATATTGTGCATTTTGATCGCATCTGCCAGACCATCAAGATGAATGGTGTTACTAGTGAAGCCATCAAGCTGAGACTGTTTCCTTTTTCCCTGAGAGATCAAGCACAACGTTGGTTGAATTCCTTTCCAGCCAACCACTTCATTACATGGGAACAACTCCACAAGGCTTTCATGCAGGAGTACTGTCCTCCTTCAAAGGCTGCCAAGTTAAAGAAGCAAATTCAGAATTTTCAGCAATTTGGCAATGAAGATCTTCCTGAGGCTTGGACGAGATTTATAGAATTGAGGAGGCAGTGCCCGAAGAATTTGATGACCCCAGGTGATTTTATGTCCTCATTCTATGAGGGATTGTCTAACTGGTCAAAGATTATTCTAGATACCTCATCCTTTGGGGGTGTTTTCATTGATATGGGACCAGCAGCTGGAGAGCAGTTGATTGAGAGGATCACCTCTAACAATACTTACTGGTACACTGAGGGGGATGATATACTCAAGAGAGAGAAAGCAGCTGGGATGTTCGAAGTTGGAGAAAAGATGGCAATGCAGGCTCAGCTGGATACCATACAACACATGCTAAAGCAGTTAGTACAGGGCCCTACTCAGAGTGTCCAGGCAGTTGCTCAACCTCCACTGACTCCACAGAATCCTTATGTTCTTAACCCTTATTCTGTGCCACAGGTACCTCTTGTAGCCTGTTGTGCAACTTGTGGTGGAAATCATGTAGCTCATACATGTCCTTTGTTAGACTTCGGTAACCAAGTTCCTCAGCCTAATATGGAGCAAGTTGATCTCATTGGTTATTCTAGACCACAGGGCCAGGGGCAAGGTTATGGGAACCATNAGACCACAGGGCCAGGGGCAAGGTTATGGGAACCATCAGCAGCAAGGAAGGAATCAGGTTGTTCCCTCTTGGAACAATCAGAGAAATCAAGTGAGAAACAATCCACCAGGATTTCATGGTAACCAAGGGAATAGGGGTGAAACCAAGTCCTGTGGAGAAACAATCAGAATTTTGGGCAGAATAACCAGAATGTACCTCAAGGGCAGTTCCAGCAAGGGAATCAGAATTTTGGGACTACTCAGGGTAGAGGTTCCTCTAGACCATCTCAGGATGTTGATATACAGCTTCTCATGAACACTATGATGGCTCAGTTTGGCAAGCTACAAGCAGAGAATCTTCAGCTGTTTGGCAAACTACAAGCAGAAATAGATGGTCTCAAGGCTCAGCAACAAGGAGGAGGTAATCAGTTTTCTAATCAACCTTTATCTTCGAATGGTAGACTGCCAGCAAGCACAGAAAATCCAAGGCACCAAGTGAATGCAGTCACCACTAGAAGTGGATTAGCTTTGAAGGACCCCCCTTTTCCTTCGAATGATCCAGTGCTTGAGAAAGCTGATAAGAAGGATGAAGGCATTCAGGTTGAGGATGTTCTTGATGATAGTGAGGAGCCTGTGGTGCAGAGAGATAGTGTTAAGGAGAAAGCTCCTGAGCAGGATGAGAGTGCTCCAAGTAAGAAGCATGAAAGGAAGAACAAGAAGGTAGATGACTCGGTTATACCGCATGAAAGGAAGAACAAGAAGGTAGATGACTCGGTTATACCTTACAACCTGAAGAACAAGAAGGTAGATGACTCGGTTATACCTTACAACCTGTTACCCAAGAAGGTAGATGACTCGGTTATACCTTACAACCTGTTACCGTATCCACAGAGGTTGTGGAAATCAAAGGAGTCTGATAGAGAGAGCAAGTTCCATAAGATGTTAGATAAGCTGGAGATCTCCATGCCTTTTGTTGAAGCAATCACTCAGATTCCATCGTACAAGAAGTTTCTAAAGAACATTTTAGGCAATAAGAAAAAGCCAGAGAAGAGTGCGGTGGTGGATCTGAGCGAAGGAGCCTTGACCTGTGCAGTTCTTCAACATAAACTACCTCCTAAGCTGAAAGATTCAGGTAGTTTTTCCATCCCTTGCATCATTGGTGGATTTGTAGTTGGGGGTGCTCTGTGTGATTTGGGTGCCAGTGTTAGTCTTATGCCATATTCTTTATGTAAGAGGCTCAACCTGGGAACACCAAAACCCACCTTCATGACCCTACAGATGGCAGATCGCTCCATAAAGCGTCCGGTGGGAGTTCTAGAGGATGTCCCGGTCATGATTGATCAGTACTTTATACCGGGAGATTTTGTTGTAATGGATATAGAGGAGGATGCCAAGGTTCCTATTATACTTGGTAGACCTTTTCTAGCTACTGCTGGTGCACTTATTGATGTGAGAAGAGGAAAACTAGTGATGGAGGTGGCAGAGAACAAGATTGAATTTGACATATTCAAAATGGCGAAGCACCAGCCCTCATATGTTGATGAGTGTTACTTGATAGAAGGGCTGGGTGAGGGCACTGCTGAGAGAATAAAGATTGAGTTAGGGGATTTGCATGTTTCCCCTATTGATCCTGGACCCCCTGATGTGTCAAGTGTGCTGAAACAAAAGAAAAAGTTCTTTGGTCCTGGTGGTTTCTACAAAAGATGGATGAGAGAGCTGTCTAAGTCCAAAAGGCCACCGGATCGCGTGGTCCACAATTCCACCTGATAGCCATGAGGTTGAGTCGAGCTGACGACAGTAAACTTAGCGCTTCATGGGAGGCACCCCATGTTATCCTTTACTTTTTTTGCATTTTATTTTTACTGCATTTTTCTTTTTATTTTCGTTCGGAGTAGATTCGGGATTTTTTTTCTTTGTTTACAGGGTGTTCTCTAGGGTTGTTTTGGTGTGAGATTTGGCTTTCTTTTACCTTTGAGAGAGTGGAGAATGGTTAGAATTGAAGAGGATAGGCTTTGAAACAGTTTGGAAGTGTTTTAGGGTATATTTTGGACTAACTTGCAGGTGAAACCGAACTTGGGTGCGAAAAGAACAGAAGTGCGCAAAGAGGAGCCTGGATCACGGCCAGGCTCACGGCAGTGACCCAGGCCGTGATGCCGAGGCGTCGGTTTTCAACAGAACAAAGCAAAGCAGGGCTCTGGGTCACGGGCCACATCCCGGCCGTGACCTAGGCCGTGACCCCGCCCAGAAAATTCCAGTACGCACAGGCCTATTGAAGGCTCTGGGTCACGGCCACCATCCCGGCCGTGACCCTGCCCGTGATGCTCATCCAGAAATTCCATTACCGAGAGCGTTATTGAGGGCTCTGGGTCACGGGCCACATCTCGGCCGTGACCCAGGCCGTGACACCGAACCGCAAAAAAAAAAAAAAAAAAA
>NC_044924.1:8070684-8085108 GCF_003576645.1 Ipomoea triloba | reverse complement strand
AAAAAAAAAAAAAAAAAAAAGAGTATAAAAAAAAAGTTATGTTTTCTAGTTCGTTTTTTTTTCTAGTTCGTGAGGCCTTATTTGTTCATCAGGGACGATGTCCAGTTTAAGTGTGGGGGGGGGTACTATTTATGATGAATTTTGGATGAAGTTTGCTTGAAGGACTCAATTTGCAGCTAAAGGTAATGTGCTTTCCTTGTGTTGTGGCTGTGACCGCTTTACTTCCTACTGGTTTGTGGTTTGTTTTGGTGGTACTTGTACAACCCAGCTTGTCAGGGATGATTCAAGGTTGAGCTTGTGTTTAATTCAGTTGGGTTAACCTCTAACATAAATGTTCCCCCTGTGTGTTATGCATTGCTAGTGAAGGCTTATGTGGGATTCCGGTGATATTTGTTCTGTCATAGCTTGTCTCAGTGCTCTCATAGTGAAGTCTAGAATTTGCATGCTTTGAAGTGATTTAGGCCATTGTTGTTAGCCCAAGCCTTTAAACCTACCCTGCGTTACATTTATTTTCACTAGCTGTCCCCTTTGAGCCTTGTTTTTGTTTAATAAGTGCAAAAGCATTCAACCCCGTTCTTTGTATTGTTTTTCTTGTTTAACCCTATTATTTGACCCTTAGCCCTAAGCCATATATTTTCCATTCACCCTTAGAGAGAAGGTAACATTTGTTCTTTAACTTAGAGGAGATTTATCTTTTTTAGCTTATTTTTGATAGAGTTATTCCTGTTATCTTTGTTCTAGTGTGGGGGTGTGGTGAAAAAGTGAATAGTTGGTTTGAATTGAAGGAAAGAAAATGTTTGAAAATTGAAAAGAAAAGAAAAAGAAGAGAAAAAATGGTTGTTATAGAAAAGAAAGAAAAAGAAGGATGAATAAAAGTGTAAGTCAAGTTGCTAGAATAATTGTCTTCACCCCCACTAGTTTAGAATGCTCTTATCTTTCCAATTATGTTTTGCTCTCTTAATTCATATTTTTCATATCTCCTCTAGGTTTAATTGTGAATAGGTGTGAAATTCTCTCTCGTTTGTTTAATTTTCCATATCCTTTCTTTGTTTAGCCACTCACCCTAAGCCCCATTACAAGCCAAATAAAGTCCTAATTGATCTTAGCATGCAGTTTTAGAGTGATCTATGTGAGTATGAAGGGCATGTCTATGGGATCTCATCTTAAGCCAAGTTCTGCATAATCTCAACTGAGTACATGTGCATACAGGGTCCCAATCTACCTAATTTCGGGTGCCCGGTTATTGGCCTGAGAGTGGAACTCACTTGTGATTCTGAGATGATTCTTGAAGCAGGTTAGGTTGTACAAGTTGGTTGGTGGTATGTTCGGTTGAGCAGGAAGGTAGTGTGATCAGTTGCAGTGCATGGAGGGTGGATTATCCTAGGTAATTGCTTGAGGACAAGCAAAAGTTCTAGTGTGGGGGAGTTGATATCTGCTATTTTGTATAATTACACCCCTTATTCTAGTTGTTTTGAAGGTTATTTTCTGTATCCTAGTGAAATTGGGAATTGTTTGTGTGTTATATTGTCCAAGTGTTGAATTATCTACAAGGAACAACAAAGGAAGAATTTTGGAGCATTTTGGACAAGTTCTGGAAGAAAAGGGAATTACAAGGAAGAAAGGAAACAAGAATACATATTGGAAAAGAATTGGAAGTTGCCTAATGGGCCAAGGCCCATCTATCTCCTATATATTCTACCTATTCTCTACAATTGTAGAAGGTTCCCTTACAGAGTTTTGAATCCTAGTTTTTAGTTTATATTTCCCCAGCATAGTTTAGACTAGTTTTACATTAGATTATTTTATTTCAAGCTTGGAATCGGATTGAAGTTGGATTTGTTATTTATCAGTTAAGTTTCTCTTCCCAAAAAAAAAAAAGAATTCATATACTCTAGTGCCTGGTAATTCACACAGTTTCGTGCCATAACACCAATCCTCAGCGGAACGACATTACACCCTTTTTACACTCATCATTTGTGCACATCAGTATATCCATATAATGGAATTGAATAAGATTGATGATTCTTGTGTATCTCATTTTCTTCCGACTCCGTATAGTTTATTTGTTCACGCAAGAATTTGTCTAGTTTCACAACATAATAAGAATATTTGTTGAGTTATAGTACATGTACTTCTATATCTTACTCCTTAAACCTAATGGGATAATTCGACATCCTTTGGGATTTCCGGTTGGAAGTTGGAACCAAATGCTTATCCCCAATGGGATAATTCAAGTCGGAGTTTTCTTTGTAAGGAAGAATTTCGGGGATTTCAGAAAGAAAAAAAAAGAATTTCGAGAGAACCCGGGTTCGATTCTCACAAGTGACAATTTTTCTTGGGCCCTTAAAAAGACGAAGAAAGACCTGAAGAATTTATCAAAAAAATATCTTACTCCTTAAATTGATCCCTGATGTGATGTGACGTGCCGTCATAAGTTACTTTTTTTTTTTTCTTCATATGAATCCAATACAAATATTTACATCCAAATTTTGTGTGAAAATTAAAATTGAAATTACACATAGTATTTTCCATATTTTTTTACGTTATTATTGATTAAGTCTGCAGCGTAATAAACGGAGTAATTGGGCAAGGCTACACAGCACACAAGGCCTGGCAGACGACCGACCACCTCTGTTTTATGACTCCTCCTCCTCCTATATATTCCTCTTCTGGTACAGCCTGTACGGCACCGTTCATTGCGTGATCCACTGCGGTATTGCAACCGAGAACCGGCTAAGCAAATGGAGCCGTACTTGACGGACTTCGATGTGCCGCCGAAGCATCCGTCGGAGGAGGCCCAGAAGCGGTGGAGGAAAGCTGTTTTTCTCGTCAGAAACCACCGCCGCCGCTTCCGTTACGGTCCCAACTTCGAGAAGCGATCTGAGGCTAAAGAGCTCATGGATAAAACCAGAGTAAGCACTCACTTCCCTCCTTAGTCCTTACACACATGAAAATCCCTAGATCTTTTGCTCTCCATATTTCGCTTTTTCCGGATACTTGTTGGATGATTTCTGTAAATTTCCGGTGCCGATCCTTTTTCATGGTCCAAGTTATATTTACAATTTTTTTAACGTTTTTTTTTTTTTTTTTTTTTTTTTTTTTTTAATTTTGAAAAATCAACTTACTCATAGATTTACAATAACGAGACATCAGACATTGTTTTGTTTATAAATATTAGTCAATACCTATTGTATTAGAGAGAAAATTATATAGTGCTATATAATGTAAACGTCATTTTCCCACTTCAAATCGACCGACCACTCTCTATCTCTATCTCTCTCTCAGAGTCAGAGGACTTCATTTTCTTCTGGCACCATTACCAAGGTTTTATTTTTATTTTTATTTTTTTTAAATAAATAATAAAATTGAAAATGGAAATAAATATTTTTTTTTGGAAATAAATATTTAGGTGTTATCAAAATTCAAATTCAAAATCCATACAGATTCCTTTTCCGGTTCAGATTGATGAGAGAATTAGTCGTGGGCAGGGCAGGAGCACATGGTCATGTTTAATAATTCCAAGTTTAATAATTCAAAGAAGTGGAACATGGGAGATCTAGTTTAAGTATTGTGTGATCTGGTTGTGTATCTTTTTCAAAATCATAGTACTATCCGGTATCCACTATGGGCGATGATTTTTAAGGAAAATTTGCTCCACTTTTCAGTAGATTTATTGGTGTCTTCATTGTGATTGATGTCAACCCGAGAATCCATGAACATGTGTTTCTCCTTGCTTTAGATGCTGCGGAAAAGTCTTTATGGCATCTATACTTAAATCTAGGGGCATATCGTGTGATCACAGTTTATTCGTAGTAGTGGATTGATGACATTTGAAAGCAAAAGGGTCTTCTTGATGGGTACAGAAAGTGGGTTGCATTTACCATTATTAATTTATTATTATTATTATTATTATTATTATATTTTCCAGTTTTCCATTTTATATTTTCATATTTTCTTTCTTCAATTTTTCATGTCTTCTAAAAAATAAAACATTTTCCCATCTGGCATCTAATGACCTTTTCTTTATGGGGTTTGTGTCCAAAAGTTGGGTTAGGAAGGAGAAGGTTTTAGATAGGTACAATTAGCCTCAGAATAAAAAAGTTGTTCCCACTTGGAATAAAGTAGCTGTAAAATTGACTTAAAAACAAAAAATAAAGTAGCTGTAAAATTAACTTATTGGTATAACAACTTTTTTGTTCCCTTTCTCTCTTCTAAATCCTTTAAAAAACAAAACCTTTAATAACTGCATCAATGACTTTTCTATTTGCGGTATAAAAAAAAAGTTTTTTTTGGCCTCGTGAAGGACCATAATACAGCTTGACCCCTCGACTCTGGAAGAGATATTTTAAGGAGCAGATGAATATAAATAAGAATTGTTTCTACATGCTTATCTGAACAGTATTCCATGATGGTCCCCATGGATTCGGTGTGGTTTTGGCCTTTTTGGGGGCTAGGATACTGACATGCTATATATGTTAATATGTATTAAATACTTGTATGGTGCCAGCTTGAATATGACAAAATTTCATTTATCTGCTGATAATAACTAATGAAATTTCGTTGAAACTTCCGAAGACATTATCATAAAAATTAGTGCATTATGGGGTACAAAAGTACAAGCTGAGATTGATTGAGTTAGTAGAAAATATCCTATTTCTTCTGCAGTTGCAACCATTGGGTTCCTAATCTAACTGCTTTGCCCTCCTTTGTCCTCATCCACAAACACGCTTTTCGTCTTTTACTTTGTGTTTAGTTGCCATAGGGTGCATAATTCTTAATCCAGTGCATATCCTTTGTTCTGTTGACAATAATTTGAATTTGCAATAGATGCCAAACCTTCTCATTAAGAAAGGTTATGGAACTGTTAGCAATGAAGTGCTAATTAAGACATATCAGTACCATGACTAGTGATCCAATAAAATTTACTTCAATTTCTGTTAACATTGACATGAATCATGTGTATATCATTGTAGTGGATCGGAAGTGTTGGTGTTAATTACTCAAGTTCTACTACATGTAAAACAAATTCTACTCCCTCACTTTCACTCTATGATGTGACAAACAAGAATTGGATATCTTCATCATATGGGTCCAGGATAAATGCTACATGAAAGATTTGTGAGAGGGAGTAAAAGTTGAGAGTAAGAAATGGGAGTCTATGTAATATTTTCCTAATTACTTCGTCCCAGCATATAAACAAATACTTTTAATAGACGTTTATTGTTATAAAGTCGACAAAAAATATTGTGTACAATGTAAGGCCAAAGGCCTTATAAGCTAGGAATTTGCCCCTAGGTCAAGGTTTAATTATGGGCTCTAAGGTCCCCTAATTACATTACAACAACATCACACCAGGAATAGATTGTAGTCTTCTAGTACAACTCCAACCCTATCCAAGCTACTTCATGGCCCATTAGGATTAGGACAGCTTCACTATCTTGCACATGGGCCGGTCTTCTGGGGCTACCAGTCCATGGTCTCAGATTTAGGCCCCCAGGCCCAACAAACTCCTTGGATTGACCCTCTTGCTAAGTCCATTGCCTTGATAGATAATACACCATCATGAAGTATGCCAAGAGTGACAAAAGGAAGAAAATGCATTGTGTTCCTCTTCTTGTTGGTCATCTAGTCTTTTAGGTTGGCCATTCATGCTATTGCCAAGCATCTTTAGTTCACTTTCATTGGGTACGGATTGGAGTATAATTTAGTCTTTTCTCTTAACAGTTCAAATACATATAGATTCCTAATCTATTTGTTAAGAGTCCATATTGATAAATGTTTGTTTAGTTAAGAGAAAGCAGTAGATCGCATGTATATTTGTATATTCATCTTTAGGAGCTGTACAACCTAGCTATTTATACAAGGTAAGAAGTAATGACAACCACTTATTCAAAACCCTAGGCTAGGAGAGTATTTCTCAACTCGTCACTAATCTCTCTAACAATAAATAAGAGAGAATATATAGGTTTAGAAGGCCATGTGTTAGACTAGCTAATTGGTTGGATTCAATCTTGTAGTGTGGTTTGGCCCATGTGTATTATAGCCCACCAAATCTTAAATTATAAATGGTATCAGAGCCTGTTCGGTTCACTTTGTGTTCACCCGGTTATTGGTATTGGTGGCGCTTTCGTAAGCTCACTTGTTTGGTCCACTTTGGTGGCGTCCAGAGCTTCGTTTCAGGGGACAATCGTTATACCCTGCACCACAGTGCACATAACAATGTGCACCACGTACGTAAAACGACGTCGTTTGATGTTAGCGGACGCGAATGACTCCAGGGAATTCATTATGTATAATACACATAATCATTATCTAGAATACACAGAACGTTTGCCTAGAATACACATAATGTTTGCCCAGAATACACAGAATATTGACACACAATACACAAAACTCATCCTCCTAACATTCGAATGCACAAGCACATCACAACCTGTGTTAATAACATGAATACACAGAATATTGACATAAAATACACAGAACTCATCCTCCTAAACATTCGAATGCACAAACACATCACAATATGTGTTACTAACATGAATACACATAACGGTTGCCTAGAATACACAGAACTGTTACCTAGAATATACAGAATGATTGTTTGGAATACACAAAATATTAACATAAATACAGAGACCGGCTGAAACAGGAAACGTGATTTCCATAATAACGGACGGTTAGTTTACAATGCTCAAAACGACGTCGTTTAGGTACGTGGTGCACATTGCTATGTGCACCGTGGTGCATGGTATAATTTGCCTTCAGGGGAGGACCGATCCAATTTCAAGTGGTCAACCGGTTAGATTCGTAATGGTCCGGTTGTCTACTTGATGGGAGTGTTAAAGTCCTACATTAATTCCAATTTCAAGTGGTCAACCGGTTAGATTCATAATGGCCCGGTTGTCTACTTGATGGGAGTGTTAAAGTCCTACATTAATAAAAATAAGAGAGAATATATGGGTTTATAAAACCATGGGTTAGACTATTTAATTGGTTGGATTCAATAATGGTTTTGTTATGTTAGTTAGAATGTTAGTTGTATATAGAATGTTAGTTGGAGTAAGAATGTTAGTTGACAGTGTATTAACCTGTGTAGTGGGTGTATAAATAGGGTAACCTACATAGATATTACGTATTTACGTGTGAAGAAATCTTCCATTTCCAGAAAATACATTTCACTCTCTTCACCATCTCATCACTTGGCTTTCATTCCACAGGTCCCATGTGTATTATAGCCCACTTGAGTGACCCTAGCCCAATCTTAGTTTATAACACTATTCATAGTGGAAAAAGAATCACCAAGGTCAAGTTCGGTATGTAGCTAACTTAAGTTAATATGTCAGAACTGAGATACACAACTCAACCAAGCCTTGATCCCTAATCCCTGTTTAGTTTGGCCACAGGTGAGATGAATAAATAAAATGTTTAGTGGTTAAATGTGTGAAATGGTCCGGTATTTTTATTTTATGAAAGTTAACATTCAACTTGCACTTGAGAGTCTGTGTGGTTTCATTTCCCAGTAAATAATAATTTCAAGTATCATCACTTCTTCCAGTTTGTTTTAGTTTACAGTTAATTAAAGATACAAAGAGTTTATTTCTGCTCTATCTTATTATTAGAAATACAGTATTCCTCTCAAGAAAAAGAAAGAAAGAGTTGGACTATTGAGGAATGGAACTTCCATCATCTGGACATTAACCCCTTCCTGAATGTTATGAGATTGTAAGAGATCTCATTGTTTGGTTTTTGTTCTTTTGAAAGCAATTAATGTGATTGAAAACATTTCATAGTTACAAAATTATGTCAGTTTCTAGTTCAACTTCTACACTAGTCTTGTACCTCTATTTACTCTGTCTTTTACCAGGAAAAATTACGGGTTGGTTTTATGGCATATTTGGCTGCACTCAAATTCCTTGATGGTAAGGGTTTGTTTTGAATTGTTGTTGTTTTTTAAAATCTATTACTCCGTAGTATCCTAGAAAAATCCTTACTCTATGCTCCAATTGTTTCTTTTACTTCATTTTTTTTTACTTTTTTTTTTTTTTAATATAATCTTTTTACAGCTGGTGATCATGGTAAGCATCCTAAGGAGAGGATAGTTCCTCCTGTTGAAGATTTGGAGGATGAATGTGAAAGGGGTTTGCCAGAAGAGGCAAAAAATGCAGGCTTCAGATTTCACCCTGATAAACTTGCAACTATTGTTGGTTCTTATGATATCAGGACCTTAAGGAAAATTAGAGGAGTTGAAGGGCTTGCATCTCGATTGGGAGTCTCTTTGAGTGAAGGGGTCAAAACCAGTGATGTGCCTTTAAGGCAAAATGTGTATGGATCCAATAAATTTACCGAGAAACCTTTTAGGAGCTTTTGGACATTTGTTTGGGAGGCCTTGCACGATTTAACACTCATCATTCTTATTGTGTGTGCTGCTGTCTCTATTGGTGTGGGACTAGCTACTGAAGGATGGCCAAAAGGTACATATGATGGGTTAGGAATTATACTAAGTATATTTCTTGTAGTCTTTGTGACAGCCATAAGTGATTACCGGCAGTCATTGCAGTTTAGAGATTTGGATAAGGAGAAGAAAAAGATATTTGTCCAAGTCACCAGAGATGGATATAGGCAGAAGGTCTCCATATACGACTTGGTAGTTGGTGATGTTGTTCATTTAAACATTGGGGATCTGGTTCCAGCTGATGGAGTATTCATATCAGGATATAGCTTGTTGATTGATCAATCAAGCCTTTCAGGTGAGAGTGTGCCGGTCAATATATCTGAAAAAAGGCCTTTTCTCTTATCAGGAACCAAAGTGCAGGATGGTTCAGCTATGATGCTGGTTACTACTGTTGGAATGAGGACTGAATGGGGTAAACTGATGGAAACTCTTAGTGAGAGTGGAGAAGATGAGACTCCACTGCAGGTTAAGCTGAATGGCGTAGCTACAATTATCGGGAAAATAGGACTGGGATTTGCTGTATTGACATTTCTGGTGTTGGTTATCAGGTTTCTTGTTGAGAAAGCGCTTAAACATGAATTTTCCAATTGGTCTTCTGCTGATGCCCTTATACTTTTAAACCACTTTGCAACTGCTGTAACTATAATAGTTGTTGCAGTTCCAGAAGGATTGCCTCTGGCAGTGACACTGAGTCTTGCATTTGCGATGAAACAGTTAATGGACAACAAGGCACTGGTGAGAACTCTTTCTGCATGCGAGACAATGGGTTCTGCTACTTGCATTTGCACTGATAAAACTGGGACACTAACAACCAACCATATGGTGGTCACTAAAACATGGATGTGTGGAAAAGTTAGAATAATAGAAACTGGTGAAGGTGGCAGCAACAACATAGGTTCAGAAATATCAGAAAATGTATTAGCCATTATTTTGCAGGCAATCTTTCACAATACAGGGGCCGAGGTGGTCACAGATAAGGATGGAAATAGATCTATTTTGGGTACCCCAACAGAATCAGCTATAGTAGAATATGGGTTGCTTCTGGGAGGTGAGTTAGAGACTCAACGCAAGGACTGCAAGGTATTGAAAGTTGAACCTTTTAATTCCGAGAAGAAAAAGATGTCTGTTCTTGTGGAGCTTCCAAATGGCAATACCCGAGCTTTTTGCAAAGGGGCATCTGAGATTGTGCTGAGAATGTGTAATAGTATCCTCCATGGCAATGGTGAAATTGTTGATTTGCCAGAAAGGCAGGCAGAAAATATTATGGATGTCATCAATGAATTTGCTGGTGAAGCTCTGCGTACTATTTGCTTGGCTTTCAAAGACATTGAAGGTAATCATGAAAACAATATCCCAGGCAGTGGCTATACTTTAATTGCGGTGGTGGGAATCAAGGATCCAGTTCGCCCAGGGGTCAAAGATGCAGTAAAAACCTGTCTAGCAGCTGGAATTAGAGTGAGAATGGTCACTGGTGATAATATTAACACAGCCAAAGCCATTGCTAAAGAATGTGGCATATTGACTGAAGATGGCTTTGCCATTGAAGGACCTGAATTTCGCAGCAAGACTCCCGATGAGATGAGGCAAATAATACCTAGAATTCAGGTGAACTATTAATTATGTTATCTCACTTTGTGTGTGATGTACAAAATAAGACTGTTGCTAAATTTTAGATTTTGGATGCAGGTCATGGCTCGATCATCTCCCTTGGATAAGCATGTGCTTGTGAAGAATTTAAGAGGCATGTTTAGAGAGGTGGTTGCAGTTACAGGTGATGGTACTAATGATGCCCCTGCCCTGCATGAGGCTGATATTGGACTTGCTATGGGCATCGCTGGAACTGAGGTCTGTAATTGTTGTGGAATATCTTTGTTCAGGCTGCTTGTCACAGTATTGTTTCTATTGCACTACTGATAAGTGGGGGGCGTTCTGTTACAATGTTTACTAATCGTTGATAAGTGACATTATTAGGTGGCAAAAGAAAGTGCTGATGTAATTGTCCTGGATGATAACTTTACCACCATTGTCAATGTGGCTAAGTGGGGGCGTTCTGTATATATAAACATCCAAAAGTTTGTGCAATTCCAGCTGACTGTCAATGTCGTGGCTCTCATCATCAATTTTGTTTCTGCGTGTATCTCAGGTATTATGCTCTCCAAGCTAGCTAGTTCTTTTTGCTTTGAATACCGGTTCGGTTAAGCTAATATTAGCAAGCAACATCAGTGAATTATTTGATTTGATTTCTTCTTTTTTCTTTTTTTGCATTTAATTCCAGGATCTGCTCCTCTTACTGCTGTGCAATTGCTTTGGGTCAACTTGATAATGGATACATTAGGCGCACTTGCATTGGCCACCGAACCACCCCATGAGGGACTGATGAATAGGCCTCCAGTTGGAAGGGATGTAAGTTTCATCACAAAAGCCATGTGGAGAAATATTATTGGCCAAAGTATTTATCAGCTTGCTATCCTTTTAGTCTTCAATTTCTTTGGCATTCAACTTTTGAGACTTGAAGGTTCAGATGCCCATGCAGTTCTCAATACTTTCATATTCAATACCTTTGTGTTCTGTCAGGTATTTTCCTACTCGCAGGCTCAGTTTTTTCTGCCACTTTTATTTGACATCCTTCACTTTTGTGCCATTGGTAATTTACACCTTGTTGGGCGGAGGCCGGTAAAGGCCAAGTCTAGCACCTGGTGACTGGGGATTATTGGGTGGAGGCATATAAAGGGCTTAAAAGGCCAGGTCCAGTACCCAACATTTCGAAAATTTGTGGTGGTATAAAGAAATACAGTTGTGCCTTCACTGCTAACTATAACTTTTGGCGTAGTGGTAAATGTTTGATCCTAACAAATGGTATTAACAATCAGGCCGGTACATGGGGCTTGATCCTGACACACCTAGAATGACATTTGCCTAACGGCTATTGTTTTTTCTTCCAGCTCTTCAATGAAGTAAACAGCCGTGACATTGAGAAGCTGAATGTGTTCCGCGGCTTATTTGGAAGCTGGATATTCCTTGGCGTCGTGATTTGTACTACAGTTTTCCAGGCCATCATTGTCGAGTTCTTGGGCACGTTCGCAACCACTGTGCCACTGAGCTGGCAACTATGGGTGCTCAGCGTCTTGATTGGCGCCGCGAGCATGATCATTTCCATAATTCTGAAGTTGATCCCCGTGAAAAAAGAGACTCCCAAGCACCACAATGGTTACGACCTGCTGGCCAGCGGTCCTGACCAGGCTTGAGAAGTGATCAGCTTGCCCGGTGGTCCTGACGGACAGGCTTGAGAATTGAGACAAACCAGCGCTGTGGTTATTTTGTTCTTCTGCTTTGGCAGTGTCTATACAGCTCAGGAAACGTGTGTGAAGCAAATTTTGAAGTACAATATTGGAAGCTAACTAACCGCCCTAAACAAAACAAAACAAAAAAGTTGGGTATACCAATGTTTTTCTGTTCAAAGTATCCTTTGCTTTTATTGACTGACCATGTCCTTGTTTCTGTTTCTGTTTATGCTTCTCATCATCGTCCGTTTCTTGAGAAACTAGAATCAACGTTAATGTAATAATCAACGTTAATGTAGTATTTTCTCATCCATATTTGCCATCTACGTTTGAAATGGTGAGGTCTTTTTTATACACTGGTACCTTTTAGTTCATTTAATCAACGTTATTGGGAACTCATATAGTTCACATTCTTTGGCTCTACCCATGAATTTTTTTAATAATAGGAACGGTCAATTCTTCTTTATACTCTGGAGCCTTTCACTTCATTTAATCAATTAATAACTGTTATTGGGAACTTGTATTAGTTCACATTCTTTGGCTCTACTCATGAATCCCATAGTAATGTCTTTCACAACGAAATCTATTTATAAAGTATGGAAAAGGGTCAATTAGGCACCTAAACTTTTGAAATGGTCAATTAAACTCTCAAACATATTAAATTGAGTCAAATACATTAAATTTATTGGTAAAAAAATAGCCGAAAAACGTCATAAGTTCGCCTTCTCTGGCGAAGGTGACCAGTACTGGTTGCCTTCGCTAGAGATGGCGGTCGTTGAAAGTCGTCATCGGATGTCGAAAGTCGTGGTCGATCGTCGGACTGATATAAATGATCTGTAATAACATGTCATTTACCTGTTTTGGGACTTCATTGCATCAATTTGATATGTTTGAGAGTTTAATTGATCATTTTAAAAGTTTAACAGCTTAATTGACTTTTGGTGTTAATTTTTAGAGGCATATTTGACCTTTTCCCTATAAAGTAATACTAGTTGTATTTAAGTAAGAAAGTTAAATGAAGTAGCTGGCTGGGTAGTATGTTCTTATCATAACTCTGAGCTAATTGTTATGTTTTTTAAATAAGATTTCCTCTACTTAATGGATAGCCATTTACTAATGGAGAGTTTATTTTCATCTTCAATTGAGGTAATTGGATTTGCACCAATGGAAACCATAAACTTTTTACACAATAGAGGGATATGATTGAGTTTAATAATGAGTGGAGCTCCTTCTTCCATTTAATCACATTCACTTAGATAGTAACTATTTATACTAGCCAAAGGTCTTGTGGTCAAGCGGCATAGCTGTGACCCTCTTAAGTGAGAGGTTATAGGTTTGACCACTAGTGGGGACATTGGCTTTTTGTTTTTCAGTGGGGATACTACATTGTAATAGAGTCAATAGTATTACAAAAAACCATTGGTACTAATTTTTTTTTCTTGTGTTATGTGCCAACTGATAATCTAAACAAGTCGCACATACACCCTAGTACATGTTCCTCGACGTTGAGGACATTCTTGAAGTGCAGGAGATTTCATGGCATTTCTGAGCCTTGTCTTGAATTTCTAATAAGTTGTTAATGGCTGGCATGTTGAATTAAATAAACAAGTTCAACATTCAATTACATATGCATGAACATCTCCTATATAATCTTGCATTGATATACTTTGAAATACTTATTTAAAAATAAACATTATGCATTATTTCATTCGCGCAATGTGCGTGAAAATCTAGTTTTAAAATAAACACGGGGCATTATTTTATTCGCGCAATGCACGTGAAAATGATTTCCGTTGACTAGGGAAAATCACCACAAAATGGCGGAAAATGTCTTCCACTTAATTTGGGCATAAGTCATTTTCCGCCATTTCATTTCACTCATCAGCTGAATGTTTCTGACAAAAATCATGGTATAGTTTCCGTCGGAAACCAAAGTGCTCTGGTTTTCAGCGGGAGTGCTCTGGTTTCCGCCAGAATCGTGGTTAAAAAAAAATTAAACATATCATTTTTAATATTATTATAAATATTTTAATATTTTAAATAAAATAATAAGAATATATAATTATACAATTATACTCATTTTCCAGAAAATGAACCAAACACACAAAGACAGTTTTTCAAAATACATCCAAACAATGAAAATGAATCTATTTTATGAAAAATGACTCATTTTCCAAAAAACATGTTCCAAAAGTCATTTTCCTACTTTCCAAACACAGATTTTTGCATTTTAGTTCTTATCTCAAAAAAATATTGGCTAAAGTGTCATCCAGCACCATGAACCATACTTGAATATTCATGCTGCACCCTAACCTTTTCTAACGTATATATCGATGCACAAACCAATTTTTGTTTTCATCTAGAATTTTTTGCATGTTTCCTAGTTCCATCGATAACATGGCGCCGGTGGTAACTGATGTGGGCTATTCGTATTAATGCGTTTTCCATGTAAGAAAAAAAATGGTAATTTTGTCAGTCCATCTAATCGTTTAACAAAAAAGGAAAAGAAAAAGAAAATGGTAACTTTCACAGATTCGCCTAATTCCCCCCCCCCCCCCCCCCCCCCCCCCCCCCCCCCCCCCCCCCCCCCCCCCCCCCCCCCCCCCCCCCCCCCCCCCCCCCCCCCCCCCCCCCCCCCCCCCCCCCCCCCCCCCCCCCCCCCCCCCCCCCCCCCCCCCCCCCCCCCCCCCC
>NC_044924.1:7993882-8069438 GCF_003576645.1 Ipomoea triloba | reverse complement strand
CCCCACCCCCACCCAAACCCTAATATAACAAATCCAAACTTCTCCCCAAACCACGACGAGTCTGAGGATGATCTAATTCCCCCGCAAATCCTGAGGACGAGGACGACGACGACGACGAGGAGGACGAGGACGAGGACGAGGACGTCGACGACGACGAGGGCGGCGACAAGGACGAGGACGGTGACGACGACGAGGATTACTCCCCAAACAAAGACGCCAAAGATTTCGCCTAATTCCCCAGACGAAGAACTGCAGGTGTGTCTAATTACCCCCTGAAACTTTCTAAGTAAAAATCAAACACTTATTTTGTCAGTACAGTATAATCTTATGGTCTAGGTCTTGTTGCTTTAATGGGAACGAATATTTTTCATCTTCCTTTTTTTGGCACTTGTTGCTTTAATGAGTACATTTTGTTAACTTGGAAGGTAGACTGATAGACAGTACCCTGTGGTGTGTAATAGATATAGTGAATGTGTGGTAGGGTTTATGATGTTGCTGTAATGTGGTCCTACTGTGATTAATATATGCATACAATGTTGATGTACTGTGTTGTGGCCTACTGAGAGTATATGTTTATGCTTTTCATACAGTGAGTCCTGCTATGTTGCTTTAAAAATTGTGATCCTACATAGCTAGTTGTGTATAAAGTCATAAATCGTGGGCATTGCTTCTTTTTATGTGTAAAATGTGCATTGAATATGCTTCTTTTTGTCAAGATTGATGAAACTATAGAATTAATAATTCACCATGGTGGTAATTTTGTGTGTAGCCCTAGGTTCCAATATTTGAATGGTGAGACTGAGGTAGTGAGAGTATACCCGGACTTAATATGTTATTCCCATCTAGTCAAATATATAGCAAACCAAAGGTATGAGAAAATAGCCTCACTTACTTACAAGTTGGTTTCTGAACCCTTTAAAGCTTTAAAACTATTACACAATGATGCAAGTAGTTTACACTTAGCTCAAATTGCTCGTCAACATAAAAAGTGTGAGATTTGTGTTGAGCATGGAGTAGATGAAGCTGAAGTGGTTGGTTTATGTTTACCTGAGCCTGAAGGGGGTGAAGTTCAACAACCTGAGGTTGAGGTTGAGGCAGAATTAAGGGGTGAGCATGGGGGTTAGTGACTTTGAGTCAGATGCTGAAATTGGCAATGAAGAAGGGAGAAATACTAAAATTGACAGTGAAATAGAAACTGAAAGTGAGTGCAAATGACAGAAACAGTGACCAGGGTACTGAGGGTGATAGTAAGGGGGAGAGAGAACAAAATAGTACTGGTAATCAGGGTAGAGATAAGAGAAAAAGAATAGCAACGGTAGATGATGAAACTATACCCCAATATGTGCCACCATCACATAACCCTTTAGAAGATGCCCAAGATTCTGAGTATTATGATTCAGAAAATCCCCTTACAGTTGAAGAAGAATTGCAGAACGAAGAAGGGAATGAAGTCCAATCAAAATACAATGACAAATACCATAGGTATATCTAAGTCTGATCCACCATTTGTTGAATTAGGTATGTATTTTGATGATAACGTGCAATTCAAGTTTTCTATGATTAGTTATGATGTACACACAAAGAGATATTTATTCTGGAAAAAAAATGGATTAAAGTATGTTAGGATATAATGTCTTGGGAAGGGATGTGCATTTCATGTTAGTGCAGGTGGGAAGAAAGAACTAGGTGTTTTCAAGTAAAATCAATTATGTTGGAACATAGATGCAACTCTCAATTCACCTTATGGATTGTTAGTCAGAAGTGGTTAGAATGGAAGTTTGAAGAGAATGTGAGACAACATCCTACTATTGGTTATTCAAAGTTGAGTAGGGGGGTCATTAAAGATGAGTTCTTCATTAATACCACAGTGAGTATGTGTAGAAGGACAATAATAGAAATTATTAAGAAGTTAGATATAAAGTATAAGAATCAGTTTAAGAGGCTTAGAGATTATGCTTAAAGAGTTTTAGAGGAAGGTACTAAAGTCTCATTATCCAAAAAGAAAAGAAAAAGAAAAGAAGAAAAGATAGTAGTAGGTCAGCGTGTAGGACTATAGGTGGTCTGATCGTGGGACCAAACTACCCCCATTCCTCCACGTCAAACTGCAAAAGATTTACCAGATATGCTGACACACTATACCCCTCTCTCTCCCATTTCTTTCCCTCACTCAGTCCACTCTAGCGGTCTTAGCTCTCGCCATTCTCCTCCGCTCTCATCCGGGAAAACCGCCCTCCACCGCCACAACCACAAACCCTAGTCTCGCCGGTTCTATGCTTCCAGGTGCGGAGTTTATAACCTCAACCACTCTAGCTCTGGAATTCCAGGTGTTTTCTGCATTTTGCGTTCTCTTAAGACGCTGCATTTCCGAATTTCAGCCGTATGATCCTCTGTTAGATTCTATGCATGTGCTCCAAAACCTCTTAATTTCAGCTTGTTCATTCATTTCTATGCATGTATGCACGTATATACACAATACATTTTGAGTTAACCGAAACTTAATCTCGGAAGCATTTTCAAGTTTTGTTTTCTACTACAGTACTATTCTGCTTCGTTGTTTTTAAAAACCTTTTAATGTCTTTTTATTTTTTGGATAAATTTTATAAGTTGGAATGCACTGTTTCATAATGGTTCCTTCCTTTTTCCTTAGCTTACGGGCGGGGGATATCTTGCGCAATTTATTTCATGAACTTACGGACATGTTTATGTTTGGGTCTTTATTTATATTCATGTATTTTAGGCACTTCAAAATCTTTTTTATTTTATTTTGTGGCTCAACTTTTGTAGAAATGTGGCTTGTTTTCTTTTTCTTCTCTATTTTTATTTATTCATCGAGTTCTGTTTATATATTGACTCTGCCGGGGGCTGGAGTTTGATGGAATCATGGTTAAATGGCTTTTAAAGTCCATTGAAGTTTCCGCTAGATTAATCCTAAAAGTGCTGATTTCATATGGAATTCGTAAAAATTTTGGTCAACTCTTTGGGTTACCATAAAATCCTTGAATCTTTATTGCTGCCAAGTTAGGTTACCATTTTCTGTTTCATCTCCTCTGATCCTTGAATAGTACGGTCTCCCTCATTGAGTCATTGCTTTTCCTCTAGGCAAAGCACAAGGTAGCATGCACTTCTAAACTCTGTTAGTACAAGTTTCTAACTAGAGAAGCATCTTTGGTGAAATCATTTTTTTTTCTCGAGTTTTTCCAGCATGTAATATTAAAACCTCCAGTATCATATGATGGGCATGAGCATATTGCACAAGACATACTTGTATTGCATTCTTAATTAACTCTTGTTTCTCTTTATACTGCCATTTTAGATTAATTAGGATGAGTTGTGGTTTTGATGTATCAGTGCCATGAGTTTTTTGAATTTTCAAGTTGCATCTCACTAGTTCTTGATTTTGGCAGTTTACTATCAAAAGATATTCAGTTGTCAGTATTGTTTTTCATCATACTAGGGTTCAAATGTCAGTATATTCACTATCATTAGCCCTTAAAATTGGCAAGTTCATGACAGATGCCTGTCTCATGGAACTCCTGTCTAATATTTTCGCTGACTATGTTTCAGGATGACATTTTCTCAGGATATGAACTTTTCCATTTGGGATTGCCCATACAGCCAAGGTTGTTTCACCTTCTCTCTGACTGCATATTGTAGTTCTGCTTATCATAAAAATTTTTCCAATCCTTGGCTGTGAATTTGATCTTTCAAGAAGTCCTTAAATTAGCATGCTGCTGGTCCTGACCATTTTCTTTAGCTTCATCTATTGGTTTTAATTTTTCTTACATTTCAGATGAAACCTGCTTTGTGGCGAATAGTTGGCCTAATGACTTGTACCTCAATCCTCAACACGGTAGTTCACATTCAGCGTTTCCTTTTACTCATTTTTTTTTTATATAAATATATAAATGTATACATATAATTAACTTGTGATTTATCATTTCAATTGCATTATGATACTATCATCTATTCATCTCTGTATATTCCCTTTTGGTTGTAGATGTCATCGAGGAAGATGCATTAAATGAGAAATCTTGTATTCAAGTACTAAAGGTGTTGATTGCAAAAGCTGACAGAGAGATACTTGAAATTGAAGAAGAAAAAGTGATGTTGCAAAGTGAACTGGCCTTGGCTGGTGAGAAGTGGCATGCAATGTGCTTTACCACTTTAATTCAGAAGATCACTTGCCTTGACAAATTAATACAGGATTTGAAGAATGCAAATGTGAATGGTGTGCTTCATTTAGGAAATGAGCAAATGCATCCAAAACCTGCTGAAAGAATACATGAAGTATTAAGTGCTCTGTTACAAGATCACTTTTCCCAAAGTGATGAGCAGGTTTGCCTTTTGGACCTTCATTAAAAATAATACATGCTTATTATCAACTGACAACTTTTTTTAGTAATTTGTTTACTAGGTCGACATTTTTCTCTTTGTTCCGTGCAATAACTGTGCATACTCTCATTAATTTCATGTAGATTGATTTATTTCATTTGTTTCTTACTTTTGCCCTGATTCAAATCTTTTTCCTCTTTCAGAATGAAGTGTCCCTGGCAGATCATAACCGTCCTTGTTCAAATGTTCAGAAAGTGGCAAGCACCCAGCCCATGGAGAAGAATTTGAACGGTTCAACTTCTAATATAGTATGTGGGATATCTGTTACAGCTGAAAGGACTCTTAATTCTCTATCTTCAGGATCTCGAATAACAGTGGATGAGGAGGTAAAGAAAAACTAAATACCATATTTCATTCTTCCCAATTCTAGTAATTAGAATGACTTACGTGCACTTTCAGTGCTGATCATAAACTTCATTCTAATTTGTTCTGTTAATGTTTTGCCTAAGAGGCACATAAATCCTGTGGGAGGTTGTAGGCACGGTCCTTGTTCTATAGGAAAATTAGAGATTTAGTCCTTCAGATTAGAGAGAATACAAATTACACATACCAATGATGTTCATTTGGAATTCATTAATTTTTTTTATGGGTAGTAAGCTCAGTTGTGACTTTGGCTACTCCGACAATGATTAGGTTACAAATGCTATCTCAAAAGATTCAGCTGCAGAGCCTTTGGAAGATTTCTGTGAGGATAAAGTTGAAGAGCTGAGTAACACACATGAATGCATAGGCTCGAGTACAACTGAAGAAGTGAAAGGAGTTGATTTGTCAGAAACATCTAAGGTTGAGAATATATCCTTATTGCTTTAGTTTGTTAGAACCGTCTAACTATGATTAATACTTTAATAGACCAAGTTGTTCAACAATGCTATTCTGATTTCCTGAAAATTTCTTCCTGCTTCTTGGTAGCCTTTATGAAAATTATTGTGTTTGTGAGCTAAAACTTTGACTAAAAAATGAACAGTTTCAGGGATCCAAAGTACGAGTAGATATAAAACAAGAAGTGAAAGACTTCAGCAGGAAGCAGAAGAACAAGGAGGTGGCGACCGCTCAGAATATCGAAAAAGAAACCAAAAGTCAATTGTTGGAGACAAAAATGGTCAGCATAGAATCTCCTTGGGGAGTAAAGGGAAAAGGGGCTCTGCTCAGCGAAGTTGATCAGAGTGTTGGGGGGTCATTGTTGGCTCTGTTCAACCAGAAGGATAAGAATGAGAGAAAAACACAGATAAAAGTAGAACCGCAAGAGTACTTTCCCCCCAAAACTCAAGTCACAGCTCCCGCCGAGTCCAATTCAAGTTTGTCTGTGCAGTTAAGAAGCTGGGAACAGATGGACAAGGAATGGTCATTATATGCAAACATGGTCAGGGAACCATGTCTTACTGAGGAATTGGGATTAAAATCACCTCCTAAAAAACTAAGAAAGCAGCTGCGCATGCCTGGGAGTGGTTACAAGCCTGCCAACAGTGACCTGGGAAACAAGAACTCATATGAAAGCCCACTAGCATTGGTCGCGTCCAAGAGTGTTGATCCTACTCCACAAACTAAAATATGCCTGGACTTGCCAGTCATGAAAGAGCATGAAAATCTGAGGGACTACCAAATGAGGTTAACCAAGTCCCGTGGCACTTCTAAAGATGTTCAAGACACAGGCTGCCCCTCTTCTCACAACTTAGCAGCAGCAGCAGCAGCAGCAGATCCATCTGGATGTATTGCAGACCTGGAGCATATGACCAAGACCCAACTCCAGGCCCTTGCAAGACAACACAAGTTGAAAAGATGGTACAGTCTTAAAAAGGTGCAGCTGCAACAACTTCTCCATCTTCGTCTGCAAGGTAAAAATGGTGATATGTAACAGCAATGTCGTATTATTTTGGCACAAGGAGTTTTTGCAAGGCCTGCCAAAAGTTACTAGGAGGAAGCAGGGAAAGAAGGCAAATGGCATAGTCATGTGAATAGCTTTTGTGTAGTTACTCATCGTTGTTTCTCTTTAATGTTTATTAGCCTTCCCTTTGAGGCACATTTTCTCTGAACTCTAGCTAATTTTGCATGTATAATTGAGCATTCTTATTAAGATACAGATGATAAACATATATGAAAATACTTATCAACATCAACAAATTCAGAAATTCAATTCTCATACTTAGCGCAGTTACCACTCTAAAGTCTAAACTATACCTTCCCCAGAAAACCATATTCGTTCCCGTCTTCGAAGTCCGAATACGATTTACAGGGCATCCCCTCCCAGCGGCAATAACCGGTGGTGATTGAAGGCTCGGGCATGGCGGTGTAACCAACACGTGTCTTCCTCTTCATTGATTCTCCTTACACGTATCATTGATAAACGATAATCCATCCATATTCGCAGAAAGGGCGGCGCGAGGCGAGGCGAGGCGAAAAGCAGGACGTACAGAATCCATGCAATTTCTTCTTTTTTCAAGGTACGAACGATTCAACTTAACCCTTGGAAATTGGAATGAATGAATCTTCAAATCTAACGACATTATTCTCGTGCCAGATGGTAGAACAACGATGATCAACACATGCATTGACTTCGTAGTGCTTTGCTTTACTATTTCTCTAACTCTATTATTTGGTACCTCTGCCCGTACACACCACTTATACACACTTTCGAAGCAGTGTCCATCTAGGTATGTGAAGAGGTATACATATTAAGTGATTATTTCTGATCGAAGCCGATCGTTATGGTGATTGAAGGGCTACAAGTCTTTTGAAAATTCTGTGACCAGGAGCCAGGATTGCGAGAGGGTCATACAGGGACTTCCTTTTAGCAAACACCTCCCACTGGCTTCCAAAATGGGCTTTCCACTCCTCCTGAGTGCTGTAATGGGGCAAGTACTGTTTCATCCCAATCTTCGCCCTTTCGCAGAAATTTATAATTTTCGTGTTTTGAGATAGAATGTCTTCCACTCCATCTTTACCTCCGGGTGATGGTATTGCAGAATTTAAAAATGCTACAATGTAGAAAACATTCTCTTTAGGAGTGACCAGGGATGTCCCATTTTTCCACCTGAAATAAGAAAGTATATTGAGATTACAGACAAAAAACAAAAAAACAAAAAAATAGTAGCAGACAAGCAAGCCATGATACTTTGATTTATTGAGTGGGTAGATGAGAATGGGTCCGTGGCTGGTGTCTGTAAGAATGTTTCCAAAAACTTCTGTAGCAAATTCATGAATCTTGCTTTTCGGAATAAGTAGATTTAGCCATGGATGAGGGACGTCCCACAACCCTTTTTCCCGGAGTTTCATCTCTGAGATGTGCACCCTATCCAGAAAGTTCACATAAGAAACCTCTGAAAGGAAGAGTGTGGTATGAATGTAGTTCAACTTTGATAGAAGACTGTCAATTTTCTGCAGGATTGGATAACAAAGGCCAAAATTTAGGTCAACAATTGCTCAAAGACAGTAAGGTTTGGAAGCCATTTTGAACTTTGAATATCTACCTGATCCATGGTATCAGCCTCTTCTGGATTGAAGTATTTGGCAACCTCTAAGCAGAAGAGTGTCCTTCCTTCAGATTTGAACTGGCTTGCTTGAACTGGATCTTTAGGACTGAAAGTAGATCTCCAGTTATTTAGCAGACCATCTCTGTTTATTATCACCAACCCTTCAACATAGTCGAAAGAATCCTCGGATGATATCAGGTGTTCTTGGTCACTGATAAATGTGGGAAAATCTGAATACAGCACTCTGATCCACTTAACCTGCCAGTATGTATATCGCTTATTGACCTTTAGTTGTGTTTTTTCTTGTCTTTTCTTTTTTGATTTTGTAATCTACTTTTGCATTCATATTTTCATACTTTCCCTTTTGGGTAGTAACTTAACCTTTGCAGTTAATGGAAATTTCAAAATCATTAAGTTACCATCTTGGGTGCTGGTTCAAGAGCAATCCTTGCTCGGGTGATGATACCAAATTGTCCTAGACCTCCAAGTACACCATTAAACAGGTCAGCATTCTGATCCTCAGAGCATGTAATTACTTCTCCCTTTCCTAGAGGAAGAATACTATTATTAATGAATTTTGTTAATAAAATATTTAGTATGACAAGTAGTGGTGAAAACCATCTCCTAATACAGTAATACCTACTTTTTGTCTGAAAAATGTTCATGGGTAATCAAAGGATACTGTAGAATAGAGGAGAAAGTGACATCTGATAACAACATTGATTTATGCTGTAAATTCTGTTGGGTGCAGGTACTGCAGCCCACAATTCAAATCACTTCATTATTGACTTTTTGAGTGTTGGGAAAACACAACACTTTCTGAAATAAAATAACAGAGGACTGAACTACCAGCAAATCAGCAATTTTATAGAACAAAAAGTCCCATCTGACACGATGGCACTAGTGTCTGTTTCTTTTGTATGTGTTTAGCATAAGTATATTATAATTGTGAATCTGGAAAAACAAAGCTATTTTCTAATGCATGAACATACCTGTGACTACCTCAAGGTTATAAACATTATTGATCTGTGGTCCATAACGAAACGCTTGTCCACTGATTCCAGCATTTGATAAAGTGCCCCCAATTGTTAGATGAAGATAATCAGTCCATGATTTTGGTGCTAGTTTGTATTTAAGACTTTCATGCAGGACATTTATCCAAAGTTCTCCAGCAGACACATCAACATGAGGCTTTTCCCCACCTTGGAAACTCATTCTTGGTACACGAAGAGATTCCATGTTGATCACTATTCCTTGATAAGCTTGTGCCTGGCCTTGTAGAGAATGACCATGACCTCTTGCAGCAACGGTTATCTCTGAGCTGGTACCCATATCATAAATAAGTTTTATGGTGGAAGAGATATCGGAAACTGACGTAGGGTATAATACTGCTGATGGAAGGAAATGATATCTATTTCCGAAGTCCTTTGCTGCATGGTCAATGTTTGTAAAGTTAAGATACCCATCTAGTTTTAACTCTTCGAGTGATGAATGGATCACTGAGAAACTTGAATGAGGGGAGACTTCAGGGGTGGCAAAAGGATAGTTACAGAAAAAATTACTTTTCTTAATACTGCAACCAGCTAATAAAACAACAATGAACTTGAGGAGCATAGTCTTTTGTTTGGTGAATACCACTGGTGGTGACTTCATTCTTCTTAGTATTCACAAGATGGTTGTATGTGGAAAGGGTTAGCCTATGAATTGGGAAAAGAAATTCCTTGTGGGAATTTTTTGGGATTTTTGTTACTACTTTTGTTCTCCTTAACTTTTTCCCAGAAAATAGAGAGGTGTAGAATGGCCTTGGAAGGAAGGTTTCTGAAGAGAATATATAGGGAAGGATTGGAGTGTCACCATCAATTGTCACTTAATGGTCTAGAATTGCATAAGTGTACTGTTCCCATTGTTGTATTTTGAGGTGTTTTAGAAAAAAATACATATTTTGGCCCTTCTTTAGTCCTTTGCTTTGTCAAGGACTTCGCAACCGAGGTCAAATTGAACTGTCACCTACTGTTTGCATTCTAGCATGGTTTCAGGCACCTTCTAATTTTTCCATTTATGTTCTAGTTTGGGCAAATCTATGAGTGCACCTGGGCCGACCATTTGCCTTTCGACATCTGGTGAAACAATGACTTCCCGTATTAAGGTTGAAGTGATTCTCTATGCTGTGATTTGCACTATTTCTATGGTGTGTTCATTGAACCTAGCTTTTGGTTATAATGCAGTCTACACTCATGTCTTTTCATAGTATCCCAGTGAGAAGTGATTCTTGGCAGTGTAATTCCTCTTCACATGCCAGTGAATGAATCTCTCCTTTCCTGTCATCCTCAATATGACTCATTGAATTTACTTGCTTACAGTAATAATGGTAAATTCTCTATGGTGGGTTTTAGTTCTTAGTGGCAGAGCATGAAAATTGGGGTGGCCCCTTGTGAGGTTCGATGCTGTTAGGTTTAAGTGTAGCTGATGAAGCAGGAGTCATATCATAGAGGTTCTGTGATTATTACTCTGAAAGGGTAATTTGTCTCTGCTTCTGTTAAGCTACACTTTGGGTTGATTGTTCTAATAATAGTTGTTTCCAAGGGATTGGACTAAATGGGTATCCACTTTGCTGTTTTGCAGCAAATGTCATGCATGAAAGAAAACTTGAGGAAACATGGAAATGGTTCTCATATTTGTTGAATAGTTCAACAAACCTGTCTTGCTTCTTTTAATGAGATTATCCTATCTGTTTCAAAACTTTATTGAGCATGGTCTTTAAGCAGTGTTGATTTGTAATAATTGGGTCCAGCTGAATTGCCCATGAAAAGAAGGTTTTTTTTTTTTTTTAATTAATTAATTTTTTAAAAAAATAAGTTCAAAGTGGCTAAGTTTTTACCAAAGCACCAAAAACATGATTAGTCCATTAATCAACAATTACTGCTAACCAATTACCAGTGTTTATGAACTAATTGCATTTTAAGTCCCAAAATAAGTTGTTATTTCACTTGTAGTTCCTAATTATCAATTTTGATAAGAGTAGTCCCCCAACTATTGAAAACTGAATACAAACTGTCCCCCAGGTATTGAAAATTAGACAACCCAGATTCCCAGATATATTCCAACAAATGAAAATTGGATGGAATGGTCCTTCAATTAACAAAACCCCAATGAAGGTCAATTTTTTTACCATATTAGTGAAATACCACTACAATTAGAAAGCTAATTATGAGATTAGTTCAATGTATGCTAGGCATGGTCCTAAAGAATGGAGGGGTGATGCAGTGATGCTCTGTAATGCAATGTTGGAGACCTTCCCCTCATCACCCCTAATGTAAAGCTAGTAACTGCTCCATAGTTTTTTTTTTTTTTTGGGTACTCTTCCTTTGGTTTTTCCCTAAATTATATTAACTTCTTTTGTTAGTCTTGCAAGGTACATGAGAACCATATGCAGTAATTTGCATTGATGACAAATTTGTTCTGTGTAGGAGCCTGGGGACTGTATATGAGCAGAGCATAGTAAAAAAGTGTACATGGATGTGAAAGTTTGAACGGGTGAAACATAAGAAAAGCAGAACCTGCCAACACAATTTCATCTCAAGATTTTTGGATCCCAGAACTGAGACAACATATTGATTTTCTAATTAATAAATCTAAGAGCTGCTTTATTGTTCTTCTCCAAACAAGGTACTATTATGGAAATTATTACTTCGTTCTTCTGTTTGTTGAGCACTTGAACGTTGAAAGGTTGCTTCACCACTTATTCCTGCTTAAATGAAATTTTATAATTTTTAGTGCTTCTTCCATTTATTTTGGTAGTAAAAGATGCCTTCATGTGCACATTAAAGACTGTAGTATGATAATGATCATTAATATATTTCAATTTAATGAAGAAAGACAAAGCATCAATAACGACCAGATTTATATCAAGCACTGTATTTGTAACCATCATCTTCTTATGCTACAAATCCATACCATTAAAAAAAAAACTGAAGAACAAAAATGTGTTGATTTAGATATCAGCTGGTTCTCAGTAAGATCTATAGGCACCTTATCAAATTGTTGTCTTACAGAAGAGGATGTGATGCTCCTAATAAGATCAATATGCAATATGAACTGATTTCCAGCCACTATTGCCCCTTTCTTTTGGTTTTGGAGTAACTCATGGACACCTATCTGCTGCTTTTTGAAAATAATCTTATCTTCATTCTATACTACTGGTGGATCTCTTGCAATATGGTTCTTGATAATCTTTTTGGCCTATAAGATAGTATAGGCCACATTAAGTCACATCATCCTCGTGCTCTTGTCTGCGCTAAAACAATTTTACTGAGTATTTAATTTCTTCTTGTGAACAATGGACATTTACATCTCCATCAATGACATTTCTTTCAGCTTGCAGTAGGTGACATTCTTGTGTCAGCCTACTCTCTGAGTCACAAGTTTCGAAGTCACTCCTGATTTATCATACCCACTTTTGGCAAATGGCAATTAACTTTTCCATTTTCAGAACTTGAAATCTCAGTCATCATGCAAGTTGTCATGATAAACATAATCCACACCTCGTTTTTAGTATCTTGTTCATTTATTTCATTATTGTGAGATGAACTGTGATATATCGTATATGCATATTGCAGAAATACTGTGTGGATATCATTACATTTTTTATTTATTGGATGAGTATAATTTCCAGTTTTTTAATTTGACTGCACACAGGCTATATACTGTTAGCAGAATACTAGTATCTACTAATAGCAATATAAATGAACTTTCTCTAGGACAGCATAATGCGGTTTGTTTATCCCTGCTAGAGTTGCCTTAGAGATCATTGAACCCCACATTCAGAATTCCTTGAGACATTCACACTAACGTTGTTCTACTTTTGCATAATGCTATGTTTGGTTCTGCCTTAGAGATCTTTGAACCCCACATGTAGAATTCCTTGAGACATTCATACTAACTGGATTTATATTTTAGTATTTTCTTGTTCACTAAGAAGCAACATGATGAAATTTTCATTATAATATTCTGTTAGTGGCTCAAATATCAGCACTTTGTATAAATAACAAAGGGAGAAATGTATTATGACCTCTGCTGTCTAAAAGGAGACAACCCAGTTGAAAAGGTTGGATAGGTATGATTATTACTTTCTGCAGAACAAGACAAACTATGCAATAGGGTGATCCTTTCTATGCCAGTCTTTATGAAATTGTGGTGTGCATATTTTCACGTTGTTAAAAATGAAAAGTTTGAGGGATTGCTTATTTTAATTCTGCTAATGAGCAAGGTTTTTTATGAAATGACAAAATTTTTGTTGTAATCTGTAAGAGTAGTTCTGGTTTAGAGAAGATCATATCAATCCTAGCTAGCTCTTAATATTATTGGTGTATTTATTTCACTGCTTTTGGTTGGATCCATGGGCGTGAAGAGGCAGTGAATGAGAGTGCTGGTGACTCAATAGATATACATTGATTATGAGCATACTCTGTTTTACCAGCAAATAAGTATGTAGTCAAGTTTAACATATATTCAGTAAATAATCATAATGATATCATATGAGCGTTTTGTTTGGAAATTGCTGCACAGATTAAATTTGCTCCAAGTCCAGCCATGTCAAACAGGACATGACCAAATTTGGTCTGCAAAAACGGTCCTTTTGGCCACTCGTTCTGTAACCCATCTTATTTACATGCTATTCCAATCATGTCTATTTGTCCCTAGCTATACTTTCATACAAAATATGTATTTCTTTTGCTCATGGTTGTGTCGTCAATAATTTTTGCTTTATTTTCTTTATTGCTCATGCCAGCATAAAAACTCTTTTCTCAAATTATTTTGGGCACAGAGAATGGGGTTGTTGTCAACCAGCAAACTCCAGAGTCGAGACTGTGTAAGTACTGCTGCTATCATTTGTTGCCTTTTGCTTATCTAATATTTTTACGTATTTTTGTCACATCTACCATGTGCTTGCAATCATGGAGATTCAGCAAATATTTTGACAACCCCACCACAAGCTAACCTAGGACTGTTGTTTTCCTCATAAAGCTTTGGCCCATAGTCTGAACTTAAGGTATGAACCCATTTCCATGCCCCAATCTTTATCCTTTTCTGTTGTACCCAAAAAAAAAGTCCCAATTTTTATATGATTTAAAAAATATTTATTATGTATGATTTACTGAATATTGATAATTAGTTTAGATGGGGTTAGATTCCACCGTTTTAATTGGATCTTTATAGTCTCCAAACACCAAATATTTAACTAGTCATTGGCTAAGTTGTGTGTAAACTTTTTTTGTTGCACACAACTTAGCCAATGACTAGTTACTATATTCCTCTTCGAGTTTGGGCTTTTCTGCCACAGAAACAGGATGAAAAGCTCCCATTACATAGGTTGTATTGTCACAATAACAACCTTTCCTAGACAAGTACACATCAGAACCCATTGGTATAAAGCTGCTTGGGTAATTTGTAATGCATGGGTAATGATTTGGGTTTATTAATCCATTAAGCACCAAAGGAGATAAGGGAAAGGGACCGGGAGTACATCAATCTATATCTGACCACTATGTCTTCATCTTTGGAAGAAACTGGAATTACTTCCTTTTATTAGTCGATGACCTTTTCACAGCTATGCTGGAAGGATTTTTTTTTTTTTTTTTTTTTTTTTTNTTTTTTTTTTTTTTTTTTTTTTTTTTCTACTTTGGTTCTTCGACTATATTAGGATTTTGGTAGGCGCTTTACTATTATTATTATTATTATTATTTTCACATTTAATGTTTGATGTTTCAAATTTACTAGATTTGATCCTCTAGGTGGAATCTCTTGATGAAATGATTATTCAAAAAAGATTGAAGGATATGTTATACACTTTGTTTGAAAGACCAAATTTGGTAAATTTTCAAAATTTGAGCACAAAAGGTAAAAATGTTGACAGTTGAGCTCCATAGATGGGTAATCTAAAGCACTGGAGTCAATAGACCAAAAGTTTAAATTGTTCCAACCAAAGTTTAAATGGTTATGCTCGATGCATAGTAGAACTAGGGAATCCTTGTTTGGAGACCTTTTCCCATAGCATTATTACTTGTGTGCTTGAGGAAACAAAAATTCATGGACCTAAGGGGTGTTTGGTTCATGGGTTTAGAGGTAACTAGGTAATGAATTAGAACAGAAGCCATAGACATGTTTGTTTAACCACTTTTAATGAGTCTAGAATAGGATGCAAATGCCCTTAGAAAGAAAAAAAAACATTACCTATTTTATTTAAGGTTTCATTTCTTAACAAATGATAAATGATAAACCTATTGGTTTGACATCTTTACATTATGTATTTATGTTACATCAGTAATAACGTTTATCTTTTACATTATAACTATGAAAATAAGATTTGATGTAATGAAATTTGCTTCTTTAAAAAAAAAAAAAAAAATTGTTTTAATAATTTTTATTCTTTAATTGCAGACTTGCAACAATAATTTTCATTTCAGTTATTCTCAAATAGATAACTTAGTTTTACTAAAACTCATTCTGATTACTAAGTATTTCATTTCAATTTTGATTCTATTTCTATTTTCAAAATCTAACATCCCCTAATATTTATTTAATTTTAACTTTTAGTTCAACCTTTAAATAGTAAATGCATTTTTATTAATATTATATTTTCTCAATTTTGGAACTAAATATACTCCAAAATACAATCTTCACTTCAAGGTGATAGATATTAGATACTGTGTGCAATTTATGCTAAAATTGAAAGACACATAGCATTAAGATCAAGATTTGACAGAGTGTGCTATGGCATATGAATTTTCAGCTTTGGTTCAAGAAAATGTTGATAATAGAGTCGCATTCTATCCACATCAGATACAACTCCCTACAAATCATAGATCCCATGTGCTGCTGCCCTATTTCTTCATGGTTTGATTGTTAGCAAGTAGCTAGCCAGGTTTAGCCCTCCAACTTAATCACCAATAATGCTTCAAAGCAAAAGAAAATAATGGCAGACATAAGCTCATGGTTCCAGTAATTCGAATGCAATATCTCCATACCATATTCAAAATTTATCTCAAGTGTTCAGGGTACAGGGTACAGGGTAGTATGGTCTAAGGACTTGCTTGGTATGTAATTGTGATTTATCCTCGATTCTTTTTTCAGGTTTGGTATGCAGACATTTCTATTAGAGGCCCCGGTAAAAAAATTGTCCTTTTTTATTAGATTTTGTATCCTTTTTTTTTTTTCTCTAATTTTTTTTTATTACCGTGAAGGAAACATGATTTGCATGGATAAAGCAAAAAGGTATGGAAATTGATTAGGTATCAAACTATGTATCTTTTTTGGCTGATTTTAATGATTTCATTCCTTCTTTTGATGTAGATAAAATCTTTTTAAAAAATTCAAAAAGTCATAGATTAGGATGACATTTTTGGTATATTGAAAAAGAAAAGAGAAAGACTATTGTTTAATCAAATTTTGGCCATTCACATCCTCCCACCAAAATTTGATGTAGGTTGTTCGGGGAATTTTTTAAAAATCGTCATTTTTTTTTTATAGAATCTTAAATTAAATTAGTTAGCTTGTCATCACATCAGTTCCACTCACAACCCATCCTTTTTCAATAATTTTTTTATAATATGTTATGATAATTCGGATTCTATATCATAATCATCAGTGTTTTGAATAGATTGAATAAGATGATGATTATTAATGAATTATGGTATAGTAATGCACATATGTAGTCACTTGCCAAGTCTTTTATGATGTAGAGACCTAATTTGAGTAGTCTCACTTCATAGTTTATGCACAGTGTTACTGTCAAGACATGCATTGTATCTTGCTCTGCAAAATTTTGTGATCAAGTAGATTTTGATTGTTTTGATGAATCAGGCTTTTGTGGAATGGAGCAATCAACTAGTCCGGATGTAACTCTATGATCGGTGCATCAAAATTTGTATGGGGCACACAGATGTTATAGCAGTGCATGGGTGCTTGACCAGTTGAGCTCTATGGTGCCCAAAGTATAGCCTTATAGGTACTTGGCCTTATTATTCCTGTGAAGAATATACTTGTGGTCATTTTTACTTGGGGGTGTCACGTCACATAAAAAAATGGTTTAAATGTCATGTTTTTAGTAATGTTGGATACTAAAAATAATAAGCATGCTATATTTTATAATGTGACAAAATTACAAATCGGCATGGAAGTTGCTCTTATAAAATTTAGTCATTTCGGTGGACGTTTAGTCCATGGTCCATTGGATGGTCGGTGCAAGGCCAGAAATCGAAACACATTGATTCTGCTTGTTCCCGTCCTTCGCTTCAGGGCCTGTCTCTCAGTCTGGTCAGTACTCCATACTCTCGAGTAGCAAAGCTTACACTTGTTCACTAATTATGATGGTTCACTAGGGCCTCTCCTCTTCCCTTTTTTGCTCCCTTGTAGGGGTTGGGAACCCCCACAAATGGGGAGGGAGTTGACTGAACATCTCAGCCATTAGCGGGAATTTCGCCCGCATCTGATTCCCAATTCCTGTTCACCTGAGACGATCGTGCTGGGTGAATGTAACCTCGTACGACCGTGTCGGGTGAGCTACAGGTCACACTTTGGCCAAGTATCTTACAAAGGGACTCTCGAGAGCCAAAAGTATTAAAGGAATGACCATAGGAACATCATGACATCGTAAGATGTCTCGCCCGAATGAATTAGTTGGTACTAGAAATGTTAAAAAAAGTGAACGAAAAAAGTAATACGAAGTGAAAAGGACAGACACTTCCCAACCAGAACAGAAGCAAAGTTCCCATTGATGGTATACTTAATGTAAGCGAACTCTAATAAGATCACATCTTTGGAATAAAATTCTGTTAGAAAAAGATATATATATATATATATATATATATATATATATATATATATATATATATATATATATATATATATATATCATGATGAGTTTAAAATAATATGAAAAAATCACTTTCGAAAACTATCCAATCAAGGCCAATTATTCTTACCAATAATGCCTCTGTTTCAAAACTATTGCGCGATATCATTATAGCCTACACGGAAAATGCATAAATGATTTGAATCCTTCTCGTATGAACACCATTAATCATAATTAAGGATAGACAATTTCAATCCGCCCCGCGAATATCTACCCAAATCCATCCCGCATGGATCTGGTTTTTTTGGGTGGTAGTGGGTGGTGGGTCTAAAAAAGTAAACCCGCAGTGGGTCGGGTTGGATTCGCGTTTTATGTACAAATCCCGCCCTAGAACCCCACCCGACCTACCATGTGTGTGTATATATATAATACGGAGTAGTAAAATTAGCAGTACTGGTATATAGTTAATTATAAAATTTTCAATAACTTTGGGTAACATTTTACTATTTTTACATCTAAATTACCTAGTTTATTTTTAAAAATTAACAATTTAGTTATTATATTGAATATTTCTATTATTTTATGTATTAGTATAACTAATGAATTTTATTATTTTATTATGTGTAAGTAATTTAAATATTTTTTTGAAAAAAAATAAGTTGATAAGTGGTGGGTACTCGCACTGGGCATCCGCACCCGATGGGATGGGGGTGGGTTTTGAAAAAATTTACCCGATGCGGGTTGGGGTTGGGGTGGGGGTGGGTGGAGAAAATGTATGGTGGATTGGGTGATGGATGTAACCCTCTCCAACTCACACCCGACACATTGTCATCCCTAATCATAATGTGAAAGTTATACTATGAAATATTTACTCTTTTTTTTAACCCGATTGATAGATATTGACATATTGGTATTAAAAGTATTCATTTTAAAAATAAAAATAATTTTTTCCAATCATAATCAAAGAGTATTGGATAAAAATTTGTTAGAATCATCTTAGAACATTGGTCTAGTGATGCAAAAATTACATAAGAGCAAGTCCAATAGTTGGTTGTCACCCTGGCACCGCCCATTGAGTGTTGGTGTGTGAGGCGTGCACCAACTTGCTCTATTTTTTTTTCTTTTTCTTTTAATTCTTAGTGGAATCCACAAAAAATAGTGGAATCCTCTTCCACTCAACCCCCCCCCCCCCCCAGTATACAATTTGGTGTTGAGTTTTGAAACTAAATTTGTTTGATTTACCTCTTCATAAGCCTAAGAATAGGTTATTGAGGTTTAGGATATGGTACGTCGAAGCCGAATAAAGAAAGAAAAAAAAAACAAAGTGTGTAAATTTCACATTCCCTACTATGACATCACATTCCCTTGAGCATATAAGAAATGTGATATTATAATAGTCATATTCTTGAGATTATGTGAGATAACGTGAACCAAATGTCAATGAACCATTATTCTTAGAATAACACTCAACATACCAATATTTTTACGAAACATTGATGTGATGTGTTGCTATTAATTGATTTAGAAATAGTTCTTTCTTGAATTGCTTAATGGAAACAATCAAACATGTTATATTAATATTATTAGTACCACTTTTGATAAATGTTTCGTTTGTGGCAATATATTAATATTTAATGGTGATTATTATATGTCAATAGGAATTATAACAAATATAGAAGCACATGCTCAACCCAAAAAACTTCTCAAGCCCAACCTCTTTAGTTGGGTTTGAATTCCCTAGGCTTTTGGGTTGGGGCATGTTTTATTTATTTATTTTTTTATATATTTGGTTTCCGAGCTAAACTAATAAGCAATAGTCGTACCATGGACCCGGATCTACCTTGCAAAGTGAACCTGTCACAATTTACATACTGAATGTTCACAATTCAAATTGTAAACATTTAGTTGTGAACATTCAATATATAAATTGTAAATATTTAATATGTAAATTGTGTATTTTGAACTCGGGTCCACATTAAAAGGTGGACACGAGTCCACAAAATACCTTATCTAAGAGTAGTTAGAGGTAAATCACGAGTCGCCCAAGCAGTCTCTCCGTTTGTTCTTGTCATTGACTCTCCGCATTTTTGCCAACTTGGAAGCCCAATCTCCGATCTTGGGAGTTTAAGTGCTGACTTAGTTGTCAAACGTCTTGTGGTCAAGCAGCATAACTGTGGTCCTCTCAAGTGAGAGGACATAGGTTCCATTCTAGGACTATTCTGCGAACTGAACTAAACATGCCGTTAATTTATTTCCTTTCTCATTTATTAATTAAGTCTATTTCTTTTCTTCTATGAGAAATTATTAAATTCATTTCATTTTTTAAATAAATACAGTTCAAATCATTTCATTTTACAACTTTTTAGTATATCGGATACTAGAATTCGTGCATCGTGCATTCAATACTTAGTTGCTATTATGGGTACATATACTGATATTGTTGTATGTTGATAGGCTTATAAATATGGGGAGGTGGGTGGGGTTACACTTTTAAAATTTGTAAAGCATTAAAACTTTTTTTTTTTTTTAAAAACAAACCAACAAAACAAAAACACTAAATTTCATTAGTTCAAATCAAGTCTCAAACTATGAAAGAGGATAGGATGCGGGATATCAAACCAAGAAAAACATTCAAACATGGGAAAAACTGCTCTAGCTAAGACATGTGCAACTTTGTTTGTTGAACGTTTGATAAAAGAGAAGATTACAAATGACATTATTGATATCATTTCGAACTCAAATGTTTTAATTTGAAGGGTCTCATCAGGCTTCATCTTCCACGAAGAGTGAAAAGTTCTGAAACGTTCTGAAAAGTTTTATACTGAATGCTAACAGAGTTAGTTGTGATATTTAGGTTATGCTTTGTCACACCTAACTGAAACGTTAGTTAAAAGTTGAAAAATTATAAGCTAAAAGTTCACCCACTCTCAAGGTGAAGTCTTTCGCCCCTAAGACCGCCACACCCCGCCCTGACAGGATTATAAGCTAAAAGCTGAAAGTTAAGTTATCGGTGGAAATGATAAGCCAATATTTGAAAAAGTATTGTTGAAATGTGCTTATTTGAGTAAAGCATTGATGCATATAATTTGCAGCAGAGCAGTCATAACTAGTTTTCCCAATTCTCAGGAAGTCTGAATTGCCATAGCAGAAGATATGTGCTTAAAACAGGCTAAGATAATGAACAAAAAGGACTTTGATTATGGGACAATGAACATTTTATCTGTCAGTGATCTGAAGATTGAAGTTTGGCTGCTGCAAAATACTTCTTATGAGGGCGGCTAACGACTTCGTATTTCCATTACAGGAAGTCATCCTCACAAGCCACAAGCCACAAGCCAATGGACTTTTCAAATTTCCATGTTGTAGGGTACAAGAAATCATTTAATGATGTCTGGAGAATATGTGGAATATGTTTGCTTGACTTGTGCTGTTTCCATGGGGTGCCTGGATTTTCCAAGAAATTGATCTTATCCCTCACCTTCATTCCCATCTATAAAGAGGGAGCTCTGCAGTTTTCCTCATCACACAGAATGAAAAAAATGGCTTCTGCACATAACCATTCCTGCAGCAGAATGCTTCTTTTCGCGCTGCTAGTCTTCACTATCCTCGATTTTTCAGGTCAGTTCTCGCGCCCCTCTCTTGCTATGCAGGAATATAATTCAAAATTTCATATTCTGTATTCATTCTTGTGCTGTTTATGTCAAATTAACTGGAAAAATGTTTGATCTTGTTTAGGTGCTCAGACTGGAGTCTGCTATGGAAGGCTCGGAAGTGGACTTCCATCTGCAGCAGAAGTTGTGGCTCTATGCAAGCAGAACAACATCCAAAGAATGAGAATCTATGATCCACACCAGCCTACTCTCCTAGCCCTAAGAGGATCCAACATTCAACTCATCCTAGGAGTCCCCAACTCTGATCTTCAGTACATTGCTGCTAGCCAAGCCAACGCGGATACGTGGGTCCAAAACAATGTAAGAAACCACCCGAATGTCAATTTCAGGTACATAGCTGTTGGAAATGAAGTCAGTCCAGTGAATGGGAACTCTCGGTTTGTGGCTTTCCTCCTCCCGGCCCTACGAAACATGCAGGCTGCAATTTCGGGGGCTGGATTGGGGGACAGGATTAAGGTTTCCACAGCTGTGGAAACAGGACTGTTAGGAGTTGGTTATCCGCCTTCTCATGGAGAATTCAGGCCTGATGTTAGGGCATTCACCGACCCCATAATCACGTTCCTAGTGAACAACCATGCCCCGCTACTCGTAAACATTTACCCTTACATTGCATACATAGGAGACACAAAGAATATTAAGCTTGAGTATGCACTTTTTACCTCACCTGGAATTGTAGTTAATGATGGCCCGGGCTACCAAAACCTCTTCGATGCTCTTTTAGATGCTATGTACTCGGCTCTCGAAAGGGCTGGTGGCTCATCTCTGGAGATTATTGTGTCTGAGAGTGGTTGGCCCTCTGCTGGGGGAGATGCAGCCTCCATTGACAATGCTAGGACATACAACAACAATCTCATCCGCCACGTGAAGGGAGGGAGCCCTAAGAGGCCTCAAAAAGCTATAGAGACTTACATTTTCGATTTGTTTGATGAAGACCAGAAGGATCCTCCTGAATCTGAGAGGCATTTTGGTCTGTTCTTTCCAAACAGGCAACCAAAATACCCCATCAGCTTTAACTAGTCATCGAGACTCGAGTTTATCAAGCAACTAATATGGTAATGTAATGTATTATCCTGAATAAGAGTTGCTATATATGAAGATTTCATGCATTGTTCAAAGGACCAAAAATAAGTATGTGATGTTATATCAGACAACAAATACAAAAAACCCTTTTTGCAAATTTTACAACACATTCCAAACAAATGACCAATCAGCAGAATCAACCCTCACTGCCTCCAAGGACTCAAATTAAATCCTCTAAAAGCACACTTAAAAACACACAAGAGGGAAAAACCTTTTTTTTTTGTCTATGTGCACATGTATCTGAAGTCTGTAATGTTTTTGAACCTTAAGCAGGAGAAGAAATCATTCTCTTGTTATTTGTAGACAAACCTGGATGAAAAACACCTCCAATGATCTTGTTACTTTGTTTACTTTCTTAAAAGATGGTGTAGCCTTGTACCATGTTAGGAGTATCAAGTAAATTAACATGAAGTTCTTCAAAGGTTCAACTTTTCTAGTGCTGAAATCTTCTGACAAGTGATAACTGTTGTAATCATGGTAAAACGTTTTTGCGTTCTCTGATGCTTGCTGAAAAATTCCAGTTTCTTTCAGTGCTAGAGGTTTCGTCGTTGAATGAACTCCACGAAGAAAGGCTGAGCTTGTGGGGAGAATGTTGACACGAGCAAGTGTCGTATAACCTCACCCTTTGCTTCGGGGTGCTCATGGACCTCATCTTCGCTTTTGCAGATTCTGTGGCGGCCATGTAAGCTGGAAACATAGGGGAATCTGGCAAAGAGCTATCGTCGCTTGTGGATTTCTGTTTCACAAGAGAAAATGATCTCCTGGGAAGTGACAAGGGGGAATTCAGCTCCTCAGAATAGTCTTGTTTTCGAGCATATCTTCCTTGGACTTGTGTCATTTGATTCGTGTCACCTCCATGAACATTTGAGTGTGCAAATGACCTTAACCTGTCTGCTAATGTTGTCCTCTTTGGTGTGCCAGATTCTGCCCACTGATCAAATCTGCAGCTCCCTTGATTCTCCTTGTTGGTTAACAGCTCTTGCAGAGTCTCATCGTTTCGCCTTTCCTAAAAACATTTAATCCAAATCCAAATCCTATGATTCTCACAGGACAAGAAGATAGAGGGCTAATTATATAACCATAGTGAGAAAATATGAATGAATTTACCCGTTGTGACAACGAGTATTTCATCATCCGCTCTCTTTTGGTTATTGCATCTCGCCTTCTGAACCACAAGGCTTCAGCATCTTCCCCTGATGCTAAGGTGAAATCCCAGGTCCTGTGGCTCTGACACTAGATTTGCCAATCAAAGTTTTTTTTGAGTACTACTGACTCTATTACAATGTAGTATCTGTTCATAACTATTTTCTCAACCTACTGAAGCACAAAGTTTAAGTATATAACAACTTGAGAAGCCTTTCAAAGGATGAAATCTATTTCTGCAGAAAGCTTGAGATTACCTTTACTTCATGAGGTTTCAGAATTTCCTTTTGGCTGATAGGCTGTTCCACAGCTGCAATTCTCTTCTGATGAACTTGTGGTTGTGACTTGGGAAATGACAGCATACACTTTAACTTAGCTATCAATCTGCGCCTTACAATTTCGCCTCGGATCACTGCCTGCAGCTTCACCAGTCCCTTCAATGCACTTAATGCCTTCCTGGCCTGCAAAAACATATGCTTCAGATTAGTCTTTCTGCAATATCTGCAATCATGAATCCAAGGGGGATAAAAATGTTGAAGATGCTAACGAGGTAAGCGCGAAAAGCAGTCTGGATTTTGGTGGCTGCAGAGCTCTGTCTCTTTTGCAACTCATAAGGAGCATTGGTTAGCCTGACAACCTCTGCTGCAGCATTGGCAGCAGCCACCGCCGCCTCTGCAGCGGCCGCTGTTGCAACTGCCACCGCCATCGCATGCTTTCTTTGGTCCTCCGCCGCCTCACATAATGTTCTCTGAGGCGCTTCGATTGCTGGCCGTTGCCTCAGCTTAATCTTCCCGGAAAACCATTTCCATCTCCTCGGTCTCTGAGAAAATATAAGAGAGAACATATAAGTTTATAAGGTCATAGGTTAGACCAGCTAATAACAGAACCCGAGGACAAAAGATGAAGGAACTAATGAATCAAAACCAACCTTTTCTGCCTTGGATTTTGCCTCCTGAATGAACAGTCTTTTCACAAATGCAAACCAGCTCCTTCTCTTTCCCATCATATACTCACCATTCTGCAGAAACAAACAACAGTTTATCAAACACTCATAAAAGTAACATTTGAAGAGAAGAAATGAAGCTCAAGATTGGGATTAATGGCCCAGCTGGAAATTTGAAGTCATAACTTGAAGAACAGGTGAAAAGATGAGGAAGAGGGCAATCTAAAACATCAAATTTGTGCTGGAAAAATGCAACAAGAAATGGGCAGTCATTTTCTGGAATGATGATGCTCCAAGTGGCCTCTCTCCATCCTCACCCTTCATGTCTTATATGTAAGAGACTGTCGTGAGAAGTGCCATCAAAAGCACGCCATGTGCTCTCACTGAGAATAGACAATAATGAAAGCAAAAGCTAAGGTTGAAGTCTTGCTTTTCAAAAAGCATACACAATTAATACAATTAAGATATTTGGATTTTTTTTTCTGAGATGACGAGAAAAATTCACCGCCACCAAGAAAATCAGTAACCGCTCTCACTGGAGTCGAACTCGGATATTTGGATATTTTTGAAACTACTTTTATGTTGTCTTGTGACCAACTCTTTTATTAATGTTTTTCTCTCTAATGTCCTACTCAAAGGCCCCTCTCCCCTTCTTTAAACTGTCCATTTCCCCAACTGCCAGATCATGACTGTTTCACGTTAAACCTCTTGTTTTCCTCCACTTGCTACTATTAACCATCACACTACCATACTTAGTTACATGTTTTCTTGGAAACACATGCATGCATTGACAATTTTTTTCATGGAAAGTCAAAAAAGGTGATTTCCAAGGAAGACTAACAAATTATGGCATCATCCATTTCCTTCTTCTTACTGCACACTTGTTAAGAAATTGAAGTAATTTTAGTGGAGCCTTTTTTTTTTTTTTCAGTAAAAAACTCTATTATAATGCAGTATTTGTTCATAACTACTTTTTCAACCTACTGAAGCACAAAAAGTCAATATCACATCCACCGAGGAACCCACCCCCTTGACCCCTTCCATATGGGAGTGCAACCAGTTCCACTAAACCACAAGGTCTTGCAATTTTAATGTAGATATATTTAAATTTAGTATATATTTATTCCTGAAGAAAGTTTATAATGTAGATATTTAAATTTAGTATATATTTATTCCTGAAGAAAGTTTATAATGTAGATATTTAAAAAAAAATTTAAAAAAAAAAAAGTGGACCTATAAAAACTTTAGTAATTTTATAAGAGTACCTATTCCAAGAAAAAATTTACAATGTTGATAGTATATAAATGTGGACGGTTAAAATAAACACTCGCTAAGAATACCATTTTATCATTCCTAATTGCTAAAAATAAAAGGTGGACAATATAATTATACAATTTTTTTTATTAAAAAAAAACTGCATAAGTACCTGACTATTTTTTTTATTTGCAGTAGTCAATAATTTTTTCTATAGGTATTTATAATTTTTTTTATTAAATAAACTACCTTTCTTTAGAAAAACCCAACTCCCCTCCTCCGCCTTCGTCTCTGACCAGAGACAAAGAGTTGGTCTTCGTCTCTAGCCGGGAGACGAAGGTCGGGGAGGAGGGTTGAGTTTTTAATTTTTTTAAATTAAATTAAATTTATTTTATTAAAATTATTCAAATAAATTTTAAAAAATAATTTGTAATGGGATAATTGTCACATCAATAGGAATTGGAAGAACATGTTACCTTTCCGTTTAATTGCATGATTTTAAATTATTTATAAATCTATTTGTAATTTTTTTTGTTGGATGACCAAATTGTAGTTTCACGTACAGTTCGATGGCCTATTTCACATTCATTCATAATAACTAATCTAATTTGCCAAGGACCTTGTAGTCCAGTGGCATCAAACCCTTCCCTTTATACGGGAGGTGGTGGGTTCAAGTCTCAGTTCTGCTCCTTATGAACAGATACTCCATTCTAATAGAGCTAGTAGTATTCAAAAAAAAAACTAATCTAATTTACAAATGAATTATGCTATTTGTATCAAACCTCATTATGTCATTACTTTTCTTTTTTATTGATTACTTATGAACTGATTATTATAACACGACTGTATGATAGTCATGGATATGATTTAATGTAGATAGAACGATCTTTTGTTTTTATTTTTTAATAGATATTTGAGGTCAAACACTCAGCCCCGCAATTTTACTTCAAGTTATAGATCGACTTACGTTCCTTTTTCTTTTTTTTTTTTATTATTAAAATGCACTATTGTCTAATTTAAATTTCCCTAAGATCAAAGGGCGAGTTATAAAATAAGCAATCTTATGTAAAACATTTTTCTATATATAAAAGATATTTAGTTCAATTTATTACTTCAATCATTTATATATTATCAATTATTTATTGGTTAACCCACCAAAAAAAAAAGAAAAAAAAAAAGATAGAGAGGAAGGAAGAATGATATATAGTCAACAACACATCTCCTCTTTTTCTTCACCAAACACATCATGGTGATGTTACAACCCTCTTCTTATATACTTCCAACATAATATAAAGCAATTCAATTTTACTAAGAATGACAACGCAGCATTGCATGCCATAAATTTAGCCACAAATTGGGAATCAATGACTGAAGAATTCTAGGTAGATTCTTTCATTAAAATTAAAATTAAAAATAAAATATAATAAGTTGAAAATTAAGGTGGTTGTGATGCACATTATATTGTATGGTCCCATTTCATGTTAAGAGATTAGACAAACCAATATATTTTTAGGACCCCCTTGGCCATTCTTTTGACTCTGATCTCAAGCAAAAGCCTTTTCTGCATTTAAATTGGCAATCCCTTTCCTTTCCTTTCATTTTAGGGCCCATCACAAAGAGAGATAGATGGCCTGAAAATTGGGCACCCTCAGCTCTTTTATTGCCTCTCCCCTCTTTTTTCATTATGCCATCACTGCTACACCAAGGGACCTTCAATTTTGAGCTGTTTTATGGCCCCCTACATATACTAATCAATCACAATAATGAGTTTTCTTAGTTTTTTTTGTTGTCATGATAAAGCGTTAGTGGTTCTCGGATTTGATCAAAACTCGAGTTCAAAAGAAATTATGATGTGTGTATATGTATAGTTACCAAGTCAACTGTTTGACTAGTTTCACTAGGGTTGGCCCACTGATGTAGTAAATCCACAAGGATTTACTAATACGTATAAATTGGGTATTATATATAAGCTCAGGTAGCTGTGGCGATAGATTGGACGCTCCTGAGCTGCTGTTAATTAGTTCCGGCTATTCAAATATTCAATGATGAATTAAAGTGCGTTTGTGGGGTGTAGGGTCTGGCTTCACTTCTCAGGAATTCATTCCAATATACCCCTTATAGCAATAACACCCATGATAGAGATACTCGACCCTATTATAAGAAATTTGGCGAGAACATAATAAAGATGTTCAATTTTATTTATCCATGTCTTTAACACTACTTTCAAGAGAAAAGTGATAAAAGACTAACGTTGATTAAAAATTGATCTTCAAAGGATATTAGTCATTTTGATAGTTGAGTAATGACATATCACATACATATGGGTGGTATTGGCACAATACTTGGAGACTATTAGTGCTATTAACTTATAACTAATTATTCTCCCACGGCCCCCCTCCTAACTTGATCGAAAAAAACTTATAACTAATTATCTTTCGTAAACAAAGTCTCTTTTATTACTATATAAATTTTTATAAAAGATTGAACTTAAAAATATGAAATATTACTCAAACTAATTACATTTAAACTTTAAATACCAATTCAGTAATTTATATTAATACTATAGAACGTGCCAAAACAGTTGTGTAAAACCTTGGAATGGAAAACCACAATAATTCAATATCATGCATCCTTATCCTTAAATTGACATATCGGGTGAGTGCTTTCCCAAGGACAAGGATCCATGTCATATGTTGTACTGTCACTGTACATTCATCACTGAAATTGTGTCACAACGTTAGACCCACACACACACAAAGCATATGTAAATTTGAAACAACAAACTTTGGTCTCAACTCTCAAAGAGGGGACCAGAACAGAACATAACATATCATTGAACTAAAGACTGAAGGGTATAACAAATTCCGTATGTAATTATTAAACAAATAGGGTAACTCTAATAATCTATCATAGGATATCTAAGCATGGATTTGAGCGCAGAAAGCTACAGTCAATGCAATCATTCCGCTCTTGTGCTTGTATTAATTATAGGTATGCTATTATGCATGCTAATCTATATAACTTTTTTTCGTTTGGGACCATATAAATAGTAAAATATTATTTCTGCACTCAAAAATATATATATTTACGTCATGTAGCTTGATTGAATGGTAATAAAAGAAAATAGAAAAAAAAATACTCTCTAAAACAATTGATCGATTGATGCATGGTTTAACGCATTGGAGAATAAAGAGTAGTGTAATAGGAGAATTAAGGAATACTAACGTGTCAAGACCTTGTGGTCTACTGGTATCCAGTTATACTTTCATATGAAAAGGGTGTGTTTGAACCTCTGTGGAAGTGATGTTGAATTCAAATTATAGTGTAAATGCCCTTATGTAATTTAAATAAATAAAAAAAAAGGTATTATTGGAAGGGCAAAATTGTCCCTCCAACTAAACGGCATAATTTTAGCATCCACAGAATTGTAATTCAACATCCAATCAAACAGTTTGTTTTTTGCACTAAGGAGGTCATGTGATGGGGGATAGGTTAAGACTCGGTACTAGGGGCTCGGCTTGAATCAAAGGGACGACTGATGAAGACGGAATGAGGAATATAGAGGTCGAGCTTGACGAGCTCGGAAGAAGAAGTCACTCTATTTTCCAAACAAGCGTTAGTCGATTTTTCGGTGGTGTTGGTCTGCTGTTCGACCATCTGTGGTTGATAAAATCGACACCATGCATGAGAGACACAAAAATGGGAGAGAAAAAGAAAAAGGAAAAACAAGAATTTGACACTTAAAAAAAAAAACAGAAAAGCAACAAAAGATTCAGAGTGGCCGTCAACTGCACTCCAAACGTGCGATCTGCGACTCTCATTTTTTTTTTCTTCTCCTACAAAATTCTTATATTTGCAAGATAAAAATTTCTCCAAAAACCAAGCTTCCCATCAGCTTTTTCTCTATAAAAAAACCCAACAAAACCCACATATGGATGCCCTAATACAATATGATTCATATAATTATATAAATATACAATTTACTACAACTAATAATAAAATAAATATTGATGGATTATACAACAAGCGTATTGGTACCCTAACTTGAGTGCTAGATCTGAGTGCTTAATTTCTTAATCCCCGAAGTTGAGAGAACAGTTATTGAATTGGACGTTGTTGACAAATAAGTCACTTTTGTCACTACTATTCTAGACATCACATTAGTGTTCATCACGTGTCATGATTGACCTAAGTCACGAGAAGCGTTCTGTCACTTCAACTTGTCGCCAACTCTGATAAGATTGATTCTAATGGTTATTCCTTACCCCAACACTATTAATAGAGACCTCCTCTAACTAGCTTGGGGATTAGAATTGTTACTTCTTAGTACACTCAGCTTCCTGACCTTGTGAAGCCTTCCAAGCTCACTTGCCTTGGCACTATTAATAGAGACCTCCTCCAACTAGTTTAGGTATTAAATTTTTGACTTCTTAGTATACTTCTTGTCCTTGTAAAGGGCTAAAGCCTCCCGAGCTGTATTTAAGGCATTGTACTTAAACTCATAAATATTTGTTTAAAGGAAAGAAATTCATTAAGCATGATCATAGAAGAGATTCAAGATAAAAGTATGAAGATTGGCATACCACTTCACGCATTCTAACATAGATCTAGATACTCGTACAATAGTGTGAGTGACACAATACATACAAGAGAAGTTAACATGCAATAAATCATTAACAACTTCTTTAATGTCATCCACAGGGATACCAAATGTTGAACTAGACGAATCGCTACAAAAAGTCAAAATAACTAGTTGGGAATCCGATTCAATCACTATACAGTACAAACGTAAAGTTTTCAATCAACTCAAAGCCTCACTACCTCCCAAACATTCAGCTTTCTTCTGCTTGTAAACTCCACCACATGCAATAGCTCTAGTCGCCACAAACTCCCCCATATCATCACATGTATATCAGCATCCCCAAACCCATATCAACAACCAGAGGTCAACCCACAACCTAGCAACAACCAGCTTGAATAACTTGCTTAGTCTCAAGAATACTCTTCCACACAAATGAAGAGTTACTCCCCAATCCAATCTCCATAAAAAAAAATCTCATAGAAATACCAAACTTTAAAAGATTTTTAACACAATAAAATCTCTGTGCTTGACAAATTTCTAAGCCTATTTATCTAGGCACCTAGCATAGCTAAATTAAAATCTTGCAATCTCCTAATTAAGTCCCATACCCCCCCCCCCCCCCNCGGAATGAGGAATATAGAGGTCGAGCTTGACGAGCTCGGAAGAAGAAGTCACTCTATTTTCCAAACAAGCGTTAGTCGATTTTTCGGTGGTGTTGGTCTGCTGTTCGACCATCTGTGGTTGATAAAATCGACACCATGCATGAGAGACACAAAAATGGGAGAGAAAAAGAAAAAGGAAAAACAAGAATTTGACACTTAAAAAAAAAAACAGAAAAGCAACAAAAGATTCAGAGTGGCCGTCAACTGCACTCCAAACGTGCGATCTGCGACTCTCATTTTTTTTTTCTTCTCCTACAAAATTCTTATATTTGCAAGATAAAAATTTCTCCAAAAACCAAGCTTCCCATCAGCTTTTTCTCTATAAAAAAACCCAACAAAACCCACATATGGATGCCCTAATACAATATGATTCATATAATTATATAAATATACAATTTACTACAACTAATAATAAAATAAATATTGATGGATTATACAACAAGCGTATTGGTACCCTAACTTGAGTGCTAGATCTGAGTGCTTAATTTCTTAATCCCCGAAGTTGAGAGAACAGTTATTGAATTGGACGTTGTTGACAAATAAGTCACTTTTGTCACTACTATTCTAGACATCACATTAGTGTTCATCACGTGTCATGATTGACCTAAGTCACGAGAAGCGTTCTGTCACTTCAACTTGTCGCCAACTCTGATAAGATTGATTCTAATGGTTATTCCTTACCCCAACACTATTAATAGAGACCTCCTCTAACTAGCTTGGGGATTAGAATTGTTACTTCTTAGTACACTCAGCTTCCTGACCTTGTGAAGCCTTCCAAGCTCACTTGCCTTGGCACTATTAATAGAGACCTCCTCCAACTAGTTTAGGTATTAAATTTTTGACTTCTTAGTATACTTCTTGTCCTTGTAAAGGGCTAAAGCCTCCCGAGCTGTATTTAAGGCATTGTACTTAAACTCATAAATATTTGTTTAAAGGAAAGAAATTCATTAAGCATGATCATAGAAGAGATTCAAGATAAAAGTATGAAGATTGGCATACCACTTCACGCATTCTAACATAGATCTAGATACTCGTACAATAGTGTGAGTGACACAATACATACAAGAGAAGTTAACATGCAATAAATCATTAACAACTTCTTTAATGTCATCCACAGGGATACCAAATGTTGAACTAGACGAATCGCTACAAAAAGTCAAAATAACTAGTTGGGAATCCGATTCAATCACTATACAGTACAAACGTAAAGTTTTCAATCAACTCAAAGCCTCACTACCTCCCAAACATTCAGCTTTCTTCTGCTTGTAAACTCCACCACATGCAATAGCTCTAGTCGCCACAAACTCCCCCATATCATCACATGTATATCAGCATCCCCAAACCCATATCAACAACCAGAGGTCAACCCACAACCTAGCAACAACCAGCTTGAATAACTTGCTTAGTCTCAAGAATACTCTTCCACACAAATGAAGAGTTACTCCCCAATCCAATCTCCATAAAAAAAAATCTCATAGAAATACCAAACTTTAAAAGATTTTTAACACAATAAAATCTCTGTGCTTGACAAATTTCTAAGCCTATTTATCTAGGCACCTAGCATAGCTAAATTAAAATCTTGCAATCTCCTAATTAAGTCCCATACCCCCCCCCCCCCCCNCACGTGTCATGATTGACCTAAGTCACGAGAAGCGTTCTGTCACTTCAACTTGTCGCCAACTCTGATAAGATTGATTCTAATGGTTATTCCTTACCCCAACACTATTAATAGAGACCTCCTCTAACTAGCTTGGGGATTAGAATTGTTACTTCTTAGTACACTCAGCTTCCTGACCTTGTGAAGCCTTCCAAGCTCACTTGCCTTGGCACTATTAATAGAGACCTCCTCCAACTAGTTTAGGTATTAAATTTTTGACTTCTTAGTATACTTCTTGTCCTTGTAAAGGGCTAAAGCCTCCCGAGCTGTATTTAAGGCATTGTACTTAAACTCATAAATATTTGTTTAAAGGAAAGAAATTCATTAAGCATGATCATAGAAGAGATTCAAGATAAAAGTATGAAGATTGGCATACCACTTCACGCATTCTAACATAGATCTAGATACTCGTACAATAGTGTGAGTGACACAATACATACAAGAGAAGTTAACATGCAATAAATCATTAACAACTTCTTTAATGTCATCCACAGGGATACCAAATGTTGAACTAGACGAATCGCTACAAAAAGTCAAAATAACTAGTTGGGAATCCGATTCAATCACTATACAGTACAAACGTAAAGTTTTCAATCAACTCAAAGCCTCACTACCTCCCAAACATTCAGCTTTCTTCTGCTTGTAAACTCCACCACATGCAATAGCTCTAGTCGCCACAAACTCCCCCATATCATCACATGTATATCAGCATCCCCAAACCCATATCAACAACCAGAGGTCAACCCACAACCTAGCAACAACCAGCTTGAATAACTTGCTTAGTCTCAAGAATACTCTTCCACACAAATGAAGAGTTACTCCCCAATCCAATCTCCATAAAAAAAAATCTCATAGAAATACCAAACTTTAAAAGATTTTTAACACAATAAAATCTCTGTGCTTGACAAATTTCTAAGCCTATTTATCTAGGCACCTAGCATAGCTAAATTAAAATCTTGCAATCTCCTAATTAAGTCCCATACCCCCCCCCCCCCCTAGTTTTTTTATATACAAATCAACACCCACCTACACCACTATATCAAAGCACTCTGGCCTTCAAACAAGTGACATACCACCCTCCCACCAAGATAAAAATCAAGAATTCTAGTTTTATATACCACTAGATTTCTATCTTTTATATATATATTTACACGACTATTATTGTCTTCCTTAATGAAAACATGCAAAGTAAAATTCTCCTGCCACCAATTATCATATAGTTGGTTAATACTTGTAGAATAAATAGGTTCTCTTGCACACTTGATGGGTTACCTTTTCCTCACTCATACACTTAAAATAGTCATTAGGACAACTTTGATTTACGTCAAACCAACTTGTACTTAACTTATTAATATATTATCATCTCTTAATCTTTAATATTAGGTTATTTTTATCCTTAAAATTTACTCCCTTTTAAAATAATATGGCATAAGTCATGCCAGTATTTATAAATTAAAAGTTTTTTCCAAAAATGATGTGGCTAGCAATTCTTTCAAGATTAGTAAGGATTGCAAGTCTTGAAAAGTGGGAAAAAAACAACGCCGTGAGTGCAGATAAAATCTTTGTTACTTTTTTTTTTAATTTTTTAATAATTTAAATAATAATAACATTGATGAGAGATAATAATTTTTTAATGTGATGTGAAATATGGATCCACTAGTGAATTGAAATTGCAGAAATGTAGAAAAAATATTACTCTTAAACGAATTACAAATTCAATGATTTAAAAATAGGATCAGCTTTTAAAAGTGAGATAGTATTGAAAAGATAATAAAGATAGCCTTGTAGTGATACTGTCATAATTTAAAGATGTTACGATGAGGTACAAAAAGAAATACTCACATAATTTTCGTAATTTAATTTAATTTTTTTTTTTCCGAAGTGTAATCTGGTGTGAAACGCCAGAGTCGCTGTAAATACGCAACAAAATTAGCCGGCCCTGGAAAGCAAAAATTGAGAGCGTACTCACACGCGTGGAGTTGGCGCCGAAAAGGTGTTTGATGGTTTGCTTGCGCGTTTGGTTCCTGAGAGCATACTAGTCAACCCACCCACGGCGTGGCAACCACCGTAATTTGATCGAAAATGGGGGCCAAGAAGGAAAATGGTTGTGTTCTTGCTTTAAAATGTTGCTTTGAAAGTAAAGTATCGTCAACACAACAACAGTGATTGTGATTCACTTTTAGATTTTTCTTCGTCCCCTGTTTTCCCCCAACCCAAAGTACACGCACACGCACAAAGGAAAGGGAAAACCACAACACTCCTAATCGTTTTTCGAAACTTACTTTTTTTTTTTATTAATTTTATTTTTTTATTAATTTCTGCGAGCGATCACACTACATTCGGATCAGTTCAGACGACAAAAGAACGGAATTTCTGTTCTACTTTCACTCCAAAAATTACTCTTTTTTTTTTTTTTTACTCGGGAGAGGGCCTCGGTTTCTGTAGTGGTAGTTTGGGTCTTAATTTTCTTGGAATAATAATACCGGCCGGTTCGCTCTTTAAGGGGAATTCTCAAATACCCTTTCTTGGTTCACTAGGTTTTGGGTGGTTGATGGTTTGGTTGGGCGATTATGGAGTACAGGAGGAGAGTGCAGAGGGGTGAGGATCAGTGGGGTGAGGTTTCCAGGAGAAAATCACAGAGCAAAAGGCCGCCTCGTGGACCTCAAGGTATGATGAAAACGGTTCGTCTTTTTTGGGTTTTGATTACTCAATTCGCGGTTCTTGTGTATTTCACAATTATGTTTTGCGTCATTAATTAGTAGGGGTTAGGTCAAAATGATGGATATCTTGTGGGTGATTGGGGAAATGTTTGTGTATTTCGAATATTTCTTGTTAATTCTCTTTTGCTCTGTCTAGTATTTTCCCAACTGTGGTGTAGTTTACCTGTTTGTTGTAATGTCCCGGGTGCAGTTAGTTCTTTCACATGCTTCTTTAAGCCAATGTAAGTTGTACTTCCCAGTGTTGAATTGGTCTTACCCTGCTTTTGTCATTTTCTTCAAGAGTTCAAGTCCCCTTATTTAATTTTGAATGTTTTCTTTTAATTGGTCTGGTGATGGATCATGGCTTGCACATTCAAGATCTATAATGTGTCTTTCTTTAAACTTTGATTTAGCTTATAGTTAAGTAATTATGTTAAGTTGGATTTCCATGTTTGCCAAACTGTGCTAGCATCTGCTGGTATCACATTGATAGGCCATAGGTAATCTGTTGAATATTTTGGACATGTAGAAATTTGTTTGATTTGTGTCCTAACACGTATTTTAGGGCAGGAGAGGGAGGTTGGAAGTAAATGAAAATGTTGCGGGGATTGGTGGGGAACAGGATATTCTTGATAATTCTTGGTTTTATCTGAAACTTGTTACTACTTTTTTGAATATGCTCTACAATTGTGTTTGTTCTTCTACTTTATAATATCTTATACTAGAAGCTTTCTACTTATATTTTTTTAGTGAACACTAATTAAAGTAGTGTTTCTTAAACCCCTTTGCAAAAGTGGAAAGTAGTGGTTTGGAATCATCTTCTGTAAATTCAACTCTAAAGTCTCCTCAAATGGCTTCTCCATAACATAGAGGTGACCAGAAATGCTCTCAAAGTCGCATTCTTCTGTGTCAATCTTATTACTTGAATTTCAAGAGCTGTAAATTGGCCTTGTTCATATGCTACATGAGTGGATAATGGCTATCTTTTGAGAAGTATGTGATCAAGGTAGTGAATTGGGGGGTTTTGAGTGCGTTTTGTAAGTCTTGATGATGATAATAATGATAAATGACAATTGATGAGATTTAAGGTAAAACTGTGGAGTGGGGAATGTCATTGAATTTGCAGGCAAAAATCCATACTTATTAAATTGTTACTTGTGCCCTGTACTTCCATCACATAATTGTTGTCATAGTACATTAAAGGCATTTATATATTGTAGTGGTTTGCTGTATTTTCTCTCTTTAATATTTTTTTGAGTGGTAAGCTTATATACACTTTTTTTTTTCAGGTAGCTGGCAACGAACTGTACCTTCATGGGAGAAATCATTCTGCAAAGTTGTTGGTTTATTAGATTGGGAAAGTGTATTGGAGATGAAGAAGTTTGCCTTCCTCTTTGACAATGTGGTAAAGTGGGATTCATCTGCTGGTGAAGAGGCATTTCAAAATGCGAAGAATCGATTCTGGTCACAACTACATGGCATTCCATGTGACATATCGTTGCCCGATCCTGATCTTTATATAGATGAAATAGACTGGGATTGCAAAGTTGATCCTGAAATGCTGTTGGACCTTGATAGCAAACCTGTGGACACTGGTCCAGATGAAAAACACGAAGGGGTGATCATTTTTGGCGATGCACTCATCCCGAATGATGCATTCTCGGCCTCTGGTTGGGGTGAAGAAGAGAACTTTAGAAAAGCTACTAATTCCTCTTTGAATAATCATGAAGATCAGTGGGAGCACGGGTGGAAGAATAACGAGACTACAAAACAAAGTGGATGGAATGGAGAATGGGGCTTGGAAGAAGACACTGGGTGGGGAGGTGAACAGCGAGAAGATTCTCAAAACCTGGAAAAAGGCAGTGTTATCACAGGAGACACCGGATGGGGATCGGGTTGGGTCAGTGATTATCAGTTTGAAAATTCAGAAGGTAGAAATTGGGCTTCTGGAAAGGGCAATGGATGTGCAGGTGATTGGGATGACTCGAGGGAATGGGGCTATGAACAACAGAAAGAAAATTGTACTGATTTGAAAGCGGGAAATGCTCATTACAACAGCTTTTCAGGAACGCATAAGAGAGGTAATGGAGGTAGATATATACCCCCCAAGTATAAAAACTCTTGGAATGAGCATCATAGGAATGGAAAAGGCAAGAGATGTCCTTCAAGGGAGTGGACGGAGGCCAACAATTTTGGACATGCTTGGGTAAAAACTGGACAAGCATGGAGCTGGAAGAAAGCAGTTATGTGAATACGGAGTAAATATATTCTTATTTCTTTATATCTTCTTCATACAAATTTTTTGGAGCATCATGAAGTATGCATGCATGCTAGCTATTGGCTATTGCCCATATTAGCAATTTTGGTTTTGTTGAGATTTTGATCCTAGTTATATCAGACCGACATCTTATTATCTTCATCATCCATTTATGAAAATATGAACATGGTTTTGCCAAAATGGCTATAGATTGCTTGGTCTGTCCTCATCAATGCAATGCAATGCAAGTTTATGCAATTCTGAGTTTTGTTTTCTTCAAGTATTCAGCAAGTTTATCTGTACAAGATGGATAACTTTTTATCATGATTGATGAAAAATTCATTAGGTGCTCGGGGCACCTAAGTGGAGATTAATCGGCACCTAACCATCTGTGTATTTTTTTATTTTACTTATTATTTTTCAAAAATTTATATATAATTTTTTAATTTTTAGCAGTGTTCCCACTTAGTTACTTATTATTTTTCAAAAATTTATATATAATTTTTTAATTTTTAGCAGTGTTCCCACTTAGGCGCCGTTCAACTAGACTGCCTAGACCTGTGCTTAGGCGCTAATCACCTAGGCTTCCTAAGTGCCAACTAGGTCGGCCGATTAGCTATTGTTCTTTCTTTAATAGATTATTTCACTCAAAATAACATTATTTAAATAAAATAATCTTAAATTGTACAAACTTTAGATATTTTTAAAATTAATATTTAATATTTTAGTATTAAGTATTAAAGTATTATATAATTTATAATTATTAGTCTTTAAAAAATTAAAAATACTTAAACAATTTTTTAAAGAATAAAATAAAAAATACACGGGCACCTTTAACTATTGTTGTTGATTTAAAACTTGATAATTATAAATTATTTAATTTAATAGTTAATACTAAAATATTAAATATTAAACTAAAAAACATAAAATTTAAATAATTTAAAATTATTTCTTTCAAAACAATATTGTTTTAAGTAAAATAACTCATTTTTAAAATATAGAAACAATAGCTGATCGGCTAATTGGTACATAGGCGACTTAGTTAGTGTATAGGCAACTTAGTCAGTGCCTAGGCAACTTAGTGAGTGCCTAAGCGACCTAACTAGTGCCTAATAAGCCTAGATGATAAGTACCTAGGCAACCTAGTTGGCCTAGGTGGTCAGTACCAACCTAACCAGTGCCTAGTTGGCTTAGGTGGTCATGCGAGGCGACCTAAGTGGTCAATGCCTAGGCAACCTAATTAATGCCTAAGCAACCTAACCCGTGCCTAAGCGGCCACCAGCTTAAATCACTGATTACAGCTATTAATGGATGCCTAGAAAGAATTTTTGAGCACTTCTTTTTATACCTTCATATATAGAAAAACTCCATCGTTTCCCATTTCATTCCGGACAAGACATTCCATAGTTGTGACAGACATTATTCTTAGTACTACAAGTATTAAACTCCGGTGGATCCAAAGCCACCGGATCCCCTAACGGTGGAATCAAGATCGTCAACCTCCTCCACCTCCGGGGTTACAATCTTCTCAATGATGAGCTGTGCAACTCTGTCACCAACCTTGACTTCAAAATCAGCATCAGAATGGTTGAACAATATCACTCCAACAGGTCCTCTGTAATCGGCATCAATCACGCCTGCTCCTACGTCTATTGAGTGCTTCCACGCCAATCCAGATCGCGGCGCTATCGTTCCCAAAGAAACATTAAAAACAAAACAAATCAGTATTTCCATGTTTTTAAGTGTAATAATCCAGTTTCCAATGATAGAAAATTTATGAGAGATTTACCAATACGAGCATAGGTTCCCGGCGATACGGCGATACTTAGGTCGGTGGGAATCAAAGCCTTGCCCCTACCAGGGACCTTGGTATCAGCAGCACTGTAAAACCAAAACGCCTAAAATCAGAATAATTGAATTGAATTGAATTGAGATCAGAATTTAGGGTTAAAATGCGGACCTGGAGAGATCGTAGCCGGCGGAGAGAGGTGAGCCTCTGGAGGGCAAGACAGCTTTCTCAGAGAGCTTCTTGACTTTGAAATATGAAGAAGATCCTGCAACGGCACCGTTTTGATGGTGGTCGAGCTTCGGAATCTTGGGCGTCGGCTCTCCCACCTCCACCTCCGGAGAGGCAGAACAGTTGTTTTCGGCCATTATTGTGCGTGCGTGAGGGCGGCTGAAGCAGAGTAGTAGTGGAAGGGTTTGCACTTTTTTGCAGAAACGTGGAAATGAAACCATAAGATAAGTGTCGACCCTCTCTTAACGAGTTTATGTAGGATTTTGCCCAGAAAAATCGGAGTGGCGCCAAATGTTCCCGCCATTTCTTCCCATCATTTCCGCTTCTTTTTTCAAATTTTAAAATTTTCTCAAATTATTTTCCCACTTCACTTGTCTTGTACGGAGTAATAAATTTAGCGAATTTCATTTGTCTTTGGCTCCTATTGTTATTCTCATTAATAATTTGTAAAAAAAAAAAAAGTCTGACAAAGCTATATTAATACATTACTTATCAGTTATCATAGCATCACTGAAAAATTAATATGTTTGGTTTACTATGAAATTGCAGTGGAATAATTTTCACAAGGAAAAATGCAGAAATGGTATGATCACTAAGTGCTGTGTAAGCAGAATGTGTATAGTAAAGCCCTGAATTAGAACACTTCTCTATAGTCTATACCTCACTAAGACTATAATCTAAGCCTGAAAATCTGTAAAATGTACACAGCTCTTCACACTCCATTGTTGTATTTCACTCTCTTTCCAAATCCCAGAAAACTATATGTCAAGGAGAAGAATGTCATCCATAGTGGGAGGTGACTCTGGTGGAACTGCAACAAATTCAGATTCAGATTCAGATTCTCCAAAAACCAGAGCTTTCCTTGCAGTTGCCTGAGATTCCAAACTACGACCGATTTTCCTGGATCCCACATTTCCAGACACATTTTTCTCAGTAGACAACAAAGATTCTTTCACAATGTTTCCCTGGGCATCTGCAATGACAGAACTGAAAACCCCAGACTCTCTCAAGTTCTGAATTATAACCTGTCGCACGAATTTAAATGGCAGTTAGAGAGAGATTGATCCCGCGCATAGCTACACATGTATTTAGACGTGGATAAATGGCCCTCGCAGCCTAACTATTGACTCCTGGAAAATTGCGTGTGATCTTACCATGGGAGCATATATTCGTGTCAAAACACCCTTTTTTTGAAGTTTACGCTTAACTTCTTCATTTGCCCAAACAACATGCGCATTGTACCTAAAAGGGAGAAACCCAAAATGTAAAGTGTGTGTGTGAGATCTTGAAATTATATCGCAAATCAGCTCATCATGTTTGATTATGTGATAGCTTAAACATCACCGGGTATTAACTGGGTAACTGTAAACCTGATACAGTGATCTTGATTCTTGATCAGTCAAAACGGAAAATGGAGCCAAATTTCTTCAGCCATGGATTAATTTAGAGATGTGATAAGGGGAAGAAACATAGTTACGATCATTTACCAGTAACGCATTTCCTCTTCCGTTGCAGTCGAAGCTATTATAAATGCCTGTAATATAAAACAAGTGAAGGATCCAAATTTCAATCAACTGATGAAAATATACAAATACCAATAATAACAGTAAAATAAACCCCTTATCAAGAAACAGGACAATGATAAAGTACTCAGCTGTGGACACGTTTATTGGATTGTAGGGAAAGAGAAAAGCTAATGATATCCGTAAAAGCATCACAAAAAGAGTTCTCTGTAGCGTCATAGCCTATATAAACATGATTCACTACAACTTACGTCTCTGTCAAATTCAAGCATGAAGCATCTTTTAACATCTTCCTTCGTAGGCTTACAACCACAACGATCTCGTCTCGAGGTCAAATCTGAGAACTTGGTATAAGTGTAGTGCAGAACAGCTGCCTCATCCAATTTCGTCTCACTACAAGATGAAGCAAGCCGACATATTACCAAGACTACAGAATGTAAGAGATAAGAGAATACACTGTTTTTTCATGGAATTATATGACTTAGACCAGAGGAAGAATCTTTTTTTAAAGCACATATTAACTATATCATATAATTAGCAAATGAAGACTATCAGATAGGTCTGGTTTAAATGGAAGAAAATCGTATAGTAGTAACAATGTCAGACAGGTATGAAGTGCATTATACAGTGCATAATGATATATAAATATATAATAAAGACTAATATAATCAATATATAATTCTGAAGAATCAACATACACCGGAATCTTCATATAGTTGTGCCATCTGTGAGCACCATTAGGACGAAGATGATCTTTGATACGAGCAGCCGATTTCCCATTTCCATAAGTCAAAAAGTAATTCGGGTTACCGTGGGCTGCTTCCCTGTAATTTCCAAAATAAGTTTCCTTTGTAAGGTGGTCAAAATTCTTCTTGAACATTGATACCTGTGGATGCATACAGCCCAAAAGAAGAAATAGTGGTTAAAACTAATTACAAAGGATTTAAAATGGTTTTTTTTTTTTTAGTAAATATAAATAACTCATAGCACTTTCAAACCATACAATATGATTTTGTACTAGAGGAAAATAGCATAAAACCTCGAGTGAGAGAAAATGAATGAAAGAACTCTTACTTCACTAAAAGGTTCCTTTATATTGTCCCTCTCGACACTGCTCTCCTGAAAAGGTTTCTCTCATTAGCTAAGAGATCAACCACAAGAAGAGGCAGAAAACGAAAAAATAATGAACTTGTAACAACTGAGTATGTTTGCATATAATTCTACCCCAAGCAATAATAAAAATGTTAGAGCATGCAATTTACTTACGTAATTTGGAAATATAACAATATCAGTATCAGCAGGCATAGCTGACAGGAGCTCTCGCACAGAAAACTCACGTGTTCCAGCCGGATATATTAGCTCATCTGTGTCCAAATGGAATATCCAATCCATACCGGCCTCCTTTATAGATTCACAAGGAAAATAACTTCAACTCAAGATCAAATTAAGCAATAAATCTAAACAAAATTCTTAAGAATATCATATGAGCATACCCTAGCCATGACAATTGCCATTTCCATATTCAGGGACTGCTTGACAAACAGCTCATAGTTGCAAGGTTTGTAGAAAAAGCCTGACAACCAACTTTCATTCCAAATCCGGCTAAAACCAACAAAAGGAATGTATCAATAATTTGAATAAATACTAGTAGAGATTTGTGGCATGATCTATGAAGCACATAATGTATAATTATGAGGTCTAATGTGTACACTACTACACTACACTATAAAATCTCTTCATCAGCATAACACTAATTCTTTCTAACATATAGAGAAATTAAAAGGTAACCAACTACCGTGTATTAAAGAAACAAAAGTATTGATCATGATGGGGGCAACCCCAGCCAAGTTGGTTAGGTTGTTGACTTGGTAACCACAAGGTTATAAGTTCGACTCCCATCGGGAGTGGCCTATTGGCCTTCTTGGTGCCGGCTAGGATCACAATGCTAGGTTTACCCAATGCACACTCTCGGGTAGTGGCTGTAGATTTCCCTCGTCACTCAAAAAAAGAAAAGTATTGATCATGAAATTACAAAGCACAAGTTTATGATATGTGTAAACACAAACAGAGAATCAAATTAAACCTCTTTTCTTGTTGCTCCTGTAGTTCTCTTGTTCTATATATGACATTTACTCCCTGCAAAAAGTGGTGCAATTTTTCAAAGTCAAGTAGACATCAACAGAACTTTACACATTAAAACAGAAACATTAAGATTAAATGGCAGAATGGCATGTGTAGAGAGCTAAGATTTCACACTTACCGGGATAGATTCTAGGACTTTGGATACATGGGGAGATGCAGCTTTGCCCTCCACAAACAGGAAAAAACTCGTAACACCAATAACCTTATGATAATATATCCAGGGCAGTGTTTGCTCCAAGCCAGCAGATGTGCTCGTAGTGATGCATATCTGCCAACAAAATTCATAGTGAACACCATGACTAGAATGAGAAAATTTCCTGACACGGACAAATTCATTGATACATCGCCCGGGAAAAGGAAATGATTTTTAAACAAATAATACAAATTACACAACTCATCTAACCCAAAATTAGCAAGCCTGTTGTCATAACCAAAAAGCTACCAAAACTTTCAAAAGTTATGTAGAAAGCCAAGAATTGAGATGCCAGTTCACCAACAAGTGGACCCCAGAGGAGAGTAATTATATGCCTCATCAATCTATTATGCAAACAGACAAAGTTACAGCTTTGTTTTAACCAAATATGTGTAGTGGCATGAAATTAGCACATTGTGTAAAATCCCCAAGAAATGCCAAATAAAAGAACAAGAGAAAAATACAACAGAGCCGACGGCATTCCCAATTCATGCTTCTAATGATCCGTAAAAAGAAAAAGAAAATTTATGGCATAAAGTATGAGCCCTCGAAAAATCCAAATTCTGTGCATACACATTGTATACATAGAAATATATGACTTAACACATAATTTACGTTAAAAGTGACCAAAACCTACACAAGATCAAAAAAATCACAAAAAATCAATTCAAGAAAGTTGAAGAAACGGCAGAGCAACGCCAACCTTGGGGCGAATATCCGGGGCGGAAGATGACCCGACATTGAATTTCCAATCCCTGAAGTAAGGAAACGATAACGTCCGTGTCTGAGTGAGAATCCCTTCGCAGTCAGAGGAAGAAGAGCGGCGAGCGGGCCTGGACACGCCCATTTGGGCGAACACGTGGTGATCATCGAAGCGTAGCCACTGGGTTGTCGGGTCAGAGAACCCGCCCCTCCATTGCAGCATGAATGCATAGGCGGCGAGGCACAAGGAGAGAATAGTGAGGAATAAGAGAAGGCGAGAAGCCAAGGCGGTGGAAGGTGACTGATAGGAAGAAAAGGATGGGGTGGGTCTGGGTCTCAGTCTCAGAGTGAAAAGACCCGCCATTGATGGAGTATCAAAGAAAACGCAGAAATGTTTTCATGTGGTTTGTCTTATGATAGAATATCAATTTCTACATACATTCTTCTGTGTATGTATATGCATGCATAGCCATTAACGAGAGAGGAAGAGAGAGAGAGAGGGTTGAAACTGCAGTCCGGACGTATGACAAAGCTTGGAACTTGGAAGAGCCGTTTTGTCCATGAATTTTATACCCCATTACTCCCTACTATTTTTTCTTGCCGGCTTTTAAATGTCATGATAGTTTGGCAATTGGAAAATTGGTCAATTTTATCTAATATCTCGATAAGTGTTTTATTGGCCTTTTTAATTTAAGTTAGTGGACAATTTATGTTTAGTTATCTTCTTCATTCTGGCCAGTTAAGGTCACAATGTAAATTTTATCCGAAGTATATATTTGGATAGTGATTGTGAATTATTCCGTAAATCAAAACATAAACTCATTCTCTTAATTATTATTATTAGTATTAAGTTCTATTTTTTCTCTCAATAATTAATGAAGCAGCGCTTTTAGTCTTTTATTAATATTCTACTCGTATTAAATTTATATTAAAAACAATGTTGCAAAAATTTATATTGAAGCGACGCCTAGCCCGCCTTGTCGGGCGCCTAGGCCACCGACCGACTGGTTTTTTTTTTTTTAATTATAAATTTTAAACATTTAAACTATTAATGTTATAATGTATTAACTAATACTTTAATAGTCTAATAAGTAATAACTTAATAAAATAATAAGTAATAACTAAACTAAACTAATAAGTAATGCACTAATAATTAATAAATAATAACTAATAACTTAATAAGTATTAACTATTTAACTATTAAAGTGTAAAAACTTTTATTATTAAACACTTTATAATTATTAACACTTAAAATATTTTTTAAATTTTTTTTTAAATTAAAAAAAAACAACAACAAAACAAAAAAAACTAGGTGCCTAGCGAATTTTGCAACCTTGATTAAAAAACAATAAAATGAGTTTTAAATCTAAAAATATTGTGTGTGGACCCATGTTATATTTATAATTTTTGTCCGTGGTTAAAATGCTACATGTTAGCTTGACAAAATTGCCCGCTTAATAATTATAATAATTACATTGGTTTTTGTTAAAACTAATTAAAGAATATTTATTGGTTATTTTATTACATAAATTAAAACTAATTATATCATATCTTCAACAAAAACTAATTATATCAAATATTACGATAATCTAATTAATCATTTCATAGCCAAAGGCCTTGTGTCAAGCGGCATAGCTGTGACCCTCCTAAGTGAGAGATCACAGGTTTGATTCCCAGTGGGCCAGATACTACATTGTAACAGAGTCAATGGTATCAAAAAAAAAATCAATCATTTCATATTTGTTACTCATTATACTAATTTTATCTCAAATTATTGGTTCACATATTTGAATTATTATTATTTTTTAGAGAAATGGTCAAATAGGTCAATGAACTTTACTAAAAAGTCAATTAGACTATTAAACTTTCAAAAGATACAATTAAACCTATAAACATGTTATTTTAAAGCATTGAAGCCTATAAACCGGTTACCCATAATTACATATTACCTAGGGTTCTGACAACCCTTCCACCATTTTCCAGCAACAATCACGGGCGACCAGACAGTCGCCTTCTCCGGCGATTAGAGCAGGCGATCAATTTTGTCGCCTCCTCCAAACGCTATCGACGATTGGTGATTGTGGCAGAAAAATGGTGGAGGGGTCGTTGGAACCCTAGGTAACCTGTAATTACATGTTACCAACCGGTTTCTGAGCTCCAATGATTCAAAAAATAACATGTTTGTGGATTTAATTGTAACTTTTGAATGTTTAAGGGTCTAATTAACTTTTTGAGTAAAATTCAGGGGCTCATTTAACCCTATTTCCCTTGTTTTTTTCATTATAAACAAATTAATATGATAATAATTAATTTATGATATTTACCAAATTGTATTTGTTTTAAAAAAATATAGGATTTTAACATGTATATAGCTTTGATGGATTAAAAATAATATATTTAAAATATTTTTCTTACTAAATTTTTTATATTTCTTTAATAATTTTAATAATTTTATACCATGATAACAAGTTGCAAATAGGGTTGAGATTGTTATATGTAGACCTACTATTTTGATTATTAGGTTAGTTAGGCTACGCTATAAATCCTATAATCGTATTGTACCCTTATATAAGATATATATATATAAGATATATATATATATATATATATATATATATATATATATATATATACACACACACACACACGGAAACAAAAAAAACAAACCAATAAGCTAAGATAGATACTTCTAGTGTTTCAATGTGTATATATATTTAACAAATTATAACCTCATATATTGGACTCTTACCCTTATCCACCACAAGATTATTGGAACTATAAATTTGTTAAGTAAACTTACTACAAATTAGAAAATGATCAAAATTGCCTCTTCATGAATAATTAACATGTCAAAAGTAGAGACAACAATACATCAAGAGACTAAATCTATACACAAGATATAACTCAATGGCCAAATATGTTATTTTATCTTAAATCAATGGCTAATATTAATTTAAAAATGTATTATATGGCGTAACTTTATATACTAATTAAATTATAACGATATTATATTAATAACTAATCAATCAATAAATATAATATAACCATAACACACGTTGCAACTCAAAATATATTATTTAGAAAAAAAAAAATCTAAACCAAATCGGTACCACCAGAGATCTTTAAAAGTTGGCCAAATTTGCTGGTACTCCTATCTGCATAGGGATAGATTTTAAAAACAAAATTTTATGGCAACGAATGAAATGTACGAGTCTCAATGAAGTTGATAATTAGTACAAGATGAATTTTTAATTTTCTCCTTGAATTGAACTGTAATACATCAATTTTCTTTCTGCACTTTCGTATTAAAATTATGTATACACTTTTTTTTTAATCTCTATTTGACTCATAAATAGGTGGACCACAATTTTAATAGCTCACAATCTCAAATGGCATGTTGCATTTGCACATGTTTTACGAAGAGTATGGTAAAAAAGAATAATATGAGTCATAGAGTATATAAAGATTTTTTTCATACGTTATACACTTATACATACATGCATATAATATATATATATATATGGTCATGATCAAGTGTGCCCGTGCCTTAATGTGTGATCAGTGCGGCCTTACCATTATGTATACAAATATACACCACTCGATGTTAGAAAATGCACCATTAAGTACGCATCACCAAAAAAACACACCACTAGGTATACAGATATACACCACACAGTGTTAGGAAATGCACCATTAGGGGCAGGGGAGTTATGGGTGCATTATTTTGGGTGTGTGGTGTGTTTTTTTTTTTGATGTTTTTGTGTATTTTTATTGATTTTGGGCCCTATTAAATTGAAGATAGGTCAACTATCTAAATCATGTACAGCCCAAAAGGATAATACAGACCAAGCAAGTTAACGATCCGACCCGTTTCATTTTCCGTTCTCCTTCTAAGACTGGGCGAACTACTTTCCCCTAAGAGACTGCCAAAGCTCGTCATCGACTCGCCGGACTAGTCCGCCACTCCGTCGCTCCGCCTGCTGCCGGATCAGACGAAAGGTACACTTCCTGGTTCCTCCTCCGATTTCTTGCTTGAAGTTCGAATTTGGAAATTTTGATTTCTGATTTCTGATTGCTTGATCCTTGGATGCCTTGAGTATCGAAGTAGAATCAAAATTGCTTGATTTTCATTTTCTCGCCTTGATTGAGTTGAAGCTTGAACATTGCATTTTAGTTATTTGGCAATGAAATTGTTGCATATGGTTCTCATGTACCTTGCAAGACTAACAAGAGAAGTTAATATAACTTAGTGAAAAAACCAAAGGAAGAGTACCCCAAAAATAAAAATATGGAGCAGTTACCGGCTTTACATTATTACGGGGTGATGAGGGGAAGGAAGGTCTCCAACATTGCATTGCAGAGCATCACCCCTCCATTCTTTAGGATCATGCCTAGCATACAGTGAACTAATCTCATAATTAGCTTTCTAATTGTTGTGGGGTATTTCACTAATAGATATGGTAAAAAATGGACCTTCATTGGGGTTTTGTTAATTGAAGGACCATTCCATCCAATTTTCATTTGCTGGACTATATCTGGGAATCTGGGATGTCTAATTTTCAATATCTGGGGGGCAGTTTGTATTCAGTTTTCAATAGTTGGGGAACTACTCTTATCAAAATTGATAATTAGGAACTACAAGTGAAATAACAACTTATTTTGGGGCTAAAAATGCAATTAGTTCATAAACACTGGTTAGCAGTAATTGTTGATTAATGGACTAATCAGACTACCTTTTTTAACTAGAAAATTCCTTTATTTTTTCATCCAGTTTTAGCATTTGCTTTGCTGGAATTCTTGTTTAAGAAAAACTTTTCCAACCTGAAGAAATGGTGGGATGGCAAAGGCATCTGCAGTGTTTACTGCGTCAGGCTGGGAGACGATTTGGACATACTCACGATGTTCCTTTCAACAACTCCTACTTTCACTCAAAGGCTTCTCTAGTTACTGGTAATCTTACTTAATTCTGGAAGTATGATTTGGTGTTTCTTAAATATGTCTTGGGTTCAATCAGAGCTCATAACTCAACCATTTGTTAAAGATTGTAGAATGTGAGTGGCATAGAAATCTCCATTTGTTTGCATTTTCATCCAAATTTGAGCTTTTGGAGTTTGAGTTTGAAAATGCCTTTGTTCTCTTTTACCAGAAAGTAGGAAAATTTACTTATGCTCTCTGAAATTTTGTTCCTAATGTCGTGCATTATTAATTCCCTTGATTGCTGACTTACATGTATCTTCTAGGTCAGGTGCCTCATTCTCCTAGCCTGAGAAATTTGCTTTCTCCTTGTAGCTCAAGGCCATTATTCCAATATCTCCAACAATCGGTAAGGTTAAAAAATGCCAGCTCTTTTGTTTTTATTAAGTTGCAGACTTGCATGCCCAATCTGTTACAAATATGAAGATAGAGGTTAAAAATATATATTCTGAAAAAAATCAACAGTTTTATATGCTGGAAAATGCTTGATCATTGCAGAGGTCTTTCTAGGATACAAACATCATTTAAATATCCAATTTTGGTAGCTAAGCAAAATAGGACTGCTTGTCACACATTTCTTCATAATACTTTCATACTTAAATCTGCATGTCCTCCATTATTACAAAATACGGAGTAACATTTACAACATCAAGTAACTAAACTCCACTAGTTGTAAGCATTTACCTCTTTCTGCAGGGGTTCACTAGCTCAAGAGCATTGCTTGCTGAGTCATCTGATGCAACACCGGTATCTTCTCCATTAACACCTTTGATAACATCGGGTGATGGAAAAACTGAAGCAGGGGGAACAATTTCGAAGCCTTCAACAGTGCAGGCTGTTTTGAAGGGAATAAAACAGGTATTTAAAGTGACTAGCAGGCTTTTAATAACTCATCAACTCTAATTTTAAAAGTATGAGACTAATATGTACATGTGTTTGTGTGTATTCAAATTCCACACTTAATGCATGGATGGTAGTTTTTTTTTTTTTGAATAATTCTTTTTTCTTCATTCTTATTCCAATATTCAAAAGTAGGGGAGGGTGAGGGGAATGACCTTTATTATTAGTAAAAGATTTAGATCCAATTTCAAAAGTAGGCCAACAAACAAGGTTATTTGAATCAAATTTAATAGTAGACTACAAAATTGCCCAACCAAGTGCCCTACTAGCCCTTTGTTTCTATTACATGGAGATTAGAATTTAAAATTCCCATATATTTTATTTGCCTGATTATTTATTTCTTGAATTAAATATATGCCTGAATATGATGGTCATAGAATGGCTGGATTTTCATTTGGGTGATGGATGAAAATGAAAAAGAGGATAAAAATTTAAAAGATTCAGATGATTTCCCACTCTGGCTTTGTTTTTCTTGTTTTGATCAGATTGGTGTCAACCTCCAGTACAATTTTAATTCATCTAATCTATATCCTGTATTTCCTAGACCTTTTGGAATAAAATATCATAGCTTTCTCTCTTTCTGTTGCGAGCTGTTTACAGAGTCCAAAAAAAGTGAACCTAGTTGCTGCATTAGTTCGTGGAATGCGTGTTGAAGATGCATTATTACAGTTGCAAGTGACAGTCAAGCGAGCTGCTAAAACTGTCTATCAGGTGAGGTAGCTGATTGATTACCAATGATGAATTTTGTAGTGGGGAGAGCCTAAGATCAGCAGTTTGACAAAAATTGTTTTTAGAGTTATTTTTCAGCCTGCTTTCTATGAGGATAAATTCAAAATCCAGTCTTCTTGAAGCATCTTATCTATACCTATAAAGTACATCTGTCATTTCTGCCTGTGTAATATGAACTTTTGTCGTGTAGGTTATACATTCAGCTCGGGCAAATGCTACGCACAATTATGGATTAGATCCAGATCGTCTTCTTGTTGGTAAATGAAGCAAATGATCTACAGAGTATAATTTTTGGTGTCTTGATCTTGTCTGCACTCATTAATTTGTGCCTTTTACTTGGTGGTGTAGCTGAGGCATTTGTTGGAAAAGGCCTATATCTGAAAAGGGTATCCTACCATGCTAAAGGTAGGTCTGGTGTAATGGAAAGACCACGATGTAGACTGACAGTCGTAGTGAGGGAAATAACACCTGAGGAGGAGGCTGAGATCGCCAAACTGAGAGTGAGCAATTTCCGCAAGCTTACAAAACGTGAAAAACGGCTGGTTCCACATAAACTTATTGAGACTACTCCAGTATGGGACCGCAAAAGAAGAGGTAACACTCACAGACCTGGTGGCACTGCTGCTTGAACTGTATGGTTCTTGGCAGAGATTTTGCTATAGAAATCTTCGTTAGACATTTTTATATTTGCTTTCTTGAGAATGTCTACACTTGTAAACCTATTTTTACATCTCCTGAGGCTTAGAAAACTGGTCATTCCCACCCCAGAGCAATGCTGCGGTGCTGTCATTCCCTTTACTATTTTGTCATGTATGCCTCAACTTGGACTTTATCATGCATAATGTGGAACAGCGTTATCCCTACATTGAGATGTTGAGAAATGGTAAAGTATTATTACATGGTGAATTATGAAAACATATTTTAGAACGTGGATAAGAAGCCAGTTCAGCAGCACGTTCTCTAATATTCTCAAATATAATATCATTTCTGAGCAGCTAGGTTTCTGAATATGTTTGGATTACCACTTGACAATCTGCATGAGCACACAGAAAACCCCATCAAGAGTGTGCAATTCCATCATATTGTAATTCTCTTCCTTTGCTGAATTAGAATTCAGCACTCCCAATGAATTATAATTCAGTGTTGAATTGGAGAAATAAATTACTGTGATGATATTTTTGTCCTTGTCATTCTTCTCATCTCTAATCATCTCAAATGTTCTGCTTCTGCAAGATAGCAGCAGTACTATTCCATCTCATTAATAATAATAATAATAATTATTATTATTATTATTATTATTATTACACAGAGCATTTCAATCATTATATCACTCATTCCCTTTCAATTTCATCACTTATTCCCTTTCAATTCCATGTTAACTGCGCCACGATAATGTTTAGCAAATTTCCAGTAGAGAGCAATCAAGCATTTTGTCAAAACTTTAATTTTAGGAACTGAAGAAATGGAACAAGAAATCTTTTTTTTTTTTAATATTAATTTTTAAAATTTTTACATTTTTGTCACCAGATTTCTACTTTTCAACAGAGTTTCTAGTTAAGCTGAACAAATGTTTGGGCATGAACAAGGCTAGATACAAGGGCGGAAACCTACCTTGCCCTATACAAAAGATACAACAGATTTAAAGACAAAATGACTGGTAGCAGTGAACTACAGAACTGCCAAGTAGAGCTGGCTATGCTAAAACCTGGCTAAGCTAAAACATTCAGCGAGGCTGCTGGATGATGCGAGTGTTCCATTTCGGGCTAACAGTCTTTGATGGCTTCTCATAGTACTTGGGTGGCTCAATGGGGGATTTAGGCCCCCTCTCCTTCGGGAAGCTCAGACTTCTTAGCATCGAATCACTATGTTTGTCAAAACCTGGAAAAGAAAACAGGCAGTCATTAAGTAGGCACTACCTTGCAATCAGATTTATCAGAAATGCACATAAACACAGGATATCACTGAAAAGTTGTGATTTTCTTTTGCTGCAAGCATTTATAAAGACAAATTCATTATCATTCATGTAAAAAAGAACATTTGCTGCTGAATTTTAAAGTGACTGCCTCAGACCCAAGCGCATACTTCAAGTAACATTTATATATCAACCTTTTTTACCAAAATTTGCACTAGAAATACATTTTACTTGCAATCCTTTTACACATGTGATGGCCATAATCCACTTGTCTTATGGTGTAAGAATATTAGATATCTTGACATTGTATAGACTCCAATTTTTAATTTGGAAGTAACTTGCAATATGCCAATATATTATAAAAACAAGCAACCATTTCAACCACCTGATTGCTACACACACAAGGCAGAGAAACAGAGAGGTTACATACCAGATTCAGGAAAACCCTTTACACCGGCAAGAGAAGGCTGATATGTTTGCTCACTTGCAGTTGATTGGAGAAACTCTTCATACTGAGCTTCCATGTTCAATATGTCCTCATCAACATCGAGATCAATGGTATCAGGCAACAAATCAGCTACATCATTGTTATCATATTCTGTTCCCTGCTGCTGGCTGAGCCAATAGTCATGGTACCATGTGGCAGAATTCATCAGGTTCCACCATTCAGGTGAGAAGTCCTCCAATGCACGTACAGAAGCAGGAATAAACAACGGTGCATTTGGATTCAGTGTTGACCTTCCTCCAGAAACTAATGCCATTCTTCCTTCTTTAAACAACTATCTGAAGCAAGTATGAAAAACATGTGAGCAACAAAAAAAAAACTGAGTATATCTTAGAACTATAAGCTAAAATGACAACAGTTAACGCGTACAATAAGTCTCACACCAAGCAGATCCACAGCTGTGGAAGGTATTGATTCCATTAAGAAATTTACCACCCAACTAAAATTAGATATTGAACAAGAAGCAGAGAAACACATAATTAAACAACTAGAAAAAGGGATGGCAGAACTACAGAACATTTATTTTAGCAACCATAGAACTATATAGGATTTTAGCAACTGCAATTTACACCTAAAAAGGCAACCAGATAACCTATAATGCCAAAAAATGGTGTCTAAAATTTCCAGTCTCCTGCTCAGTGTTCATCTTCTTTGAGCTAACACTAAAATATACCTCACCAGCTCACCAAAGTTATTTCAGCCATTCAATCACTGCTCCCCCAATATATGCTCTCAATTGTTACTTTACTCCCCAAACTATCATGGGATGAATGGATGATCTAAAAACTTTCCAACATAAAGAATCCAGCATCATCCACTCAAATTATAATCTTAAAATACAGTATTAATGCTTAAATTTATATATGGAGCATATTACATATAGCATAGAACTCCGTACATATACACACAGATACACGTATATGGAAGACCTTCCTTCGACTCCGATTACTGCAAGCAATTCATCCAAAACACAGCAAAAACTCATCATAACCAGACCGAAAACAGACAAATCAAGTCAACGTCAAAGAACACTGCGTTACAACTCGATCAAGTAAACTGGACCGATGATTCAAAAGAAATATCTCAGAGTTATCGCAGTTTAACCAATCAGCAGACATCAGAAAAACATAACAGATCAGAAAATTCAATCTCTCATTAGAACACATCCATACTCGTCTTTTGCTACACATCGTTCCAAACAAGGCAAAACAAAAGAGCAAGCAATCGATCACTTTCAAGAGAAAATTTCACCAATCAGTAGATCTGTACATCATACAGAAGAAATCGAATCGAAACAGCAGAATCGCAAAAACGAAAGATTGATCAGAAATATGAGCTGCGTTCAGACACTGTACCTTTGATTGAAAATATCTACGCGTTGCCTGCTAAACGAAGCTTGAAAAATGATTTTATGGAGGACAAATATATTTATAGAACAGATTACAGAATACAGACAAGCTGGCGGAGGCTACGAGGCTCGGTTCCGAACCTCAGCTTCGGTTAAACCAGACCAGCACACCGATTGCAAGTTTGCAACTTGGAACACTCCAAGGGGCAAGTTGGCCAACTTGGCGATGTTGGAAATTCATAATTTCATAGTTCATTATCCTAATATAATAATGCAAAAATATTTTATATTTGGAATATTAATTTAGTCTTTCATTTTACCATTATTATTGATTATTATTGATTTGATACCACTCCAAATATCACTTTCTAATTTAATTTAATACCAATAAATAATGCAGGACCTAAATCATTCAAAAATAATACACATTAAATAATGGTAAGGGCGGTAGTTGGTGATGTGTTATGTCTTTGATCTGTTCTTATAGATGATGTGGGGTGGTCATGTTTTAATGGGTTGATGTGATGACAATTGATAAATTAATCATTTTTAATTGGTAAATTCATTATTTATGTAAAAAATAATAATTAGATACTCAATCTTCGCTTGCCGAGTTGCCGTCCATTTACTTAAAATATATGTCCTATCATCCAATTTGTATCCATTTAGGTCATCCCCAATAGTAATTTTTTGAGTGGTATTTTAGACAACAAAGCTGACGTGGATGAGAGAGAGAGAAAAAATCACATGTAAAGAATTACGGAGTAGTTTTTATCAAATGTGTGAAAGCCACCAAAGAAAATAAGATTCGCGCCCTGGTCGCATGCAGCGTAGTACTGCACCCAGCCGAGCTCATTAATAACGTTGTTTTTTTTAATTATTATTATTATATTTAATATTTTTAGCTTTATTTTTTTCCTCATTTTTCTCTTCCATCTCATTTTTTCTTATTTTCTTATTCACACCTGTAAAATTTCTTAGAAACTACAACTATTGATGATGTTCCTAGAGGAAATTAAATGTCAAAAATAAAAAATATAAAAAAACTAGTTAAAATTTGTATTCCTTAAAATCGAAGGTAATGATGTGTATTGCAGCTAAAAAGATACTCCACCAAGACAAGTGGCGGCTTTTGGAAGAACAAAGTTACCGGAAATAGAAGGTCAGCTACCGGTAGCTTGTATTATAAAACTGTGTACAGTTGTTTCTATCCGAGTGGGGAAACTGGGAAAGCGCATGTCTGGTTTGGCATAATTACGAGACTGCCCCGGATGATCCAATGGTGCATATACGAGGTTCCTTTAATCATGCCTGTCAGATTATTAGGTATGATGACGCGTAGAATGTGGGCCCCTTTTGCGGCCCAACTCTCATAATCCACAATTATCACATGGGACGTCTGGTCGGCATGCTATATTTTACTCTTTTGAATAATTTACTTTATAAATAAAAATGAAAATAACTCCATAATGATTTTCATTGTTATTTATTTATTTATTTTTGAAATTCATTTTTATTTATATGCTTTAAAATTGATAAGATAATACTATTCAATGTTACAAATTTGTCAATTTTAATTCTAATAAGATATTAAATTTGTAGAAAATGGGACCCTTAGAGAATTAAAAGTAATATTTAAAAGTTAAGTGCTAAATATCAATTTTGAAGTAAAAAAAAATTAAAAGCAAAAATAATAGAATTTACGCAAAAAAAAAAAAAAAGAAGTATTATATATGGTAAATGGATACTTATGGTGCAAGCCCAAAGGCCAAATAAACCCAAATACAAAGATGACCAAAAGGTGGACTTTAAGACCCATACGTCAGCTAGTTTTTGTTTTTGTTTGTTTTTTACCTTTTTTTTTAAATTAATTTTTTTTAAAAAATCACAATTACCTGCTATTATCTTATTTTTCCTTACAAATTGAGGTAATTATACAAATTTAAGAAGTTATAAACTTAATAGCATAAAAATAAAGTGTTAAAGGACCTAATTGAAACTTTTGTTAGCTTATGGGACTAATTACATTTTACTTAAACATGCTCCATGGTCAAAGACGACTTTGGGAACCCATGGATATCACAAATCTTGTATTACCGTTTCTACTATAAACAAGCTCCATGGTCAAAGACGACTTGGGATCTTTGTCAACAAAGTCTACCAAAAAATCCTCCTAACAAATTTTCAAAATTTCATAAATATTTCAAACCCGTGAACTCTTTACAAAATGTACATGTATAAAACTTTATGAAATCTAATAGATTTGACTTGGCACGATAAAAAAGACTAGTCATTTTTAACCTTTTCACATAAAAATTTCAGTGTATTTTATTTTTTTATCAATTTATTCCTAAATTAATTTTCAGGTTCATGGTATGTTATCTATCACAAATAAAACCAATCTATACGTATACCATATAAAATATATCTAACTTGATTTATTTTAATTAGTTGGCTCGAACTAAAAATTAATCAAAATATACCTCAATGGGATCCTCCCACGATGCCAAGAAGAGAATTATTCTGAATGAGTTGACTTTAGGGTTGGTGTTTATTTATATAGAGATAGGGTTGTTGATCTTTAAAATTGATTATTATTTTGCATAATATATAGATTATATCATGTTGAATAATATATTAGCACAATAGTTTCGTTATCTTTATTTTCTTGTTGTATGTATATGCACTTTATACATTTAAATATTTAATCATGTGATTTTAAAAATATTTTATTCTTTCATTTCATTTAACGTTACATCGCAATTTTAAATATGAAGTATTAATTTACAACTTCTTATCCCATCACATTATAATGGAATATTAAAAAAGTGATTGACAAGGATTCAATGGGCGTCACTAGCATGCTTAGGGCGTTTGTTAGAGCTTAGGCTCTCTCCATCCCGGGTTTCCCCCTCATTTTTTCTTATCCCAACAAAGAAGAAGTTAGCATGCATTGTTCTAATTATAAGTTTTGACTTTTAATTGCGATAAAACACATTATTCAATCTAATATTATAATAAAACCCATGATTATGAATATATATTATTGACTTTTAATTGAGGCGGAACACATTTTTGGGTGATGTAAAACAACCCACAAAGTACAACTAGTACATAAGAAACGCATAGGTAGGCCTACTCCTATGTAATAACAAAATACATCATCCAATTTACACAATTAAGTACTACTTAGAACAAAATTAAAGTACAGACAATTCCATCAATTTCTCAAGCTGAATTTAGATTAATTTCATAATAGCGAGAACACTAGATGTAGAAGTAAAAATAAAAGCAAAAATTAAACCCCATCAAGTTTGGGTTTCTTAATAATAGGAGCCAAGAATGATGGTGGGGAAGAAGAAGAAACCTTGACCATCTTTCCCTTCATTGTCTCACCACCATTACCCAAAACTTTGGACTCATCATCAACTGCAACTTGTTCTTGTTGAGGTTTTCCAGGAGGACTGAGTTGATGAATTGTGTCTTTGGGGATTGAAGAATTATTTAGAGGAAAAAGAAAATCTGTTGGGAAGAATTTGTATTGAAGGAGGCCAGCCATTGTCATTATTGCAATAACCACTTTTAATTTTTTACACTATTTATAGAGATTGTTTCTTTAATACAGCTTGATCCCTAAGCTAATTACACTTAATTAGCATTGTACTCATGAAAATTACAATAACTAAGCTATTGTTGGTTGTTAGGGTCGTTATTTCCAACGTATAATCCGGCAGAAAACAAGGTAAAAACCAAAGCTTTAATGAACATAAGGCATATTCTACTTTGAACTTAACAATGCTACTTAATTGTGTTACATTTTACAAATAATTTATCATAAGACATGTCTTTTACTAATTCATTAATAGGGGATGCACAGAAATCACCCTGATGTGTTTTTTGTTTTTTTATTTTTTATTGATTAATAGGGGATCCCCTTATTGATATTACAAAATTAAAGGGGGAGTGAAAAGTGAAAACAACTTGTTAATTAAATTTGTAAATCTAAATTATGTTATTATATTGTTCAAAAATTAAATAAAATATTTTGAGGAGTGAAAATCTAAATTATGTTATATTGTTAGAATAGTAGTGGTCAAAGTGGACAAAGATGGTGAGATTGGAGCAATAGCTAGTAGTTAAAGTTGTGAAAAGTATGTTCGTTTACAAAAATAAGGATAACAGTGATACTAAAAATGATAAATAATCTCTCTCAAAAAGAATGATAAATAATCAATAAGGACATTTATGTAAAATATATAAATAATATTTTTTACATTAATATATTAACTTCTATTTTCATTTATATTATAAATTATTTAATATTTTTTAAATTATAATAATTTGCCTCAGTCGTCTGCCCAATAACATATAAGTTCGAGACCATGTAAGGATATGGAATTCTCATCGCTTGAAGAAATTGTATAGATGAGTAATTTTGTCAAACTAAGTGCAATTACTCAATTTGTTTAACTTTTGCTTATTAGATTCACATTATTTGTAATAACTGCCCGGCATTATTGATGACTAATTTATTAATTTGCAATGGAAATCATCTTCTTTATAACTCATCTTGTATATATTTAAGATTTTTTTAAAAAAAAAAGGCAAGCACTTAATTCAAAAAGAACATAAGAGTTGATTTTGTATAGAGTAGGAGGCCTACAATGTATAAGGATGAAAAAGAAACAAATATACAAAACTCAAAAAACTGGAGATTGGAAGATGTCCAACCACTTGGGGCTAATCGATTGAACCTAGTGGAAGGCTAAACATAGGATATGACGGAGCAAGTGAAATAAGTTGTTTTTGCCTCATGCCAAGTTCTTAGCCGAAAGAGAATGGTTAAATTTATGGTGAACTAAAGACAATTAGTTTGTTAGTCTTTTGACTTAGGAATGAAGATGGTTAGTATGATGATCTTCGAGCCGATGGTGGTTACTCGTGCTCACAAACAAAGAGAAAAAATAGACACGATGAATAAATGAAGAACATTGTTTAACATACAATTAATAATTTTTTTTTCATTGATGATGTTGCATAATACATTAAGGTAAAGAAAGGGAAAGGAGGCAACGACAGTCACCCCGGTTAGTTTTCTGATAAGTGCATTTATGTCCATGTTTTTTTACCTTATATATAGACATATTTTGAGTGAAATACTTTGATTTGATGCAAAAAGTGTCTTAATTCCGCTGTTTATATTCTTAGGTGCATGAATTGTTAAGTTGAAGAGTGACGACAATTGTGTGCATTTTGAGTAAATTTTGAGCCAATGGAAGCCACAGAAAAGCTAAGGAGGTGTCTAAAATACTTTCAGAGAGCTAAAGAATTGTATTTTCAATAGTCTATAGATCATTTGGACAATCCAAAGCAAAAGTATAGCAAAAGATCAAGGCATTGCAATTCTCAGACAACATGTCAACATCTTAGTATTTCAATCATATCTCAACGTAGAAATGTGCAAATCAAGTGATTATTGCGTCATTATTAGAAAGACAACTCAAAAAGCTCCAATTTTGCTAAACACCAAGCCTAAGTCGGACCTTAAAAGGTCAAAAACAACAAGGAAGTCATTCTCAAGAATGCACGGGCATCTACACATGCACCTACACACCCATGTCTCATCCCGTGGTGCACCACTACTCTTGATGAGACCGGAATGCAACAAATAAATGATCCATTAAAAGTCTCGAGTGGCCCGGTAACAAGATCTAAGTCAAGGAAGATTCAAGAGGCTTTTAACACTTTTGTGCAAACAGATTGGAGTCCAACATCTTTTTGTGAAGAAGAAGATCAATCTGGAAAAATAATTCTATTCAATTGTCTTCACATAAAAACTTTTGAAGACAATTCAGACTTCAGTATCAGATCAAATTTCCCGGTGTGAAATTATTTGCAAGGTGTATTTTTTTTAGGTGGGAAACTACTTTGCAAGAATTGTATTTTTTTTTTTTTTGGTGGAAATTACTTTTGCAAAATGTTGTATTTTTAATTTTGGGTGGGAAATTATTTTGTATTTTAATTTTGGGTGGGAATTACTTTTACAAAGTTGTAATTTTTTTTATTTTGGGTGGGATTAGTGACCTAGAATATTTAATACCTTATTTTCCCCTATAAATACCCCATAAACCCAATGGTTTGAGACACACCTTGTAAGAATTCAATTTGAGTGAAATTCCTCTCTTTTCTTTGCATGAGAAGTGCATTGAAGTTTAGGTTGTTTGTGAGAAGCATTCAATCTTGGTAGGCTAGTGAGAAGCTAGTTTATCCCCTTATCTTGTTCTTTATATTCACACACATATCCAAAAACCCAAAAAGAATACTATTACTCATATTATATAGCTAATTTTATTTTTGTATCTTAATTCTAGTGCTAGATTCCTAATACTCTAATTCTTAGCCTTGCTTAATAATCTAAGGGTTGAGAGTATTATTTGTTAGTTTGGTGAGACATTTGTAAAGTTGGGATCTCAAAATCCAAGAGTCTACAAGGTAAGATCCTCTTTTGGACAAGAAAGGTTCTTGAGTGATTCCTTGAGTGTGCACTTATTGCGGGAAGCAATCCGTGTACGCATCAACTCTCCAAAGTGATTTTCTACACGTTCACCTACAAGCTTGTGTCATAACCCGTGTAGCTACCCATGTTCATTATTTAAGCTCATTTTTACCATTTCTACTTGGTTCCGACCAATATTTGAATCCTAATTGATTCCTTTCATTTCCCGTGGTAATTGTTGACGGCTTTGATGTGATGGTTCGACTAAGAAGCCATTGATTTATTTCCACTTTCATAGTTCCGAGACCAAGAAAATGGGTAGGTTTTAAGAGAGATGAAGAAATGATAAGCAGTGAGTTGAAATTCTGATATAGGAAGAATTTTCTATGGAGAGTGAATAATTATCAATAATCATTTCTAGGGCCATTCAAGATTCCTACGAGATTGATTTCTTTTTTGAGAATTCTCTACAATATTTTTGAGAAAAATATTCTTTTTGAAATTCGAATTTTGAGCTATTAAGAATACAATAAGAGAAACGTAGAAAATTGAAAAATTAAAGAAACGAAAAATGCTATGGTCTAAAATAGAGTTTCACCAAAAAGATTAAAAGTGTCTAAAATATGATAGTAAGGTGTTAAATAACCAAAATGATAGTCTAGGCTAAATTTATAACTGTCAGGTCAATTGACACCATTAATATTTTGTTTCTTATTACTTATGTGTATATATTTTTGAAAAATTTTAAAATTGACCGCATCAAAATATTTAAAACTAGGGTTATATTAAGCAATTCAAAATGATATTATTTGTTACATAATTTTTTTTCTATTTTAACCAATCTCAATGGTGATTTTAAACATTATTATTTACATCTATATATAGCATTTGCCTTATCAATGAACGTATACGATTTGTTTTAAACAATACATGAGATTTTATTATAAAAAATATTTTAAGAATACTCATAATGACTTAAATATTTTAAAATATAATTGGTTTAAAAATATAATTTTTACTTTTAAGTCCAATATATGTAAAATGTTTACATTTGATATCCGAACTAAATTTATATCTGTATATGACATAAATAAAAATATATCTGAATCAATAACCTATTAAGTTCACATAAAATTTAGTTTAGATAATATTAATATTTTTTGAGCTAATATTTAAAATATGTTTGGATATATTCATTTGAATAATATGTATATAATATATAATTTTTATTGTGAATTCTAATATATTAATATATGTGAAAATTTCGATATCCGATATTTAGACCAAACTTGTATCCGATATAACATAATTAAAAATATCTAAACCAATAATCAATTGAGTTCAATCAAAATATAAAACGTGGTATAGCTTTTAAGTTTTAATTTTAATAATATGAATGATATATAATTTTAAGTATAAGCAAATAAGTTATGTTTGAATAAGTAATGCAAGTAAAAAAGATAGAAGCCGATGATAAGTAAAAGAATATGATAATGCATCTAATCATAGTAATGAATAAATATGTAAATAAATAACGGTGAGAATGTGGTTATAGTGACATATAGTCTAATAGATGATATCTAATTTTGTTTTCCATTTAGAAAGTAATCAGTTTTTTAGAAAACTTGAAAATTATTTATTATTTTCAAAATGAAAAACTGTGCTAGTAAACACATTTTTCTGTTTTCTGTTTTCTGGAATCTTTTGTACACGTGCTATTTTAAATTGATGAATTTGTTAAAAAAATTATTTTTAGGGTTAATCACCTATTTGGTCCCTCAATTATTCGCGAACTGTCAATGTTGTCCCTTAATCCCGTAATCATCGATTTAACCACTGGAATAAAATATTTTGCGTCAACTTAACCCTTCCGGCCGAATTCCGTCTAATTGCCGGTGAGCAACTTGTTTTAGCAGGGGTAATTTGGTCATTTCGTGTCTTCACCCTCCCTCCCTCCACATTTTGTGGTCAACTCACGATCTGCCGCCGGTGCCAGATTTCACCATTGTAAGTTCTCATCCGGATCGATTTACGAGTCAATAAGGAACAATAGGATCAAATCTCTTAGCTCCGATCTCCATCAACAATGAAGAAACGCCCAATATTCACCGCTGTCGCCATCGCTTGTTTTTTATAATCATGTGCGAAATGGTTTTCCGGCGCAAAAAGTTGCTGAAAGACTCCGTCCAGATTATCTCCATCAATTGCACTCACTTTTGTGATCCGAAAATGAACCCAAATGGCCTTTGACCGCTACCGTGTTTACCTTTCTGCTTCGCGAATTGCAAATCGACTTTACTGGTGCCTCAAGATCCGCAGGGGCGACGGATTTCAGCGCCTTAAATTCCCATCTGACAAAGCACTTCCGCGTGCCTCTCTTCTTCACGGTATTTCTCTCCATACTTGCCACATCTTCTTCTTCTACACCGTCCACAAGCTCTACCGGTTGTTGGTTTTCTGGGTTTGTGTTGGATTGAACAAAGGTTTTAGCATCCTCCAAGGTTGAAACTGAGATAATGGTCTCTGCAATGGCTTCCACCATTTTTGCTCCGTCGTCGGTTTGGGATTCTTGGGATTGAATTGAAGGCTCGGAGCTTGTGTCCTCTTCCTCAATACAGCTTCCGATTGTTTTCTTCTATTCTATTTTCTAGGGTTTTATTTTTGCATCTTCTTTGGCGTTATTGGGATAATCATTGAATTCGTGGTTTCTGATAGCGTGTTGGACGAGCTTTCTGAATTCTTGGAGTGTTTTCTTGTAGGTTTCAAGTAGGTCATAAGCTACGGTGGTTTCTTCCTTCAAGTGCCCATCAGCCTGGGGCTTGTGTTTTCTTGTGTGTTTTCATTTTTTGAGTATTTTGGCGAGGTCTCTTTTATAGAATCGCTTTCTTTCTCTAGCGGCATATTTGATTCCGACACTGGAACAGAGTCTGCATTCGCTGGCAATGGCTTCTCAGGTCTTGATGAAACTTCAGGCACAACCACCACTTCCTCTACTTGAACTGCTTTTTCATGAGCCATTGTTGAATGGTTGTAAGTATCAAAGGGAGAGAGAGAGAATGGTGATGCAGGTGTGGAGGGAGGGAGGGTCAAGACACGAAATGACCAAATTACCCCTGCTAAAACAAGTTGCTCACCGGCAGTTAGACGGAATTCGGCCGGAAGGGTTAAGTTGACGCAAAATATTTTATTTCAGGGATTAAATCGATGATTACGGGATTAAGGGACAACATTCACAGTTTGCGAATAATTGAGGGACCGAATAAGTTATTAACCCTTATTTTTAAAACCCATTTCCCGACACAGCTACCCATACTTCCACGGCGGATAAACGTCAGATTTATCGTTATCTGATCCAATTGACACTTCTTTTCAAACTCGTGAACTTGAATACCACGATTGGAAGTTGGTTCCGTCCCAATTGCTCCTCTGCCTTTACGTATACTTGATATCGTGAACTTTCTGGTAAACTTGTTCTTCTTTTTCCTTTTTTTTTCTTGGACAGATTTTAGATTTCGATTTTAACACCATTTGTTGGGATTTTGTTTCTTGATTCGAGCTCCCATTTGGGCATTCATTCCGTGGGTAGTGGAAAAATCGATTCTTTGATTGGAATTGCTTGAGTGTTTTCTTTTCCAAGTTGCCTTCTTGCTTGGTTTCCTGGAAATTTTAGTTGAAATTTCAGAATCTAAGTAATGATCCGGGGATCTCTTTGCCTGTTGTTCTATGGTTATTGAGAATTTCCGGGTCCATATTCCTGTTCTGCAAGGTGATCTTGGTGTCTGGGCGGAATCTCCATTATTCTAGTCTAGAATAGAAAAAAGGTTTGATTTTCTTTCCCCAAAACCTTCTTAAACCTAAGATTTCAGCTTAAGATAATCTATACTGAAGCATTTATTGGTAGATGCTTTGATTATTAGTTCTTAATTGTGTTCTTAAGTATCCATTTCTGACTTCAGAGATAACCCCATTTGTTCTCTTACTTTGCTTTTCCTTAATTCTTGGAGCTTATGCAAGCTCTACTGCAGACAACTGTCCTGTTTTGGTCTAAGTTATTGTTGAATAGTTGTGAATTGTGATCCTCTCTTGATAGATAAACCCCATAGGAAATTAGGATTGATCCCTTTGTCCTAAGGCATGGATATTAGCAATGAGGCTAGTGTTGAGTTCTCCAAAATTGGGCCTTCGTCGATTGTGGGTAGGACGATTGCTTTCAGAATTTTATTCTGCAAGTCATTTTTACAATTTAGGTTTCGGATTTATCACTTCGTGCTCAACTACTTGTCTAAGGCCAAGAATGGTTACTTGGCATCAATGATATCATGGTTCCATCCCCGAAATCCACAAGGGATATTAGCATTGGTGACACTCATTGCTTTCTTGTTGAGACGATACACCAACTTAAAAGGGAAAGCTGAGATGGCGTATAGGAGGAAATTTTGGAGGAACATGATGGCATCTGCCCTGACCTATGAAGAATGGGCTCATGCTGCCAAGATGTTGGACAGAGAAACTGTTAAAGTGAACGAGGCTGACCTTTATGATGTAGAACTTGTTAGAAATAAGCTCCATGAGCTTCAGCAGCGCCGCCAGGAGGGGTCTCTTAGAGATATTATATTCTGTATGCGAGCTGACCTTGTCAGGAATCTTGGCAACATGTGCAACCCGAAACTACACAAGGGGAGGCTACACGTTCCGAAACTTATTAAGGAATATATTGATGAAGTTTCGACTCAGTTGAGAATGGTCTGTGATTCTGATTCGGAGGAACTTTTGTTGGAGGAGAAGCTAGCTTTCATGCACGAAACAAGGCACGCCTTTGGCAGGACGGCTTTGCTTTTAAGTGGAGGCGCGTCTCTAGGAGCTTTTCATACTGGTGTAGTGAAGACATTGGTAGAGCACAAGCTTTTACCTCGAATAATTGCTGGGTCGAGTGTTGGATCCATCATATGTTCGATTATAGCCACTAGGTCTTGGCCTGAGCTCCAAAGCTTTTTTGAGGATTCATTGCACTCGCTTAAATTTTTTGACCAAATGGGCGGGATTTTTACAGTTTTTAAGAGGGTGATGACATATCGTGCTCTTCACGAGATCAGACAGTTGCAGTGGATGCTGCGACATCTCACTAATAACATGACTTTCCAAGAAGCTTACGATATGACTGGTCGAATTTTAGCCATTACAGTTTGCTCTCCAAGGAAGCATGAACCCCCCAGATGCCTAAATTACTTGACGTCACCTCATGTTGTTATATGGAGCGCTGTCACTGCTTCTTGTGCCTTTCCTGGTCTTTTTGAAGCCCAAGAACTAATGGCAAAAGATCGACATGGAGATATTGTTCCTTACCATCCTCCTTTTCATTTGGGACCCGACGAGGCTTCTAGTGCTCGTAGATGGAGGGATGGTAGCTTGGAGATTGATTTACCTATGATGCAGTTAAAGGAGCTCTTCAACGTTAATCATTTTATTGTGAGTCAAGCAAATCCACATATCGCACCTTTACTGAGGCTGAAGGAGTTTGTGAGAGCTTATGGAGGGCATTTTGCTGCCAAGGTATATTTTTATTGCCTTCAGTCAATTTTGATGCCATTTTTATCCTCTTTGCTGTCTGTATATCTTTCAAAATGTCTTTTTCGATTGAAAAACTAGAGAATTCCAGTAAGCTTTCTCTTTTTGGCTGTAGTGCTATATTATTGGGTAGTATAACCTAGCCTCAAATTATGCGAGTGTCTAACCAGCTTTGTCGTGCACTCTCATCCCTTAAGAGAGGTCGGGAATTCAAAATCCCCTCTCGTATGGAAAAACCAACATGACCAACACTTTGCCCCTTAATTGGGCTGGCCCGGTGCGAACATGGATTAATCTGAGTATAGTACAGGTTTAAGGTGCCTCCTATAGTAACTACTTAGGACACCTCGTATCTAACCCCCCCAAAAAAAATTATGCGAGTGTCTGTATGACCTTGGGCATTCAGTTTGAACTAAGAACTAAGAAGTACTAGTCCTTACATTGTCATAAATGTCTACTATCTTTATTTATTTCATGTTCAAGGTATAATAATGTTTTTCATTAACTTTTCAATGTTCTTGAACTTAAACCAGAAAAAGATTACATTTAACAATTTTCGTGTTTTCCACTGCACAGATTGCTCATTTAGTCGAGATGGAGGTGAAACACAGATGCAATCAGATATTGGAACTCGGATTCCCCCTTGGAGGACTAGCCAAGTTGTTTGCTCAAGAATGGGAGGGCGATGTGACAGTTGTGATGCCTGCAACTGTGGCTCAGGTTTGTTCAAGTTAATTATGTATTTTCTTTACCCCTCAGACTAGTAATTTGTAGAGTTAAGGTTAAAAAATCCCGGAATGAGAATAAGACGCCATTTCTTCAAAGCCAGTCAACATATGCACAAATTCCTGCATTATTAGATATTAAAATCCCTGTAAGTAATACAGACTGAAATACTGAACTTTGTGGTTGCCCGCTTTTGATGAAAATCTAAAATGTTGGAGGTGACAACCAATGCACGAAAGAGTGTCGTATACTTGAGTTAATCTGAACTTTGAAGGATCTTATGTAGAAGTTGTGCAAGCTCGTTTTTTTTTTTTTTTTTTTTTTCCATTGGTTCTTGGATAAACAAGCCAAGCTGATGGAATTTATTTAGTTTACGAGAGCTTTTGTTGAGAAAGTTAAAGTCCACGGTTTGGGGTGAAGAAACGAAAGAAACAACAAATCAATTTCTCTTATCAATTCAAAATCCAATTGAAATTCTTGTTTCTTTGTTCAGTACATATTGAAAAAACTCATAGCCTTGATCATCTTATTCATTTTCTCGTGCTTTTGTATGATACAGTACTTGAAAATAATACAAAATCCTTCGACAGTGGAGCTTCAGAAGGCGGCAAACCAAGGAAGGAGGTGTACGTGGGAGAAGCTCTCAGCCATAAAAGCGAACTGCGGGATTGAGCTTGCTCTTGACGAGTGTGTTGCAATACTCAACCACATGCGTCGACTCAAAAGGAGTGCCGAGAGAGCTGCTGCTGCTTCTTCATACGGCTTGGCTAGCACGCTAAGATCCAATGGTTCCAGAAGAATCCCTTCCTGGAACTGCATTGCTCGCGAGAATTCAACAGGATCCCTTGAAGATTATCTCCACGCTGATGTTCCCCCGCCTCGAACTAGGCGATCCCACAGGAACTTGCATGATCCCAGCGACAGCGAGTCTGAGAGCGATCTCAACTCCTGGACGAGGTCTGGCGGCCCTCTGATGAGGACAACATCAGCGGATAAGTTTGTCGAGTTCGTTCAGAGTTTGGACACCGGCTTTCGGTTGAACAAAGGATTGACGATCGACCCCAACATCATTTCAACTCAGACGGCAGCCAGCAGAGAAACGTTCTCCCCAAGCCCGAGGGTGACAACGCCCGATAGAAACTCCGATTCGGAATTCAACCAACGGGATTTCAGCCACCGCTTCCCCACGACTAGCTCAAGCATCGTGGTGGCAGAAGGCGACCTCCTGCACGCCGAGAGGATCCAGAACGGGATCGTTTTCAACGTCGTAAAGAAAGAAGACTTAACCCCATCAAACAGGAGCCATGACTCTGAAAATAATTCTTCTGTGCATGATGACCCTGTTGCTGAATGTGTCCATATTGACAGCCCAGAAAAAGAAATGGATACTAGCTCAGTATCTGAAGATGGTGACCATGACAAAGATGATTGTAAGCAAGTTTCAGATGAGTGAAACATTGCCTATATTAACCTTCAGTGATTCTTTGCATATTAGCTGAATTTAGATTATTTTTATGACACAATAGATTGGCTTCATCAAGAACAGTACTGATTATGGGTCTTATATTCTTGATTTCTTGTATCAAAGCTGTTCATGTACAGTAGTAGTTTCTCTAGTCTTAAGTTGTATTCTTCCCACAATTAATATTAAATACAATAATTGGAAAATGTTGTACATAAAAACTGTTTTTGATAAGGCTCAAATTATTAAGATAAGAATGAGAGTGTTCATTATGAGGTCTTGATGTTCATTTTTCAATCACCTTTTTAATTGTCCCACATTGATATAAGAGAGAATATATAAGTTTATAAGGTTATGAGTTAGACTATCTAATTGATTTAATTCAATCTTTTAATTGATATTATCGGACTTAGTGTTATCCAGTTGGCATTCATGAACCAGTTGAGAGAAGGAGTGGGTCAGGTGAGTCTACTTCAATGAACCTTAATTGGGACACAACACTTGCAAGTGCACATCTTGTCTTGTTGATGAAAATGATACACAAACAATTGTTTGTGTACCAAAAACCAATGATGCAAGTTGTGCCTTTGAGTAAACCAAAATCCCTCAGAAGCGTAATGATTGATTAGGTAAAAATCACACTAACCTATGCCAATTCTTCATTGCAATAAATCATATTTAATGGCACAGTTTCTAACTTCTACCGTTAAGATTGAGAATAACGAACTGGTCAAACGTTGCATTTCTCAATGTCACGTTGTTTCATGCACATCCTAGATGTGCTCAAATTAACTACCTTGTGGTCCAGTGTCATCAAACTCTTCCATTTATAAGGGAAGTGGATACTGCATTGTAATAGAGTTAGTAGTATTTACAAAAAAAAAAAAAAAATGAAAGGATTTTTAGTTTTTTACTAATTTGTGTGCAATTAAATTTGTACTTTGATTATATAACAACAAAGTTGGTACAACTCCTTTATATAAAATTGAATTTTTAAAAAGTATGAAAAAAAAAATAATTAACTATACCATAACAAATTAAGTTCATGTTTTTAGATTTCCGAAACTCTCTCAAAGAGTTTAAACCTACTAATTTTCGTTGTTACTGTGATTATCATTTTCTTAGTTTTTAAAAATTTCTTGTATTAACATAAAGAAATATAGCTGCTATTAATACTATTTACATACATAGTTGGCATAGTTTTTCTCTCTCTCTCTCTCTCCTTATTCTTTTTTTTTTTTTTTTTTTTTTTTTGTGGTGTGTGTGTTGGGGAGGGGGGGGGGTAAAGCTTGAGAATATTAATTATTCTAAATAACAATGTCCATTTTTAACTTGTTTATCTTCGGAATTATCCATTGCAAGTTGGATAAAATTTAAAAACAAAATTCTATACCGACAACTCAGTTAATTTTGGATGGTAAATTATGAGCAAGACATGATCAAGCTATGCATGACAATTGTAACGTGGAGTTAGTGAGAAATTCAGCAACAAATAATTCAATAAATTGTAATATTATTAATTTTTTTTAGTACTACTGATTCAGTAATAAATACTCTGTAATATTATTAAATTATAATATTATTAATTTAATATGCTAGTGAACTTGTGATCAAGTAACATGTAATAATGACTCTCTCAAATGAGAGGTTATGAGATCGAGCTTTATTGGAGACAATATTAACTCTTGGTGCTTCAACATGCCAATACTACAATGTAATAGTGTCAATAATACTAAAAAGAAATTAATATGTTACCGTTAAATCGTTAATATAGTGCAGACGAAATCCTCAAAAGGATCTGAGGACCACTCCTCAACTCTGATTGAATGTCGAAAAGGTTACTACTCGAGCATGTAACAATGCTCATACACTGTTGCTGTTTGTCCGGCGTGCATTCAATTCCTCGGTATATTAAATCCGTATCGTAATAAGTTTTTTTTTTTTTTTTAAAAAAAACCCATAATAATATGACAATTTACACTGACATGATTTTGATAAAGCACGTCGACAGAAAATTTTGTACTTAGTTAATTAATTAGATGGACTGAAAAAATAATAGGAAGCTGGAGATGCTTTTTTCTAAACACATGCGTTGAATAGAATGCCAAATGCCAACAACATAGAATGGTCAAGAGGGTCACGTGGTTAACATGTTGTGGGTGTTTACATACATCAGCTTTGTATGCCAATTAGCTATTAGCAGTTAAAAGAATTGGATTATTAATTACTTTTAATTAATTATGTTAATTGATAACTAAGTTGTTTATGGATAGATATTTGATAAAATTAATTGTTAATTTTAACGATTACTAAATAATACGTGGATTAAAATAAAAAGTTAAAAAAAAATGAAAAGAATGGATCCTACCTACAATTTGAGAAGGTAGGGGGTATAAAAGAAATTTAATTTTTTTCTCAAAAATCCATAATGAGTTATTTGACAATGCTAAAGCTTTTAAAGTCCATTAAAAAGTTAAAAATTATGTAAAAACGACATTTAACAAACAAGGTTTAACCTGAGCACATCACCTTAACATTTGATAATCAAAAGTGATAACAAGCTATTCAGAAACTATTAATTAAATGAGAAGCGACGAACAATATTGCATTCAAGCCCCTTAAGTTGTTCCAAAATTTACATTAATCTAATGGATGGATGGATACACTTGGAGAATTATATATGAAATTAATGACTGGTTTTGACACCAATGCTGCAATTGGGAGTTGGAGCAAAAGTGATTTCTTCTATTGTATCGAATTATTTAATTACGGCGTTGCCCATATAGTTGGACCGACCATTGTGTTTCATTTATTTATTGTATGCATATTATAAGATTAGCATGAAAATTCTAAAAGAAAAGAATTGAATATTGGATGAGTGGAAAAGTTGAGTAACTGTTAAAAGTTTCCATTAGAACAAATTAATTAGGGAGTAATTTTGGGAGTGGTAGAGCAGGGACCACCTCAAACACTGTTTCATGTTTCTGTCACATTAATTTTATTTTTATTTTTGAAAGATCTGTCACGTTAATTTAGTGTTCATTTTTGTTGTTACCGTGGGTCAACTCTTTTCAGCGTGCTATTATCTGTTGGCTAAAAGTCAATATTTCCCTATAAAAATCATAACAGGAAATTCATCTCTAATTTCCAGTTTTCCACAATTCCAGATATCATAATCACCTCAGCTGTAACAAATGGAAAATACATCATACTGGAAATTGTTTACTTTTATTGGGCATTTGGTAGTCAAATTTTAAAAATAAAAAAATATAAAAGGTTGAAAAATTATTTTTCACATTTGGGGAAGTTTTTGACTTAAAAATATTTGAGTCAATTAAAAATCAAATTCTTTAACAAGACGTTTAGTTGGGAAGAAGGAATTAGGAAGAAAAGGATTTCTAATTCGGTGGGAATAAGATAGAAATTTAAATTACATTGTATGGTATGAAAAACGTTCTTCAATTTAGTATTAAAGTTAAAGTGTTAAACCATGCCAAAACTTCTATATTACTTAAAGAGACGTATTAGGTCTACATGTTGCTTGTCACCCGTAAAAATACCTAAATATTTACACTTTGCATTCGGCAATTCGTGTTGTAACTTTGTAACCCATGCTCCTTTACATTCCACAATAAGCCTAGACTGAGGTGACAATGTTTCGTTGTCGTCTAACGACAAATTAATTTAATTTTGTTGATTTTTCTTAACATGGGCAATGCTACAACTCTAAATTTTAGATATTTTAATGATATGACTCCTCTAACTAATTTACATGGCGATGTTATTAAATTTACAAAGTCTATAAATATATGGAGATGCTTGACCACTTTTCTAGTATATATGTTGAGCATATATATTCTTAGTTTTTTGACGGCAAATTATTGCATGGACCATGGTCCACACAGCTGTGTGGACCAAAAATAAAAAGTACATTATTATTATACTGAAGGTACATTATTTTTGTACTGTAGGTACATTATTTGACAGTATATATCAAATAATGTACCTTCAGAACAAAAATAATGTACCCTAAAATTAAATAATGTACCTACGGTATAAAAATAATATACCTTCAGTACAAAAATAATGTTCTTTTTATTTTTGGTCCACACAGCTGTGTGGACCATGGTCCATGCAATAATGATTGTTTTTTGACCAAAGGGACAGTCAGTCGGCGGGTCAATATTATCGAAAAAAAATGATTAAAGGTTACTGAAAGACACTCAAAGCATGGTTAAAGGTTACTGGAAGACACTCAAAGCTTACTCACAATTCGCTCATATATATTCAAAATTGTAAATCCCTTCTAAAGTGCCTTTCTCAGGCTTTTATACATATCCAACCGAGTCCAACGGTCAGTCTGTCATAAATACTATTGTTACAATAATTAATATATTTAATGCTATAACTTCTAATCATTTTTGCCGACACCTCTTTCTTCGCATCGATCCGCCCCCCGCAACGTTCCTCCTCCTCATTGTTCATTAACTCTTCATTAATAGCTCATTAATGATCTCGGTTCATATGAACTAACCTATCCCGATCACACTTAGTTGACTCCCTCTACCACTCGATCGGCGGCCCATTTGGTTTGTCCATCTACTCGGTCCATCCGACTGGTCTCACCGCTCACCCGACTCCTCTATCCACTCGGCAGATCCACCTAACTTCTCCCCCCGCTTGGCTAGTCTGCCCGGCTTCTCCATCCGTTCGATCCATCCACCTGGTTTCTGCATCTGCTCAGTTACCCCGGCTGACCTCTCCACCAGTTCAATCCATCCGCCTGCCCTAAATCCCCATATTGCTCTTGCTTTTTGATCGGTCTCACTTCCTTCCTGATTGATTTGATCACATACATTACTTCGTACCGCCACACTAGCTTCTACTCTGTCTGATCGATCCGCTCCCTGACACCTTCATTCGGTCTATCGTCTCTTTATCTCTTATCTCCTCACCTGGTTCTGCTACTCTGATCTCCCGGTCTCCGGGCTTATATCTCATCATATATAATACATAAATATAAATTTGAAATTTAATTATCAGTTTAGACTTTTAGTTTGAATAAAACACATGTTTTTAGTATCAGGGCCAAACCCATATACCACAGGTTATGTGTTCGAATCTCCACGTACCTTGCCTTAAGCTTAAATCACATGCTTCAATCTAGTAAAGGGAACCATCAATAACCGATTCAAACTTGGACTAGGATCAATCATGTAAGGGTCAATCCAATGCCTTCACCAACTTTTGATCGACCCAAAGTAATTTGGGGTTAACCCATGGATAATCTGGATCTACCATTGACCTTGTTCCAAGTTGTTCGAGTCCAATATGTTTTTCAAGAAAAGTCTGGTTCAAAAATTAGATCGAATTAATCGTGTCTACTTCTACCCAATTCTTATATAATGCGTTACATCAAATTTTATTGCTCATTATAGTGAATAATATATTACACATGGAATGAATAATGCACAACATGTCAGTGACAGAATATTCACTTTATGTAAACTAGATGATAAGATTCATTCATTGAATATTAATGAAAAAAGTAAGCACCACAAAGTGTTGGATCCATATTCGAGCAATATAGTGACGTGTGAATACACAAAAATCACATATGCAATTCGTTGCATTTACGTGTAAGATATGACTGCGTGATTTACAAGATCTAAAATATTTGATTATAAATTTTATTATTATTACATTTGATTAATTATACCAATTTTGTTTTAAAAATATTTAGTTGATGATAACAACTTGGGGGTCATTATATGAGGATGCACATTAGGTATATTTCATTTTGTAATTTGAACCAATAAAAATGATCACAAAAGATAAATTATCACAAATTATTTATAATTGATCACCCGTTCAAATCAATAAGATCAACAAGATATATTTGTTACGTTTATTACTTTAAAATATTACTTTAAAAATGATCACAAAAGATAAATTATCACAAATTGCATCATATTAATTTAGGACATGAATATTATTAGTGCTTTGCAAAATTGTATTCTCCACAATGCATTTTTAATAAAGTATAAAATATAACTCCACAAAGCATACACCATTATAATTTTAATATCGTAAAATTTCACCAATGAAAAATGATAGTTTTAGTTATTTAATTGTGTTCAGATGATATATTCAATTAAAAAAAAAAGAATTTGTACCTTATTCACTTTCCATTTTAATTATTTGCAAAGTGACAATTTTGACCAAGCCACTAAAAGAATCCATTTCATTAAACAACAAATTTTATACCACAAAAATTGTCAAGAGTAACCAAGTAATTTCATATAAATTTGTTAATATTTTCCCTCTATAAATCACCACATATATAACCTATTACAATATGAATTCAATCAGACATTATGATTTACGATGCGTAAATTAACTTTTTTTTTTTTGAGTGAATAATGTAACTCACGCCCCTTATTTGTGAGTGTGCACTGAATTTTTCAAACTACACAAAAGAGATAAATTGTACTAAATTTTAAAAAAGAAAACATACTAAAAGAACCTCATACAATGGGCATGAATAAGCAAGTGTTGGTAAGAAAATAAATTACAAGTTTGAACTTATAGTTTAGTACTCCGTATCTCCTTAGTTTTAAGAGCATCCCAATAGTCATTTTAGGAGGATTTTGTGTGCGTGTGTGCCTTTTTTTTTTTTTTTTTTTTTTTTTTTGGGGGGGGGGG
>NC_044924.1:7960212-7992540 GCF_003576645.1 Ipomoea triloba | reverse complement strand
TTTTTTTTTTTTTTTTTTTTTTTTTTTTTGGGTGGGGTGGATTGGAGATTTAGTAGGAGAGACAAAACAATAGTTTTGCAAAAATGAGGGATTTTTGTGAGTCATGCAAAAATAAAAAATTTGCTAGTGCGTGTTGCGTGCACCAGTAGTGCTTAGCAGACGCGTGCACTTCACGTGCTTGCTGGGCAAGTTAATAACATTAATTTTTTTTTTTTTGCATGTTTTCTTCTTTCTATTCTTCATTTTCGGCCTCCTCTCTCTCTTTATTGGCGTTTCTTACTTATTATTTACTTTTAAAGTCAAATTCCTCTTTAATTAAGTAAAGAAATTTTAGTAATTTTAATGTGTTTAGCATATATGTAGCGATTTGTGAAAGAAAAGAGGGAAAATTTTATGAAATTACCCAATTTCTCTCAAAAAAGTTTGTAATATAACATTTCTCATTGAATATGATATATTTTGTTGATGATCTAATTTTTTTTGAAAACTGGCACTTTACATATAATTATAAAAAAATAATTTAAGAACCAAATATATGGACACGGACTAAAATTGCTATTCTCGAGAAAATATTAATAATCCTGTGGCTGTGCTGTGTAAGTTCGGAGTTGAGACACAGCCATAATTGGCTGGATTGTTTAAATTTCTCTTCTGTCAAAGGCAATAGGCATGCAAGGAAAGGGAACTTTCAACATAAAGATACCTTTTTCTGTTTTCTTTGGCTTTGGCTTTGGCTTTGGCTTTGTTTGGATGTTGCAACTTCGAACACACCGTTAACAAAATGCGTTTTATTTGCTGCAAATAACCACTACACAACAATTTACAAATTCCTTCAAAAAAAAAAAACCAATTTACAAATTCAATCTCCACTTTAACTCTCTGCATTCATTTCCTAAACAGCAATGGCAATAAATGGCCACAAATGTCATTTTCCTACTTTTATTAAGTGCTTGGAAAAAAAAAGTCAAATTACTTTTTTATTTTTTTTAAAAATGCTTTAAAAACTTTATGTGGTTGATCGAAGTCCGTTGAAGGGGCAAGTGTAGTACCAGGTGGCTAGGGAGATTGTTGGCGGAGGCATGAAGTGCCAAGTCTAGCATACTGTCGTAGTCTAAAAAATGTGACGTTATAAATAAAGAAAGTTGTACATTCATTACGAGTAATAACTTTTGATGTTCGCATTTGATCCTAACAAGTCTAATTAATATGTAGGATAATCGAGCAAGATCAAAGACAATTGATTGCAAGGAATATGCATGCATAGTTTATTTATAAGAGAGTGTGTGTGGTTTGTGGAGTGTGGACAACCATTATAATCATGAGTAACATAAATGTTAAGAGATGTGTGAATGAACCTTTTTTAAAAATATTAATGATTTTGTCACAATACAATATTTGTTAATAATTACTTTCTCAATTTACTAAAGCATAAAAAGTCAATATCGCTTGCATTGAGGCACGTCTGGGCAGATGTATAAAGAACTTGTTTAAAGTAAATGTAAATATGTCATAGCAAATAATAAAAAGTGTAATTTCACAATTAATCAATTTTAAAAAATACACATTCAAAAATCAAATGTAGCCTTAAAATAGGTAAAATATACTTATTATTATCTCATTTAATTGAAAGGTAATTGGGGAAAAAACTGAAAGCATTGATTAGATGAAGATAGATGATAGGTCATAGCTAATATCAATGGACGTAAAGTGTGGCGATATTTATGATTAAAAAAATCCAAACAGAACGCAACTCTTTCTCCGAGGAAGTTGAAAGTTGTAGACCACTTGGCATCTGCACACGCCAAACATACCCACCAAACTCTCCTCTTATATACTCTCTCTCTCTACGAAATTTCCTGGAAGCTCACTATGCCTCCCTTCACTTCGCTCCCATTTAAACCTCTCTCCTTCCTCCTCTCTTCCGCTCAACAACCCACCATTCTTCTCTCTCATCTCTCTCTCTCCTCTTTCTCTTTTGCCATGAAGCTTATCAAAAGCATTCCTAGACCGGCTAAGCTCTTCAAATCGTTAAGGTCTCGTTCCCTGTCCAGATCCGACGATCCGTCGTCTGTTAGGTCCGGAACGACGTCGTCTTCTTCATCCGCTTCCGATTCCGAGTCTCAAACGGGGTACAAGAAGCCCGGCGGGGAATCCACGCCGACCAGCGTTCTCCCGGCGCTCAACCGCGAGATCTCCCCTGACGAGTGGCCTGGGGTGTACGCCGAGCTGGTCCAGGCGTTCAAGCTGATCGACAGGGACGATGACGGTAAGATCAGGAAAGAGGAGCTGGAGGCGCTGTTGAGCCGGGTGGGAGCCGAGCCGCCCACCAGGGAGGAGCTGAGGCTGATGCTGAGCGAGGTGGATAGGGACGGCGACGGTTGCATTAGCCTCGAGGAGTTCAGCGTGCTCAGCTCCGCCTTCGCGCCGCCGTCTTGCGACTCCGAGCTGCGAGACGCCTTCGACTTCTTCGATACGGATCACGACGGGAAGATATCCGCGGAGGAGCTGTTTAACGTGTTCAGAACGATCGGCGACTCGTGGTGCACGTTAGAGGAGTGCCGGCGCATGATAGTTGGCGTCGATAACAATGGCGACGGGTTCGTGTGCTTTGAGGACTTCTGCCGTATGATGGAGCAGCAGAGATGACTGATTATAATGATCAAAGCTTGTTCTTGATTTGGATGAAAACAAAACAAAACGGAGTTTCTTTTTCTTCTTTTAAATCTTTCTTTTGGAGCGTCACTGATATTTGTAATAGGGTTCGGATTTTCGTAAAAATGGATCGAAACTACCAGATGAATCCTTCAGTGAGAAGTGGTTTCAACTTTCTACTTTGCCACTACTGCCCTTGTCTATATGTACTGGATTTTCCACCAATCAACTGAATATTACTAGATTTTATCATCCTTTCAATTTGTGCAACGCTTTTCCTTTTCCTTTTCTTAAAAAATATTTTTGAATAGTATGAAAAAATGATTATTTGTCAATCTAATGCTGCAATAACAAGTTACTCAATAAATGCAAAATATTACTCCGTATCAAGTAAAGATACACTACAATTGTTATGTTTAGTTTAGAAACCAAGAAAAATAACTTGAATTTTTAGAAAAATGACTTTTTCTTTCTTTGGGAAGTTATTTTCTGGATTCAACTCTTTTTCTTCTTGGCTAGTTGGCTTTTTCCTAAGAATGCTCCCCGGCTTTCTTCAGCCTGCCTGTATAAAATACTTGGGCAAAACATAGTTGCAAATCTTGCAACAATTAAAATAATTTTAAGAAAATGAAACAAACACAAACACATTTTTAAAATGTAACCAAACACAAAAAATTAAAATATTTATTTTTAAAAAAATATTTTTCACAAATATTTTCCTAATTTTCTAACACACATTAATACTAACAAAATTCATGAATTGTCTAGAAAGTTCTTTGATGGCTAAAAAATAAGGAACTTAATACTAACAAAATTCATGAATTTTCTAGAAAGTTCTTTGATAGTTCAAAAAATGGAACTTTGAAAATGACATTTGGTGCTGAATTATATGTTTACGGTTAAAATTTGAAATTGAGTTAGTGCTGGATTTAGTACAACTGCAAAGGTACTTTAAATTTAGTAATTTGACAAATAATTTGTACATATTTTTGTTTATGATTATTAAATTTAGTTATCTATCTTATTCTTTTTAGTCATTTACTAATTACTAGAGATGTACTAGAAAAATAATTTCTAAACAAATTATTTGTAAATAACAATCTAAAAATGTGATCAAAGTAGTTGACTAAATTTAATATTAACGAGTTTAAAATAACTTTCTAAGTTTATAAATAATAAATTAACAAAAATGATTAGAGTCATTTAATCATTCTAATTTTAATTTATGAACTTACAATTAATGAAGAAACATCTTCTTTGACCATTAAAATGTTACTTTATGTATCAGATTATAAATTTAGTTTTAAAAATTAAATTTATTTCAATTTTTTGTACAAAATAATATTTAATTTAAGAAAAGAATTTGAGCTATCAACTAGCTAGCCGCAAAGTATATTGTGGACCATGGTCCACAATGCATTGTGGACCATGATTATAGCTGATAATGCAGTTGTGTTAAAAAGATACTGTAGTTGTGTTGAAAGGAAACTGCAGTTGCATGGAACAGAGAACGTTCATCCGTTCAACACAACTGCAGTATCCGTTCAACATAACTGCAGTATCTTTTCAACACAACTGCAGTATCCGTTCAACATAACTGCAGTATCTTTTCAACACAACTGCAGTATCTGTTCAACACAACTGCAGTTCCAGATGGATGACACGGCCTCTGTTCCGCGCAACTGCAGTTCCTTTTCAACACAACTGCAGTATCAGTTCAACACAACTGCAGTATCAATTATGACCCATGGCATGGTCCACGGTATAACGACTGCTAGCTAGCATATCTTTTATACTGCGCGTAATTATATATGCTCTTGAAGATTTTACATAATACTAAATATTTAATACAATTTCAAAAATATATATGATTTTACATAATATAAAAAGCACGAATGTTGATAGACATCATACATAACTTTCTATTTAATATAATATTAATAAATAATACTTATATCAAATATTCATTATACTTTCACATTTTTTTCTAAATTCGTACTCCTTAATAGTTATCACAATTTTATGAACCGCCTAAAGAATTTTTTATTTACAAATTTGAATACCGAAAGCTGCTCCTTTTTTCCTATATGTTCGCGTCATGCTTCTCCCCTGACTTGTCACGGAGATTGGACATAAATCTGTTACAATTGAATGATGTGGGAAATCAAGAAAACTAATAGCTTTGTAGTTATTAAATTAGTAATCTAAGTAATTTGATTAGAGTCTGATTGATAGACTAATTGTATAACTCGATTACTTTGTGACTAATTTGATTAAAAAATATTTAAAGAATTAAGATAATAAACATCTAAATATGATAATCATATTCTCTCCGTTCAACTATTTATTTATGAGCAAATAAATATTACTTTTATAAAATATATAAAACTTTTTTTCTACTTTCTAAAAGGATCGGGCAATCTGAACCGCCATAACATTTTAATTTTCAAGTTTTAATAACTAACTTTTTGAATAGAGTATGCCAAACAGAACTTATCTGATTAGTAACATTGGCCAGATGCATTGATCATCTTGGCACATGCCGACATGGTGTTTCGAGGCAATTAATATTGACACTTGAGAAGAAACATGCCGATAACAGAACATTTTGACCGGTTTCACAAACCGAGAAGCTTTGACGCTGCTAAATTACTAAGAAATTAAACAATGATTAAGAATTTCGATGCTACCAATATCTTAATTAATCCTTATTGTTGCTGTTGTGATACATCATCGTGATTTTATTATAGTGGTTACTGATTACTGATTAATGATTATATGTTTTAATACAGTTGAAGGAATATAATTTTTTGACTTAATTAGATTGAATATAAATTACATTAAAATATGTTGCAATGCCAATTAGAATGAAGAAAAATATCACTTGTATTAAATATAATGTTGAATAGTTAGAAATACAAATAATTAAAAAAAATTATATTTACCGATTATTTGATTAGATTAATTGAGATATTATTATAAGTAATATAAAACAATACAATCAAATCAAATAAATAAATGCATTATTTGTTGTCGTTTGTGTTAAGTCGGCCGAGAGTTGGTAAACTCCAAGCGGAATGGGCGGTTTGGCGCGGAGCGATGATTGTAAACGACAAAACTCAAAACGATGTCGGTTGATGTATGCTTAGAATTTATGGTGATGAAAACCTGAGTGAACCTTTATATTGGTCATGGGGGGCGACTAGCTAGAAATATAATGTATTGGATTGTTTAATTATTGAGCAATAAACAATAAAAATGCAACAACTCCTGCTGGGGACACAAGGAAAATACAATGCGATTTGGAAGATTTCAAATTATATGAGTGAGAGACAAGCAATACTCATCATCTAATAAATCACTATTTAAATTTGAATATATAAATTTATAAAAATTTCTTTCTATGACTTATCATTTTATTCAACAACTAATTTTATTAAACACCTTAATTTCAATCAATTACTTCTTAACTACTAAATTTAAGCTAACTTTTCAGCTATGCATGCCAAAGAGAGCCTGTGTGCGTAGAAAGACTAGATTTAACTAAGATAAAGATTGAAGAATCATGCCCAGAGAGAGACGGACTAGCTTAATAACTCAACTGACTCTATTACAATATAGTATCTGTCACCCATTGGGGTTAAAACCTGTGGCCTCTCATTCGAGAGAGTCACAGAGATGTCATTGAGCTACAAGCTACTTGACAACTAATAACTTAGTAACAATTGAGGGATGAAAAATACGATTGACAACTTTAAAAATAATAATAAAGATTTATAAGGTCAGATAGAATGGCCTTACTGGGCGCCTTCTTCAAGAGTTTGAAAAGAATAATATTGGGCTAACTTCTATGGGGACTCCCAAATTCTACTCTATCAATTATACTTTCTGACGTGGCAAGCATGGATAGGACATTTTAATCTTATGGGTCATTTGTAAGAGAGAGTAAAAGTTGAGTATAAGTAGTATTTTTCTATTGGGCTAGTCCATCTCTATAAGACTATTATAAGCTTGAGATTGCACCAGTAAATGAGACATTACTGCTGCCATTATTTGATACAAATCTGAATCATCACTACTATATGTGTGCTCACCTACTTGACTCACTGAAACAGCCAGCTGGTATGGTATGGTATGGGCCTCACTCTGACTTTGAATTCTTGTTCTCTTGTTAAACTCTTCATCCTTCTGGTGCCAGCCAGCCAGCCAGCCTCTCCACTTCTTTCTGCAACTCCTGAATGTAGAAGAACATGAAATACAGTGCCCAGAATACTTCATTTCTTCTGCAAACTATTGATTTACCAAAGAGATTTCCATAAGACTTACAACAACAATACCAATTCACTGGCAGCAGGTACAAGGGAAGTGGGAGAAGAATGCTGGGGTTGATTTTTCTTTAATTGTTCATGCCTTGTAGATTCTTCCACAGGCAAGAACAGACAGGTAAATATAGAGAAGAAAAGGCCATCATTCTAAAAGAGGTTTTGCTTAGTTTATATTCTTGCCATTTTCTATACTAGATCATGAACATTCAGCCCCTGGACACACAAGAATTACAGAAACCACATGGTAATTTAGATGCCAATCACATCTTTACTTGTTCAAGCATAGAGGTTTGAAAGGATTGAGCTTTAAATGAATTTGTAGAGGATAAAAAGAAACAAGACTATGTTCACTCTGTCCTCCTGACCAAAGCACCCAGCACTGCCCATAAACATTTGCTAAGCTAACTCATACCAAAAACATATGGCTTGAATAACTGTTTTCTGAAAGGAATAAACTACAGTCTGTGAAGAATGAACTGCTATTTATCATGTCATGTCCTACTTTGCAAGAAATGTTGAAAGTTGAAACCTTAAACACTTAATTGTCCACCACGATTCAGCTATGAAATCAAGAACACCAGTTTCAGGAAAGCTGAAAGAACAATTACACTCATACATCATCATATCTTATACTGTTTCACATCCAAATAATCTGAGAACATGTAATCCTACTCTGTAACTGCTATCTATCATGTCCTATGAATGTTGTTGAACCATAAGCATTTCCAGTTAAATATTTTACTCATTCTCGATAAAACTTATCTCACCTGGAATTCACTGCAACAAATATGAAATTTCATTGTTTTACCAGCATAAAATGAATTCGATTGCAACTCCAAAAACTACAAACAATCTAATGACAGAATACAAAACACAGACACGCACAATTATAGAGCCAGTGTTCATTGTAGCCAAAGTAGAAAGAAAAAGCCAGAAACTTCTCCAAAGAAATAGCACAATAAATTTCCACTCTGTATTTCAATTAGACTTGAGGTATGAAGAACCTATACGCTGCACATTCAATTCTATCCAATAAACGGTAAGAGCGAAAAGCACCAGAATCCCAAACGCAGCCAAGTTAGAAAGGTGAAAAACCCTAAAAATTTAAGGAAATCCAAAATTCAAAAGCAGCTTAGCAAAATTTCACAGGAGAACCAGGGTTCCGTAGCAGAGTTTTGGGGGAGAAAAAAATTTGGACCATTTCTCGATTTGTGCGTGTCATCCTTGCGCAGGGGCCATGCTAATCTTCTCTGTATCGTTCCAATTTTATCGGATGTCCCCGAAGGGACATTCTCCTTCCTCAATGGCGGAGTATGTGTAATGGAAGAGAGCTGCTTCATCGCCCGATGTGGGAACTGCACAGAGAAAAGCGAATACTAGTGAAGAACTAAAGACCGACCATTGTTCCTTAAAATAGCCCATTAAGGCATGTAAGCCCAGTCCAAAATTTTCAATCTATTAATTTCAAAATGTGTCATGTGTATACAATAAATATTTTCTCCTTTTCTTAAAAAATATTATATTTATTTTATGTTTGTCCACATATATTTAAACCAGTTGTTAATACAATCATTATACCATGTACCATGGTCTATAAGGTCATACATTTTTAATATACTAAAGATTCACTTCTTAGAGATACATTATGTAAGTATTGAAGATTCATTTTTTGGTATGCAATCAAATAATGTACTTTCAATATATTAAAACTAAACATTTATTTATGATCCATTATAATTTATCTTTTCAATATCATCCAGGTAATAAAATTTATTTTCCTTAAACCCATTTCCAAATGGCAAAATTTCCATTTTTATTGACATAATATAGTATATAAAATTAATTAAATAATTTAATCTATGAATTTTGCAATAGAAAAAAAAATTATGAAAATTGCTTACTAAAATTATCTGTATATGTTCAAGTGAAAATGAGTTGAAACCCTTAAATAGGACATGGATACATTAAGAATATCTAATCAAAAAGCTCTACCAAATTACAATTTAGTAATGAAAAATGGGGATTGTCAACATTTTAGTATGGAGACACCAATCTCTTTGCATCAGCTTTCTCCATCATCATCATCATCTCATATTTGGCATGAATTCAGCATTCCCAGTTCAATGGCCATCATCTGTCATTATTTCAGGGGAAAACAACAAAGAAGGAAGTAATTATCAGCTTAATAAAAGGGTGAAACATCAACAAGATTAGTAGATTGCAAATAGAAGACTGCCAAGATATTTATACAAGGATAGATGGTGACAACAATCCCAGATGATCATGGCTGACAATCTGATCAACAAATGCAACAATTTATCAGGTGATTTTGGTGTTTTCAGAGTTAAATCAGTACAGCATATAATACTAATAAATGTAAAGTATGCTTTAAAAAGTAGAATTGTTTCATTAACATTTTGTTCTATATATCTAGTCTTCATGCCCTGGTATCTCTCTCTCTCCCCCTTCCCCCAACTCGCCAAAGACCCCTTTCTTTGCTTCTTAAAAAGATATCGTGAAAATTTAAAGTGATGTAAAGTGAACAACTCCCACCAATTAGGGTTTAGATATTTCCAATCGGCAAATGAAGCAAAAGTGCAAAACAGCACATGCGATTTCGTTCAACCTTTGGGTCCCAACAGAGAATGTTGAAGGTAAAAATGCTACCTTTTGTCACTGTGTTAATGGAAGCCATTGAACAAGCATAAGCAAGGCTCCACAGCAATCGTCCAGAATTAAGACCAGTAATTGAAGAGATATTAATGACAAATCCTCCCTGCTTTGCACTGCACGTGCAACAAATGTATTTTCACGTACACCAACCATATGCGGCAGTTAGGTTTGTTTTAATGATATCTTTCCATTATATGTACGACAAATCCAAATATCCAGTGGTGTGTGTGCCATTCCTCTAATTGGAGATCAAGGAGTCAAAAGTATCACCTTAAGAAAGCAATAATTTTTAGCATCGTATTTTGAACCTTCAATCATAATAAAAATCGGATCTATTATTTCATATATTTCATCTTGTGCTAAAACAGTAGTAATTATTTGTCAAAACTAACTACTGTCATAGTGTCATGATTTTAAATACTAAGTTTCACCTAATTATGTTGCATAACAAATCAAGCAGCTTGGATAACTGCCTTTCATAATGGAATCAACTAAACAGGTATCTTGCACATCCTACTTGCAATAAGTAACAAAACCTTCAACACTTGCTTGTCTACCATGATTCAACTATGAAATCAAGAACAAGATTAGTGGGAAAGCTATATGAATTATTACGCTCATATATCATCACATTTTAAGTAATTCAAATCCAAAATGTCCGTGCATTCAAATATAAGAATATATGCACATGTTGTACCTCACGTCTACAATAGAAGGAAGAAGCAATAATCAACCCAAAACAACCAGGTGCTTGGTAAACCATAACAATATGAATGTTTGCAGAACTGCTATTGCCAAACTTGACAAGCAATGAGTTTGCAGAATTACCTGTAAAATTAGTTTGCATAAGAAGGCAACCTCACCAGCTTTTCTTTCTGAAAATGAAACAACTTTAGGTGTGAATACCTATCTCTATGAAATAAAGAACAGAAGTAGCAAAGGGCAACCCCAGCCAAGTTGGTCAAGCAGTTGACTCGGTAACTACAAGTTAAGAGTTCAACGAGCGACCTATTGGCCTTCTTGATTTGTGGTTTGCCGGTTAAATGGGTCTATCCAGTGCACACTCTCGGGTTGTGGTTGCGAACAAGAGTAGCAGGAGCGCTAAATGAATGATTACACTCACAGATCATCATATTTTTAAGAAATGTGTGAACATATAAACCTACTCAACATGTCATATCTACAACAACCAGGTGCCCAGAGACCCATAATTGTGAATGTAATTGAATAATTCAATATTTTACTCATTCTTAATACCTAAACTTATCAGAGACATATCACCTGGAATTCAATGCTACAAATACGAAATTTCATTGTTTACAAAGATAAAATGAATTCAATTGCAACTTCAAAAACTACCAACAATCAAATGGCTACAATACAAAACACAGACGCACAATTATACTGCAAGTAATCATTGCAAAGCCAGAAACTTTTTCAAAAAAATAGCATAACAAATTTCCGTTCTTCATTTTAACTAGAGGTATGAAGAACCTATATATACATTCAATCTCTAAAGCATCGTATATACCAGAATTCCGAACACCGTCAAGCAGGTTAGGAAAAATGGAAAACCCTAAATATTAAGGAAATCCAAAACTCAAGAGAAGCTTAGCGAATACTTACCAAATTTGCACAGCAAAACAAAGGATCCATTACAGAGCTTAATACTTAACCAAATTTGCACAGGAAAACAAAGGATCCATAACAGAGGTTTTGGGGGAGAAAAAAATTTGGACCATTTCTCGATTTGTGCGTGTCATCCTTGCGCAGGGGCCATGCTAATCTTCTCTGTATCGTTCCAATTTTATCGGATGTCCCCGAAGGGACGCTAAGTGCTCCAATGGCGGAGTATATGTACTGGAAGTAAGATGGCTCATTGGCCGATGTGGGACTGTGGGAGCTGACAAGTTAAGCGACTTCAACTTAAAAGAAGTAAATTAGAAGGCTAAGCTACTAATCCAAATTTACCAATTTATTAATTCCGAAATGTGTATATAATAAATATTTTCTCCATTTCATTAAAGTATTATATATATTTATTTATATAGCTTTATTTTCTCGTTGAATTATATTTGTGTGCATATACCATTCTTTATTGAACCTATTATTTAAAGCAGTTTTCAATATTATGGTGGTAATAAATTTCATTTTTTTTTACTCCATTTTTTTATTTGACATAATATTACATAGAATATTTTGCAATTTAATCTATAAATTTTGCAATAGTAAATAGAAAATTTATTATAAAGAATGAAAATTTCTATAATATTCATTATAAAACTATTACCCAGAACATGCTGGTCATATCATACCGAATAAGTTTAGTATCAGTAATGTAAGACAAGGTGGTGGAGACAAATACTTAGAAACCAAACTTATTAGGAAAAAGGGTCAAATCAGCCCCGGAACGGTTAGAGCAATTGACCCCTTATTAGAAACCAAACTTTTTTTTTTAAAGCTTCACGTAAGATAGAAGGAAAAAAATGCTATGGCTATGTTTGGCAAATCTAGCTGAAAAGGTAGCTGAAAGCTGAAAAGTAACTGAAAGCTGAAAAGCTATAAGCTCGAAGCTGAAATCTGAAGAGCTGTTATGCTTAAAAGTGTTTGGTAAAATTAGCTTTTTGATAAGCTGATAAATATAAAAAGACTAAAAAAGACATCTTCATACAATTTAAATAATTTTAAATTTAAATAGGTTTGTTAATATATTAAAATATAAAATAATGAAATCAATATATTTATATAAAATATAAAATAAGAACATATATTTGAAAATATATAAAATAAAAAATATATTTATAATTCATAATATTAGTTCATACAAAAATTAATGTTCAAACATAAATATCAAACTGAAATTACAACCAAACATAATGAAAAGAAAATGTCAAAAGGGTTTTAATTGAGGGGGTAAATGATGTCATTTATTTAAAATAATAAGGATAAAGATGGAAAAAAGTTAAAAAGTTACTAGCTTATTTTGAAAAGCTACCCCAAGTAGCGTTTCAAAATAAGCTCTTATTTTAAGCTACTAACTTATTTTGAGAACATTACCAAACAGAGCTTATAACTTATTAGTAGCTTAAAATAAGCTTTAAGCTCCTAAATAAGCTATGCCAAACAGAGCCTATGTGGTTAACATGTCAGCATTTACCTATTATGGTGGTAAAAATGGACTCAATTGAACTATTTAGCCGATTTTTAAGGTACCTAAACGGAACTTTTTTAAGTTAATGGAGGTTAATTACACTATCCAATCGACTTAGGGGTCAATTCGATCCTTTTTCCAACTTATTAACATTTTCTTCTAAATGGAAGACAAATTGAGACACCAATCTCCACAGCAATACTCTTATTAAACCAATCTCTTTTGCATGAGGTTGGATCCCCATCATCTCATTTTGGAAAGGTCTGGTGACCTTGAATTCAGCATTCCCAGTCTCCACCATTCAACTCCAAGTAAGATGCAATGCAACAGTAGTGATACGAGCATAAACAACACTAAAACACTTCATATCTTCCATGAAACATGCAAATAATAACTTAAACCACTATAGCCTCAAGTGCATGGCAGCCCGCAATTATGTGGTATTGAAGTCTTATCCCATCATCTACTTTTACACATATTGCATATTTACAGGATGTTATAAAGAGATGAAGATAAAAGAGAATATTATCTCATTCTTTACAACTCAGAGATAAGTTGATCTTCAAAATTAATGGAGGGGACATGTCCCCTTCTCTTAGCCATAAAGTCTTTAATTAGGGGTCTGCATTTTATTCTATGGATACTAATTCGCCAAAAAGTAATTGTCTTGTCAAATTTTGTTTAGAGAAACCTAATGAAGAAGATCTTGAACTAAAATTTTCGAAAATTTCTTTGTGTTTTTTGTATGTCTTAACCAAGTTTGGCCTTGAGTGTTCAACTTGGAAAGAGAAGAAGAATTTGAATGCTATTGTAGAGTCACAATAAATTTTTTCCTTGTTCGTCTTCTCTCAAAATATTCATTGTAACAAATTTTGTCTTGGTCCATCCAAAATCATCTGTCAGAATTTTTGCTCAGACAACTTCCAATTGTTTTTCCATGGGCTCTTCAATTTTGATCATTTTAATTTCATAATTTCCTTTGCAAAATTCTTGGTAATCATCATCTAAATCTGGGAAGAAATTTTCCAATACATGGTGAGATAGGAATTTTTCTTTCAAAGTCTGGATAAAGAGATTTGAAATTTATTCTGAAATTTTTTCTCACATTTGGAATGATGGCTGCAGAATACAAAACATGGGCTGACACAATGGCACATATGGATGAATCTGAGTTTCAGAGAATTCACAACTTCATCCATTCACATAAAATAAAAATAAAAATGAAGGACTAAAAAGCTAGAAATTTGATTTTAAAAAAAATCACTCGTACAATGGTTTCAACCTGAGTTTTGCAGATTGAGAAATTCCATCTAATGAAGTTCGGAAGAACTGGGAAATCACCAAAAAATTAGCAGATTCTAAGCTATACAGTAACACATTAAAGCTAACCAGACCCATTAACACATTAACGGCTGAATTATACCGCCTAACTCAAACCATTAAAGCTAACCCAAATAGCCAAACATACCTCTACCAAAACACTCGACTCAACTGGAAAAAGTAACAAATTAACCAAACCCAATTATTAAAGTAACCAAAAACCCTAAGATTCGAGTTTTACACAGCAGAGCAACTATTTCAAAGCAACAGAACATGACAGCATGCCATTACAAGTCACATTTTCCACAGCAATGGGTATGCTAATCATCTATCAGCATTCATAGTTCAAAATTATGATTTATTCTGAATAAGTAACAACAAATCTAAAAGAGATTTTGCTTATATGGAGTAGTTTATTTTATATTCTTCCCATTTTCTATTCTAGATCATGGGCATTCAGCTCCTGGACACACAAGAATTACAGAGACTACATGGTGATTTAGATGTCAATCACATCTTTACTTATTCCCCATACTAAACTTAACAGAGACATATCACCTGGAATTCACTGCAACAAATATGAAATTTCATTGTTTACTAAGATAAAATGAATTTAATTGCAACTTCAAAAACTACCAACAATCTAGTGACACAATACAAAACACAGACACGCACAACAATAGAGCAAGAAATAGAATAATAATTTTCCAGTCTGGATTTCAATTTGAAGTATGAAGAACCTATATACACATTCAATTCTATCAAACAAACGGTAAGAGCGAAAAGACCCCGGAATGGTACAAGAGGTTAAAAGGATTTCCAATCTCAACAGCATCGTTGTATCAGAATTGCAAATGCGGTAAAGCAGGTTAGGGAAACGGAAAACCCTAAGAATTAAGGGAATCCAAAACTCAAGAGCATTCACAGGGAACAAGGAATCCATGGGAGGGTTTTTGGGCAAAAAAAAATTTGGACCATTTCTCGATTTGTGCGTGTCATCCTTGCGCAGGGGCCATGCTAATCTTCTCTGTATCGTTCCAATTTTATCGGACGTCCCCGAAGGGACGCTAAGTGCTACCATGGCGGAGTATCTATACTGGAAGCTTGTTGTTTCATCAGCCGATGTGGGAAAGACGAAACTGCAACAAAATGTAAAGGGCCATCTTAAAACGGCCCGTTAAGTCATCAAGGCCCATTCCATTCACTTAACCTTTATTTCAAAACCTGCACACAATTAGTATATATTTATACTCTCTTTTTTCTCTATATTATTTTATTTGCAGTTTTCTAAGCATACGATATTATAAATTTTAAAATTTATTTTACTCGTCCTTTGAATAATAAAATTCTTATTTATTTTACTTACGTAACTATATATATAACATTTAAAGAAAGCTAAGCATATTATTTATAAAGAAAAATAAAATATGTTTATTTGCAATGTTCATTATCTTGTTGTATAAAGTATCCTGACTGGTTTAATCAACCCTACGGAGCTTGGTTTAGTACTTAAATGTCATAAATAGTGTTTAAAAGAATAAATCATACATACTCATGTTTGACTGCCAAATATTGTTAATATAGTGTTTTGAGACTATGTTTGAATATAATTACCTATAAGAAAAGCTATAGAGTAATGGTATAATGATCAACGTTAGATCACAATTTTACATTTTTATTTGAAGAGTATGACAAATAACAATCTCAAGATAATGTCTCATTTGTGTTGTGTTGTGGTGGCTACTCCAGACGCGGGTATTAACTATTAAATGTCATTAATAATGTGTGAAGCATGCTTTAATAAACTTGGGTTTCTAGACGTGGATTGTTGTTTGACCCGCCTATTAAAGTTGTTATTATCTATTGGATTGGACCTATTTAACTAACGTAAAATTCAATAATTATACTATGATCCAAAATAACATTCAGATTATATGCTTGCAGTTAACATATTATGTGTTGCAGTTAACATGCACATAATATACAGTTAACATACACCTACAACACATAATATGTTAATTGTAAGTACATTATTAAGGTGTGTCTCTTAGGATGATTGTGAATACATTAGCATCTATCAGTTTAAAGCTAGAAGTTCTCTTCCTTCTCCTCAAAACATGACAATAGCTTCTCCTTTAGCTCATCAACTTCCATCCCTGGAGTGCCATTCATCTGAAGATGGAAGGTGCAGAAAACCCTGTGTTCAACAGTTTGAAAAGAAGAAGAATCTGTTAGAGCCATTCCCTCTTTCTCTAGACATGAGATTGCATCTGCAAATGAGACCTTGCTGCCATTGTTGGTGCACAGATGAATTACGACTTGTCTTTCGCCTACTCGGGTCACTGAAACAGCTGCTATGGAGCTCTGGGTTTCCACCCTTCTTCTCTTGTTGAACTCTGCAGATGAACTCTCTTGCCTGGAAATTCTTGAACCCAGTTCTTCCTTCTTCTGCTGCAGCCTCTCCACTTGTTTCTGCAGCTCCGGTATGTACTTCAGAACACGCGTTATCGTGGCTGGAATACTTAATTTCTTCTGTAAAACATCAAACATTAATGAGTAATGTCTGCTCTTACTGCAACCTTAAAGAACACGAACAAGAAAGAATAGTTCATACCGATTGATCTGAGGCGGGGAGGAGGGAACGGAGAGAAGAGTAGAGGGCGTTGATTCTTTTTCTCCGGTCACGTTCACTGGCATTATGACTGAGCTTCTTGATCTCCATGGCAGCACCATTACTCTCTGAAAACTTCAAAGATTCACAGCTTCCATGTGGGTCAAGGAAAGTCATGTCATCTCTGTACACATCAGTGTTGAATTCTTCATGTCTAATGGATTCTTCTAAAGGCCAGAAAGAGCTGGGAAATGACAGAGGAGAAGAAAAGGCCAACATGGCTATGTTCCCCAAGACTTTCTAGAAAAATTGTTAGTCAGATGTCACAATAATAGCATATATTTATAAGTACACCAAATGCTTTCATCAGGAGCTATCACAGATTCTCAGAACATATATAAAACAAATTTAACATTATAAAAAACAAACTGGGTATAAAAAAAAAAAAAAGAATAGCCAAGAAAGCAACAGGAGATCAGCATAATTGAAAAGAATATAGTGAACTAAACAGAGTCAACACAACAGAATATGTACCTATAAAAAATAAAGAGTATGGAGACATGAAGACCTGCACACACTCAGACATGCATAAAGTGTGGTGTGCATCTTACTTCACAAGCCTTAATTAATATGTCCTGTCTTAAGCTCAAGTACTGCACTGTTGTACCATGTGGCATGTCAGACCACTAATAGTCAACTTTCTTCCCAGTACAAGAAAAATGTTTCACAATGACACATTGACACCCACAAATGATCAATAGAGCAAATATATTTACATAGATATTCTTGAAATATTACAGAAAATACTTTATAGTCTTGACGTATCTTTTTAAACTTTTGGATAACAAAAAAAATAATAATAAGGGTGAAAGGGGAGGAAAATTTCACCCTTAAAACTGTGAAAGATCAATACTCAATGTTCTAGTTAGAAACTTCAGAATCCCTTGTGGATGATTTAGACTTGCGGCTACATGGGTGGTGAAGAATAAACACCATAAATCTCTTGCCAACTGATCTGCCTTGGTGTGTAATAAAATCTTAGTGTATCCATTTGCAACCACATATAGGTGACTGGTTAAGTGGACTTGGGTATTATTATGTGGTTTAATGCCGGCCACGACCACGACCACGGCCTCGTCCTCGTCCTCCCCCTCGTCCTCGTCCTCCCCCTCGTCCTTGTCCTCCCCCTCCCCCTCGTCCTCCCCCTCTCATTCCAAATCTCCCTCCTCTGCCACGGCCTCTGAACCCTCCTGACCCATCAGGCTTCAGTTTCAATGACTGGACCCCTCTTCTCCTCTGAGGCTGCTCTTCTTCATCCTCGTCATCTTCCTTGTACTTCGCTGAGCTTCTGGTGACGAAGGAAATTTCCCGAGATCCTCCTGCTCCCACCTTCACATCATCAAAAGCATTACCTTGCTGCTTATTTTTCAGTGCCGCTACCCTCTCTTCCAATGGAAGAGCATCCTCCTCTGCAAGTGATTTACTATTCCAGAATGCCTCAGCATGCCTCTCATCCTTCACTGCATACAATCTAGATTTTCAAAGCATGAGAACTTTGGTTAGATAAATTACAATGAGGCTCATTGACGTACTTTCTTTTGTGGTAGCAATTAATGTACATGCCCTTCATTTTAAGAGAAAGTTCAGAAATCCTCCATTTTTACATTCACAGCCAATACTATCAAATAATTCAATATAAAATATATTCACAGAAAAAATCAATAAGGATTTTTTAAAAATGTTTTTACACAGTTGATATTTCAAGGAAAAACTTGTTCAATCTCAAAAAGGGGAGAGAGATAGAGAAGAAAAGTAAAAGCAAAGAGTAGACCAATTTGAGAACAGTGAGTAAAAGCCAGATTCAAATGCTTCATTCTGCACTGGAGATTTAAAAAGCAAAACACACACACACACACACACACACACACTTATAGAGAGAGAATTCATGGACATCTCACCTTGGACCTCGTGATTTCTTTTTAGGGTTCTTGTCCAGTTCGTCTTCTGATGACTCCATAGCTTCAGATTCATCAGATTCACTTGGCTCCTCACCATCAAAAACAGGCATAAAATGTTCCTCCACCAATGAAGTTTGCTTTGTAGATGGCACAGGGTGAAATGCTAGGTACTCTTGAGAAAGTTCATCAATTTGATAATCCTGGATGGAACATTAAAAGATGTAAACATCTGATCTGGAAGATAATTCATACAAAATAAACAGTAAGGCAGTAAAAGAATGACTTTGTTTTTATGCACATGCCACTCACTACCAGTTAACTTTTCTATACTGGAATAGGGAACACACTGGAAAAAAACCTCTATTTTCATGCCATCAGCTTTCCAACTCATAAGAGTTTTTAGACAGAAAAAAAATGAAAGGAATAAGATACATGAGCCACAAATAGGATCCCTCTATCTCTCCAGGTTATCCCAACTCTTGACACTTGTAGCAAAGAAATAGGAAATTAATAAGAAGCGTATGCTAAGTAATGGGAGAGTAACAAAATCAGAGCTTCTGTTTTTATCTCTCCGGCCAGGCAACCAAATTTCAATTTTTCTTTTCAAATACAAATTGAGCAACTTCGGAATACCTTATTTTCAAACATTGCTTTGAACCGTTCATCTTCAAAGATTTCACTGCTGGTTGGTCCCTTCTTCTTCTTCTTTAATGCTTTTTTGGCATCAGCATCAGCAACATCAGCATCCTTCTCATTTTCAGCTTCTTCATTCTCAAGAAGTTGAGATGCAAATGCCCTATTAACTTTTGGCAATTTCCTCTTGATCTGCACAAATATAAGGAATTTAAGATTGATGATTGCACAAAAAGCTAACACTTGGAAATCGTGCCTTTCATGCAAGATTAAAATAAAGTGATTTATAACCTAATAAAGAAAGACAACTAGCAAAACAGGAGAGATTAGATGAATTGTACAGGGAACGCTATATTTTTTTACTAACCCAAAATCAAACTATTAGTCCACTATTTGAAATTCTCTTTCAGTTAACAAAATGCCACCTTTCTTATGGTTAGATCTAAAATATTTATTTTCATATTGAAAAGGAGAAAGTAATTCAGATATTAAATTTATATCAAATGATGGGATAAACATTTCAATCAGAATGAGGCTGTGGCATATTATCATATTTCAGTCATATTCATCTGTAGCTATGTTTGCTGCACCTGTTTTTTTTCCTTAACTTTGAACCACAATCTCCCATTAAATGTTAATTGACAGTAGCATATATATACTAATAATCAACAGGCAACAATAAAGGAGATTAAAAAAAACCAACCCCAAATGTTTGTTTACACATATAACACTAACCGTGATACGAGATTCACGTTCTTTTTCTATTTTCTCCTGTTTCCGTCTCTCTATGTATGCATCATAGATAAATGGATCTGCAAGAGCTTGTGCCTGCACAAGTAACCATCAATAAGCATTTAATGCAAAGTAACCATCAAATCCATTATAATATTATATACGAATTCCTTGCATTAATATCTTAAAAATAGGATTTGAGATCCATGACATAATTTCTATCAAATATTCAGGAGAGCAAACTTTGATAGAGTTACTTGCAGTAGTAAGTAGTAACATTCAGAATAGTAGAATACAACTCAGACTCTGATACTCTTTCAGTTCAAAACAACTAGCTAATGGGTACAAGAAAAAAAAAATTGTATTATAAATTTACCTTTTTATACAGGCGGTAGTCAACAAAGTAACCATGCATATAGGCTCTTAAGAGGTTGGTTCCTATCAAATGAGTCAGATTCAACCTCTCAAGATCTTCTTTTGTCAAAAACTTGAAATCATCATAAATAGTTGTTTGTGCACCCTCCTCCATCTCTTCCTGTGAATAGAAACCCAAAGAAAACTCTTCAATGGTTGAAGCCAAAAAGATGAATCAAAAGCATATTCTGGAAGTGACAATAGGAAGCTTAATCATACCGTTAAGTTTTCTAGGTAAGAGCACCATTTAGGAGCTGGGCCTAGTGCAGGTATGAAATAAGAAGGTATTTGACTGGAGTCTAGTGCTACCAACATCAAGCCAGTGCCACTAAACACACATATATCATTGATTCTGCCACCTGTCGGTTCAATGCTTGTCATGCCTTCTCCCTGAAAATGTCAAATGTGCAGACAGTCAATAGAAACTCCCAAATAAATTCAAACAACTTGAGACATCATATCCAGAAATAGTAAAATAAATTTAGCATGAAACCCATTAATTACAAAATAGTCCTAATTGCAACTAAGACACCTTAAGACATGTACAGCACTTATCATTTGGGGGCTGTTTGGTAATTAAATTTGTCCTACTTACAACATGTACATGTTGGCTTATAATTTAGTTTCTTTTCAGTTGGTCAAAGAGAAACTAAAAACATAAACATGCTTGGGTTAATATTTTGTTTGTAAGGTGGTGGATAGTTCGATAATACACAGGAAGGGAGGAGAGGCTGGGATATGCCAAGGGAATTGGAATTGATGAGGTGCATCAGGAAGGTATTGGTTGTTGGATCAGATCAAACTGAGATGAAAATAGGACTAGTTTAGTGGGGAGGGGTTGGTCAAAAATGGTAGAGTTTTGGCAGAGATGTTATTGTTCATAGCTTTACACATTTAAAACACAAACAAAAACAGAAAACAAAATCGTTAATGAACACCATGTCTGCAGTTGTTTCACAGGATTTATATATATATATGTCTGTCTTTCTGTATTATTTTTTTTACAAAAGAAACAAGTTGCCAAAAGGCCTCTAATTCTCTTCATTCCAGGAGAGCAAAAGTACAATATTGGTTCCAAACAAGAGTAACAATTTGCATCTTTTTCCAACACTATTTTTCTACTTCACATCTTAACAGAACACTATTTCCATAATGGTAAAAGTTAGGGAAGGCGTATGAGCTAAATGCTCACTCATTAACCATTAAATCATGGGTTCTGGCCATAACCATCACTGTCAAGACTACAATTTAATTTGAACATCATTGTAGTGTACTGTAATATGATTAAACGCATGCTCACCAAATAATTTGTGATAAAAGCTAACTACACTCCAATAAACCCACTAAAGCCAGTCTTAACATAATATTGTTTTCAAACATCAGTTTTGAGTGTCAGAAAAGCTAACTCTCATACACTAAGAATAAAAAAAAAAGAGTCAATAACAAAAGTAAATATTCATCAGAATTTCTGGAGTACATAGATTTAGAAATCAGCAAATTAAGAAAACACTCAAAAGTTCAGGGCATCAAAAACTACAAGAAGCTAAAACGAAAAAGAATAGAGAAAAATGACAAATTTTCTTACTGTATTGGGGTCCCAGACCCTAACAATGTGGCTGTCAGCAGTTATTAACTTTGGTTGCTCGGTGTTAAGTGTCTTGTGCCACTTAATATTAAGTATTGGGCTTCCATACCTACAAATTATCCACAGAACCATAAGTAATAAATAAATCAGCACAAGTTGTGAAACACATTATAAGCTTGATGAGCAACCTACATGTGATCCTTTACACGCATTGGCTGTGAAGAACGCAGGTCATAAATCATAACCTGCACTCCAAGAAATAGTGTGTCACTTGGTAAGAAGTGCTAAAACATATGCACCAGCATAAAGAATAATGTCATAGATAAATCAAGGATCCAAAAGGTGAATTATTAGGTGTCAACTGGCATAACACACTTTGATAGACAGTCCAGAAGAAACCAAATGAAACTACATATACAATAACCAGAAGATGAGAACATACAAAACCAAAAAGACATGTTTCTACAGATCAGGGCAGTTCCTGAAAGAACAAAAATACATCTAGAAGAAATATTTCTAAAGCCTCATATATGGATTATGGAGTAACAAAATGAAGCGAGAACCAGGCTCAAACTACTGTTTGATTCCAAAGAAGATGAAGTACAGCATATCTTGCACCCCACTGCTAAAGGAAAATTCTACTTGGACCAAGAAGCTAAGAAAAGATCTTATTTCTATTATAATGAATTACAGCTTCTCATTACTCAGGCATTAGAAATCATGCATATGCAAAGTATGGAATGGAAAATCAAATACTCTTTTCAGTGTATCACAACTTCCTTAGTTCATTTAGCTTACCTTTCCATCACTACTTCCAGCTGCCATGAGGTAACCTCCATCCCCATCAAACTCTATTGCAGTGACCTCCTGCAGTTTATGCATAATGGTATTTTACAACCCTTTAGTTATTATTATTATTATTATTATTATTATTATTATTATTATTATTATATTATTATTATTATTATTATTATAAAAAATACCACTTGCTTCCCTTCTGAGTTCTGACTGCTTTATATTGGATAAATAAAAAGTAATAGTAGCATTTTTATGTTATTGGTATGGGAAACAACCTGGTCAAGATCACCAGCAGCTGCAGCAGCATTTATCCTGCCAACTGAAGATCTTGCTCTCAAGTCAAAGCATTCTACAGCACCATCATCACCTCCACAAGCAATCAGTCCATGGATCTTACTGAAAAACCAAGCGTATTGATGGAAAAATATCAGAAGAAAGGACTAAGTGAAAAACAAGAGAGAAGATTTTCCAACTGCTTGTCCTACTATGGGGCATGGTCATGCACGCCTGCACATAATTTGAAGGATTTATTTAAAAATGACCACTTTTGGAGGAAGACAAATAACCTTCGAGAAACAACATTTAGTGCTGGGGACTGTGTGCTTAAAGAGGTAAGGAAGCGTCCCTGCAAAAGAAAATATATATAAAATTTTAAAACCTGAAGATGGAAATAAGCAAGGTGATAAACCACAAAAGCTATTAATATACTAAAACATATTGAATCACCATAGACTAAAAGAGCCAAATATTGACATCATATATACATAATATATACAAAAATATGAATAAAAGACCACAAAAAAATAATGTTTTGTGAATTTGCAAGACATGATGAAAGATACAAAGATATCAACGAGAAAGGAAATAAAAATATATATATACCTGCTCTAAATTTATTCTGTACAAATCTGGCGATGATGCAGCACATAGCAAGTCACAAGACCAGCAATCATATGCAATATCCCTTCCCATCCTATTTCAAAGAAAATATAAGCAAACATTTAATAAGTAAGAAGTGAAGCTTGTTACATGATGATATTGATAAGTCACCAGAGTGAAGCTTAAAATGAATAGGATATCCAGTGAGGCAACCAACTGCTGCTGCCCTCTCTCATGAGGGACAGAGAATTAATCCAGCATTAAACATGAGATTTTACCAGATTTAGCCATATCTAACTATCACCAATTTTGTCTAATCAATCTGGCAAGCTTTAGAAACATTCACAGTCACAGGTAGCATGTACTGACTACTGATACCAACATTATATTTGGCAAGATTCATCTAAAACTAAAAGAATGTATCATGAAATTAGCTTTTGAATTTTGAGATATGCAGAAATGTTCTACATCTGGAAGCACTGTAATGTTCACAGTGCAACTAAAATAGTTTGTTCATCTTTCAATTCTATCCCTGCAGAGTGATATACAACTATACAAGTTCGGTAATACTTCAATTGGGAAACAGAAAAATATAAACCACCATCAAATTATATTGCTGTGAGTCTGGACTGCAGTTATTCTTCTCTAATTCAATCAAACAAAGAAATAGAACCTGCCGGAGTAGCTAAGAAATTTTTAGATGAAAAGCAAATCTTCATGCCATAATCTTGTTTAGTGTTTGTTTGGCCCACAGCTTATTAGAGCTAATCGACTCCAAAAGGCATAAATTTGGCCAAAGACTAAAAAGACAAGAAGGCTTTTAAAGCCCAATAAGTGAGAAAAGCTCATTGTGCAAAGGCTTTTTAAAAAAATGTCTTTTCCAATAAGCTCCAGCTGGGCCAAACAAACACTTAGAGCAAACAGTGAAAAAAAAACATGAAGAACATACTAAAAACAGCTAGTACAGTACTCTAAGAAATAGAACAAGGAAAATCTTTCAAGACAGAACAATATGGCCTCGAATTGAGTAGATTTCAATATGAGAAAATTGAAGGACGAAAGTTTTTCAAGACACAATAAACTGGCCTGAGAATAAAGTAAATAGCATGTCACTAAGAAAGGTTGCATCAACATTCGCATACTGTTCAGGATATAGTATCATCAGTTTGTCCTAATTTACAAATTGTTCCAGTTATGTGTTCAGAATTCAAAGCAAGGAGGAAAGAACCTTGGAATGCGTAAACTGTAGTGACTTCCATACTTTGCATGGAGGCGAACAGAGCGATCAGAGCAAAGAAAAGCAATTTTTGAGTAGTCATCACTCAAGACCTACAAAAGCAGAGAAGCATGAAATAACTTGTTGCAGAAGACGCAGTTTGATAACATAAAATGCACTAAATGTGGCATAATCACATAACAGAACCCACATAATTAATATTGTTTATTATTGCATGAACATACAGTATTTTATCATAAAATGTTCAAATTATAAACCCAATCAAACAATAACCAACCACCAGTGTAACAGTCAGCAAGGAATGCAAACATGAAGACAAGCAAATAAGCAATTCTCATAGCAAGACTAAAGAGCTTACAATAAGTTTGCACCTATGAGAATTTAATACCTGAAAGTTAACAATCTCTGAGATCAAATGCCTTTCAAACTTCATTGACAGTTCACGCAGCTCATATACTTTAACTTGTGGCGGGTAAATGCCTGAATTAAATAATCATCACCATTGGTAAAGGAGCTAACAAATAGCTCGGGAAAAAGTGAATAACAGTAAATACTCGTCAACTTCACCAAGCAAGGAAAACAAAGAGGCAACAACCAACAGAGGAACAGGAAGAGAAGTGCAGAAAACATCAATAGTTCACTACTTTTGATCTCAAAGTTCCCCAAAAATTCTCAGGGTTTGAGACAATGAGACCTTTAACATAATGTACTTTTTCCCTTTCAAAAAATACTTTAAAATAGCTCATGAAATTTTATGGCATAGAGTCATAGACGATCTTCATTAAGCATCAAGGGAGAACATGTTCCTTAAATGATAGCCTAACATGTGAGTGTATGAGAACAATAATGTTTGAATTCTGATATATTCATAAACCATGTAAATTGTTTATAAGTTACACCAGACAGATATATTTTGCATACAACAGATTTCAGTAAAGCACATGATATTAAAGATATGAAGGAAAGACATGAAGCAAGAAAACTAGAAATTGTTTTCTGTAACTGTATAACATTATGTATATCTTTTCAGTATCCAACAGTTCTAAGCACATATCTGGAAATTTAAATCACCTGAGGCAATGAGATACTCTCCATCAGGAGTCACCTTAATTCTAGTTGTAGCAGTTTCAAATCTCAAATCTTGGATTATATCCAGTCTTTGCAAATAATCTACCAAAAAAAAAAGACCAAAAAGTTAATAAAAGAGAAAAATACTCCTAAAAAGAGTATAATCAGTATATATCAAGAAACTATAAATGAGTAATCCATACTTCCAAAGCCCACGTGCATGAACCATATCATTACTAATTTACAAGCACAAACTAGACACAATCAATCCTTATCCTCTCCATTTACAACAGTAGTAACTTAAGTCTTTAAGTTGCTCTCTAATAATACAAAAAGACAGAGCCTTTCATTCTTCTAGCAGCTTAGTACAACTTATTTCAAAATCCAAAAGTAAACCAACTTTAAAATTCCAAAATATCTAAGACCAATGAACAATTTTATCTCTATGATATATATATATATATATATATATATATATATATATATATATATATATCATAGTTATCAACGGCGGACTTTCTAGGCGAGATGCCGTCGATCGCCTAGTCGCCTAGTCGACTAGGCGACCGCCTAGGCGTCGCCTAGGCGATGAGGTTATATATATATATATATATATATATATATATATATATATATATATAAACCAATTAATATTAAATATAAAATGTTAGATTAATATTTTTGGGACTTTATGGTATTGGGCATCTCAAAAGTTCCTTGAAACTTGTTCCTTGAGACTTGCAGTGTATTGGACAGCTCAATAGTCTTTCCTTTCTATGCCTATGTGTATATATATAAATATCAGACCAGATATGAATATTTTCAACCTTTAACCTATTATTGGAGCAAGTTAGTGCCTGGGCTGGGTTCAGGGAGCAGCGGCGACGCCATGGCAAGGAGTCCGACCGCCATCGGAGAGCTCACGCGCCTTCACTCGCCACCGTCTCCGAGCTGCTCTGCCGTCACGCGCCGGCGCGTGCGGTGGTTTCCGGCGACTTCGCCGATCCTTTTTTTTTAGGCGAGGCGAGCAGATTAGGCGGTCGTTCTCGACCGCCCGGACGCCTAGGCGACGCCTTGATAACACTGATATATATATATATATATATATATATATATATATATATATAAACAGTGTACCATTGATGTTATTCTAGCCAAATGTTGATGGCACATATATCTCAACAGATTTTTTGAATCTACAGCATTACTATGATTAATGCAGGGTTATAACTATAGATCAAGATAAATTAATACAAAGTATAAACTGATGTCTAAAAATCTCTTCTAGTGCAAAAGGCCAAACCTTTCAGATTTTATTTCTTGGGACAAGTCAATAAGTTTATTGAAGATCATCAAGAGCTGCAATCCAAGTGCATGAAAATACACTTGCACTTGCATTTCTTTTCACAATCTTAGTACAAATTACTTTAAATTCATAAAGAGACAGATTTTAAACCCTCGAAGTCTTTAAAAAAACCAATATTAATTAACAAATGCATGAATTACTTCTTTCTATATAACTAAACTTAAAATCAAAGACACTATACCACTACTTTTACAGCTAGTACGTACTTCGAACATGTAAATCACAAATTGACTTCGAAAATTGCTTTACTTCTATTACTATGAAGTATGATGGGTTATAACTACAAGTTAAGACTTGAGAGCAATTGCATAAAGAGAAAATTGGGAAGTGCATACTTGGGTCTTTGCGAAGGGCTCTGAGCTTCTTAGGTGGAAGCCATGTAGCTACGGAACGGTTTTGACCGGCGACGGAGTACATCTTAACCCCATTGATCGACGTGGACTTCAAATTCCCGCCTTGGTACGCCATTGCTTAGCTTTCAGCTTTAGGTTGGAATTTTAGACAGACAAAACGCCGAAGAATCAAAGCTCCTTTCAGCTAAGCTCAGCCTACCACCTCCTGTAAGCGTCCAGTATAGAAGTTTTTTAGGGGTTTTGTTAGGGTTTCTGTAATGGCTGCCTGGCTGGCGGTTCAGGGTTTGATGTATTAGGCTATTAGCTCTCCAATTAGGGATTTTGGTCTCTACCATTAAATGCGGATCGGGACCCGACCCAACAAGTAAACGATTCGGATTTCAAGCCGAATAAATAAAAGGGAAAAGGGGATTTTGGTCTCTTCCATTAAATCGGTCGGGGCTCAACCTATCAAATAAACGGTATATTCAAGCCGAATAGGCAATGGGGGTACAAAACGTGGGCGGCAGGATTCGAACCTGCGCGGGCAAAGCCCACATGATTTCTAGTCATGCCCGATAACCACTCCGGCACGCCCACTTTGTTTGATAAATGTGTAATATCAAGTTAAAGTACTCTAAAAACGGCTATTCCAAAAAGTGATATCTACAAATAAACACATAGTACATTAAAAATAAGTGGAAATTATATTAAAAATAATGTTGTATCAGTTATTTATTTTACAATGTGAATCATAATTCATGATGTAGTTTGCTAATTCTTTGAGTACTCACTACTCGAGTCCAATTACAGACAACAATGATCTAGCATTCTAGCATACGTCATATATTCCCAATTTGTTTTTCTTTAATGTTATGAGGTTTATAATTGACTTTTATTTTAATTTATTACATATTAAATTGGATTTAAGTTTTAAACGAGTAATAATAAAGTCGGTTTAACCATTCAAAAACTTAAAAAAATAATTAAAAATTGTTATCTTCGTAAAGAAGAGTCGATACCGTTTTTGAAACTCAAACCCATGACCTCTCATATGAGAAAGTCACTTCATGCCACTAGCCAGTTCATCCATAATTATTGTTTGTGCTCATATCCCTTACTTAAACTTCGAATTATGATGTGGAATATATTCAACTAAGGGTCCGTTTGGAAAGCAGGAAAATGACTTCTGGAAAATGAGTCATTTTCTGAAAAACAGTTTCATTTCCAGCGTTTGGATGTATTATGGAAAACTCACTTTGTGTGTTTGGTTCATTTTCTGGAAAATGAATAGAATTGTATACTTAAACATTGTAATTGTTTTATTTAAAATATAAAAAATTATAATAGTTATTAAAATAATGGTATTTAATAAAAAGAATAGAATTTATTAAAATAATAAAAAATAAATGTAGCAAAGGTTTTCGACGGTTTTCCCACCTCCTTGGTCCATGGTCATGGGTGATATGACTTGGTTTTGGTCAAAAACATGCTAAACAGCTATTCTGGCGATTCCGTAAAATGACTTACGGAAAAAAATTCCGTAAGTCATTTTCCAGAAAAATGAACTGATTTTCCTTGGTCAACGGAAAACATTTTCCGTTGACCACATTTTCCAGGAGTTGCCAAACACAGAAAACTCGGAAAACATTTTCTGGAAGTCATTTTACAAGTTACCAAACACACCCTAAGACATAACTGGAAAAGTAATAGTAGGTTAAAATAAGTTGAAAACTTTGCACTAGAAACAAAGCAAGAAAGCACATGAAATTCTGCAAGGGACAGAAACTGCAAACAGTTTTATTCCGTTCAACTCATCACTACCAAGTACCAACCAACCAACATAGCCTCTCACATACAAACATGGAGAATATGTACAACAGATTCTGAGAAGATTCACATATATAGTGAATCCTTTGTATGTAGTTTATACAGCGGAAGTGTCTGCCCAGATTCCAAGTGACCAGACAGAGATTCTTTCAAACTCGAACTCCTATTCTGTGGGCAACCTGCACCAAAAACAAGTTTACCCTTTAGATCATTGTACCGAAGATCTAAAAAGTGCACGACTTTGTCAGACTGAAATCTTGCTAGCAAACATAGTGAATTCAAACTAGTTAGATGAGATGATGAAAGTGCAACCCAAGAATTAATGAAGAATTGAAAGGAAGCTATCTTCCATTACAGGTCATTGCTGCTTAAGAGGGGAATCCTACCGAAGAAAATTAGGAAAAGGAGGCAAAAAGATTCTCCTGCTACTTATCACTCATATGCAGCTTCCACTTAATGCTCTTTAGTTTTAAAAAGGAAAAGAAGAAAGAGAACGCATCATTCAAGTAGTGGGGGCGTGGGGCATCTGGCAACTTTCGTTACCATGTGGATAAAGGTCTTTCCCTTCTATGCTTTTCTCGAGATTTTTGTTTTTCTTTCAAGGGTTTGGTCGTTTGGGAAGGGGGAACATGGAGTATGAACGCTCAACTCTTCATTTTCAAAAGCTAACAGAAAATGTTACCAAAAGGCGTTGGTTTAAGTGGGGTGAGTCGCTTAAACATGTTAAAAAGGAATTGCAATTAACCATGTTTGTTCATGACAGTCTTCAAGTGGATTTTCTGTAAGATATAATCATGTGAAAGAAAGGACGCATGGAATTAGAGATGGCGGTTTCTTTGTTTTCTCAAACTGACGACACAACTAAGAAGAAAAAGCATATGCCAATCAAATACTTTGACGCTTCACGGGACCATTAAAGTGAAAAATTACCAGTCAATGTAAAAATTGTTAACAGGAATGTGAAGGAGAAATTCATCAGTTACCTCTTTGAACGAGTGCACGTCACTACCCCAAAGCCAGGCGTCACAGCCAGCATCTCTACCACCCCAAATGTCATTTCTACGGTCATCCCCTACATGCACCGCATCCTCGGGGTTTACTCCTAAAAGTTCACAAGCTTTTAAAAATATCATCGGATTTGGCTTCTCTGCTTCGACCTGCTTACAAGAGGGAGAATAAGCAACTGCTCTGTAATAACGTGCATCTGAAACGGAGAAATAAATAACAAGGGAAATAAGCCGTTACTTCAGCTGACACAGCCACAGCATCAAACCAGTGATCACAGTTCAGATCCCGCAACAATGGCCTCAAGCGTGTGTCAAAGTTTGAAACAATAGCCAACTTTACCCCTGCGTTTCTCAGAGCCTGGAATACCCTCTCTGCATCAGGGTCACACAGGTGCCAAGCCTGTTAAGAAAATTAATTAATTATTTAGGAAACTAGATTTTATCTCTGGGACTTGAAGAACCAATATTTTGTTCCGAGTATCAAGAAAATGATTTCTAAAGTCCATCAATCATATTCGCAAATGAAGCCAACCTTGTTAGTGGTATAATAGTTATACAACTCCTCAAAGTACTGAGAATCAGAACACCCAGTAGACGAACTGACTATATGCTGCCAGAATGGCCTCCCGTCATTAACATATCTGCAATTCAATAAACCAAACACTAAGACAGTATTGTTGTCATATGCTACACCATGCCAACTGTCTACTGAGGAATAGAATAAGTTTCTCTTTGAGGAGTCACAAAGAAAAGGACATACACTAGTAGGAAAAACGAAAGAATTCAGAGTTTATTTCAGTAAGAGCATCTTCCACCCAATTAAAGAAATGAATATGGTAAGAAAATGAAATCCACCTAAGATGCAAAGGTAACTCAAGCCAAATCACTAAAGCTCACTTTTCTCTTGTCTCATACCAAGATGACGAGTTCTTTAAGACTATTTGGGATTTAAATAATTATCCATTTCAATCAAGTCAATATTTAATAGACAATAGCTTAACCCTTTCTATATCAGCATTCCAATCAAGTATAAATCAGAACCAGGTATCAACAACTCTATGGGCCAACTGATAAAAGCAGGACACATAATCATACAGATCTGAACTAAATTGTGTCAGTATAAATGACCAAAAAAAAGTCCGATGATTATATGAAATCAGAAATTGGCAAATAGCACCATCGACCAAACACGACTATGGACCTTAGCTATACATCTAGCTAGCATCCCCTGTTGCAACAGGACGTTTGACATATTCTAGGCAAAATAGTTAGAAGAAAAGATGGTATTAAAATATGCTTCCAGACCAAAAGAGTCACCTGAGCCTAGATCTACTCCAAGGCTGCTCATAAGCCCTTCTGTATCTATTCAGTATCTCAGCTTCAGAATACTCCACCCCATATTTCTCACCAATTTGCCTGTATATCTGCAACATTAAAGGGAAACAGAAGAGTAATTAGAAAGGTTAAACTCCATAAAATCATTATCTTATATAACCAAGACAAAATAGTAAGCAGTAAGTTAAAGGCCTTTGTCAAGAGTGAAATAAGACCTACTTGCAAGCTAAACCATACCATCCCATTTTCAATCAGGTAGAGAAATGCAAAAAGAATGTGATTCCTACTAAAGACCAGTATATTATCAAAACATAGGTAACTGTACAATTGATGAATTGAAATTATCAACAAGACAAAACTATGGCATCCAAATCATAAGCAATAAAACACACACACACACACACAAAAAAAAAAAAAAAAAA
>NC_044924.1:7940120-7959138 GCF_003576645.1 Ipomoea triloba | reverse complement strand
AAAAAAAAAAAAAAAAAACCTTCAGATCTCATCTTTTGGATGACATGAAGAAAACAAACAGAAAGAATAGGATGAATGCACATACAGTAATTATACTTCACTGTATAGATAAACATGCAGAACTATACTGTAAAGACTAAAACACAATTAAGTTCTTCCATTTAACAAGAAAAATAGAGAAATAATAATACAAAATCGAAGGAACAGAACAAGAAAAGGGCGAGATTGGTGTTTATGCATAATATAATATGCGCGCGAAAAGTGAGATAGAGAGAAAAACCGACCTGAGCCATGGGCTGAGAGGGAATTACGAGAGTGCCCACGGCATCAACAAGGAGGGCCTTATGGGTGAGCCCACCGTACATCGCTCGCCGGTAATCCTCGTAATCTTTCAGCAAACCGAACATCCTCTCCGGCGACTCCTCGGCAGCCGCAGCAGTGGTGGAGAATGACGACCCAGAAATCCCATACGGTTCGGGCAGATACCCATCACCTGACCCGCCCAGAAAACTCCGGGGCATGGATCTGCCCGTTAGGCGGGTCAGCGCTCCGGTGATCCTCGCCGTTGTCCTAGCTGCTGCCATTAGAGTCATCTTTGAAAAGCTTGCTCATTTAATCCTCTGCATGCACTTATAGTTGCTCAAATGACGTGTGGCTATAATACTCCGTACTGATGATTCGTAATAATGCAATTATTTTTTCTGGGAAATTTCTTTAATTTGGAAATCGCATTTATAGAGACAAGATGTTGTTGTGTGTATTTCTTTCTTCTCTCTCTCTTTGGGAATGTTTTGGACACTGACTTGAAGAGTAAAAATAGTGGAGGGGAAGGCCCAAGGGGAGGAAGATGAAGGCGGGTGATTGTGTAATTACCGTCTTACCCTTTTGAGTTTCCTGAATGATTGGAATTGTTTTTAATAATTTATTTTTGAGATTTGACCAACCTTTGTATGTAGCATTGTATTTCTTAGAAAGGAGTTCTACCTCTACTCCATCAATTATATAATCCCAGAATGTGATATGCATGGATATGACATTTTTATCTTAGGATCCGTTTGAAAAACAGGAAAATGGCTTCTGGAAAATGAGTCATTTTTCGGAAAACAGTTTCATTTCCCATGCTCAGATGTATCATGGAAAACTGTCTTTCTGTGTTTAGTTCATTTTTTGGAAAATGGATAGAATTGTATAATTAAACATTGTAATTGTTTTATTTAAAATATAAAAAATTATAATAGTTATTAAAATAATCGTATTTAATAAAAATTATAATTTATAAAAAAAAATGTAACAAAGGTTTTCGACGGTTTCCCCACCTCCTTGGTCCATGGTCATGGGTGATATGACTTTGTTTTGGTCGAAAACATGCGAAACAGCTATTCTGGCGATTCCGTAAAATGACTTACAGAAAAAATTTTCCGTAAGTCATTTTCCGGAAAAATGAATTGATTTTCCTTGGTCAACGGAAAACAGTTTCTGTTGACCACATTTTCTAGACGTTGCCAAACACATAAAACTCGGAAAACATTTTCCAGAAGTTCTTTTACGGGTTACCAAACACACCCTTATAAGTTCAAAAAATGTTGTCTACATATCTAAAATTTGGTTTGTTGAAATATATAAACTTAAAATCCTCCTATTTCATTTTTATTTCCAAACTTTTGTAGTCAATTAATTAAATATTTTATTGATCAAATAATTAATAAAGCTTATTTGGTAAGAAAATATAAAATGAAAATTAATTAATATTTATTAATAGGTAATATTATTTCTATATTCACATATTAACGTAATAACGTGATACCATGTAAAAAAAACATATTAATTAGGTAATAACATAATAGCATAATTGGTAATATAACGTTAAAAAGGTTATGTTTATCAATATCTACGTTAGAATACCATACATAATTGGTGTTATTACCTAATTAATACCGGAGTATGTATTTTCTACACGGTATTATGTTATTACGTTAATATGTGAACATAGAAACAATAATACGAATTAATAGATATTAGTTAATTTCTATTTTACATTTTATTACCAAATATGTTTTATTAATTATTTGACCAGTAAAAATTTAATTAATTGACTACAAAAGTTTGGACGGAAAAATGAAATAGAAGGACTTTACTAGTAAAGTTTACCCATCTTAAATATCAATTCATATTTTAATTGCAAGATATTCATAACTTTTTTCATATCAAATTAACATAACTATTAAATAACAAAAATATATAAATGAATAAAACTCATATATTCTTTTTACATATGAACTTTAAATTGTTAATTCGTGCATCGAACGGTTATCATAATAGTAAATATAACAATTCAAAATACTTGCCCAGGCCACAAAATTGCCAGCTCAAGCTACAGACAGAATATGTGAATCAAACGGCAAAGACGAGGTTTAATTTTCAATTCCAAATATTGTATTAGGTATAATGATGTTTTAATTTAATCCATGTTCCTATCACTGGTTATGATTTGATAGTGAACAATTTGGACTTTCTTTCGTAAACAAAGCTTAATTTAATATCGATAACAAATTTATTTTATTTAATTCGAGTTTTATGCCATGCATACATCCAAAATCATCCGACTCCCGACTTGGTTTATTAAGACAAATCAACCAATAATTCAATATCGTAAAACACTTATTTAATTATTGTTGCTTTAAAAAAAAAAAAAAAAACCACGAAGTGTTTTGGGTCTTTTTCTGTCCGTTTAACGGTTCGGGTCTATCCGACTAATCTCCGCTTGCTCCAAGAGCCACCGGAGCTAACCCAAGAAAAATTGTCACTTGTGAAAATCAAATCGAGTTATCTCGGAGTTATTCTAAAAAAAAATTGTCTAACTCCAACCAATGTCATATTTTTTACTTGAAGGTACTAAAAAGATTGTGTAATATGTTCAAACGAAAAAATGTTTTAAGAATAGAAAATTAATGAGATTTTGATATAACATGAGAATTCTGCTCCATTCAATTTAACCACACAAAGGGCACCAATGTAGTAGTTTGATTGCTGCCATAAATATGAGTGACTGGGTTACATGATTGAAAACTTTATTTCATATATATGGTTGAGCTCAGCTGCACAGACCGACCAAACTTGAGTTGAAAACGATGGTATAATTTATTTTATTTTGTTGGTTAATTTCATATGCATTAACGACGGACCACAACTACGAGTCAAGGATTATGTATATTCTCAAATAAAATATTACAACTCCTTGAAAACAAAGGTTAGTATAGGCATTCCAAATACTAACGACATCCATAATTAAATAAGTTGAGTGTTGTTATTAGAGCCAACGTAACAAGTGAACAAAAAAGTTTTATTTAACAAATGAAACCTCAGTTAATTATTTATATATAAATTAATGACAATGAAATATCACTGTCATGACTCATGAGACAGCATTACATTATCAAAATTTAAAAATTTTAATTCAACTATTACAAAACCTAATTAATATAAAAGCTTGTGAGATTAAGAAAAGAATGATGGTTTTTAATTTAAGAAAAATATTTCTTTAAAAAAATGGTGATATTTTGTTGGATGGCGAGGGAAACTGTAATTGGCAAATATGGTCCACTTATGTGGATCATAACAAAAAAATACATTTTAATATACTAAAAGTACATTATTTGTGTACTGAATATACATTATTTGATAGTATGGTCCACACAATAATGATTGCTCGTAATTACTACTTGATGATGTGTACTTGGTAAATTTATCATTTTAACTCTAGTCAGCAAATAAATACAATGTAGTAAACCAACCTAAATAATGTAATTGCTATCCGACGGTGTATACTTGGTAACTCTCTCATTTTGACTCTAGTCAACAAAGAAATACAATGAGATAAATCAACTTAGCCTGCATGGGCAGCTCAGTTGGTCACATGGGTAAAGTTTGGGAAAAAAAAATCATGAATCGAGTTTCACCAACAGCAGTGGGAAAGTAACCTCTCAAAGTGAGGGGCTACTTGTGCGAAGTAAGTAAATGTTTAGCCTATGTGTTCAGCTGAGTTACTATATGATGTACATCCTGCGAGATGATCTATCGGGTCTGGAATTAGAGATTCAACCTTATTGAAAAAATGAGACAAATCAACTTAAGTTTGAAATATTGCGGTTACTGAGCAAATAATCACAACAAATTGATTGTCAATGGTCTTATTGTCTAGTGGCATCCGATAGTGGCATTTGGTTGCACCCCATGTTGGAGGTGGCAAGTTAGTAGTACTACAAAAAAAATCACAACAAATTGATTGGTTCTAGAAATAAAAAGAAAATGGGGATATTTATTGGTTGTGATGGAGTGAAATAAAAGGCAACGCAAAACAATACAGCAATGAAATAGAAACCACAAGATTTACATAACGGAAAACGACGGAAGTTGATTTGTTGAGATTCTCAAATCTAAACGACTAATGTTGTGGAACGAGTGTTTCGCGGACCCACCCGGTTTGGAAAATGTGGTTCGGATTCGGAGCAGCAGCGCGGCAAAAGGGAAATAGATCAGGACCACATTTGTAGGAAATGGCATGGGATTATGTTTTAAGATTTAAGATTTAAGATTTAAGATTAAAGTCAAGATATTAGATTACTGTTTGATCTTATCTTGATAAGAATGGGGACCATGACTGGGTTCAACTGCCTGCTTCTCTGAATGCCTCAATGCTGCATCATTTTCTTCTCATCAATGCTGCACTATTATTATTTATTATTTATTGTGTGTTTTGCATTTCTTCATTTTATTTTTACTTGCCCGTTTGGACATGCCGAGGATAACTCCGGCCTCATGCAATTGCACGTGCGATCTTGTATTTCTGTCTTATGATACCGTTCAAACCACATGCATTATCATTTTTTATATTCCGGTCAAATTTTTTGGAGTTGAATAGCCGTGTTAATTTTAAATTAGTTTTGAATTAAACTAATGTTAGACCATCTTAATCATATAATTATGACTATGATTATTTATGCGGAACTCTAGTAAATGTACTCTCAAATTCTACTCCAGGATATGACAAATAATAATAGGATATTTTTAATACGTAGGTCACAAAAAATGTGTCTACATCAAAGACTTGTGAGAAAGATAAAATTGAAAGTAAGAAGTGAGAGTTCATGTAGTATTTTTCATTTATGAATCATATGTGATGACTTACTGGATATATTGTTGTTGTTCTTTATTTTGGAGTAATTAATTGGAGCCTATTTTAATTATTTCTATTAATTATTGTTATATTGGGATAATGATCAATGATTTTGGATGTGTAAAGCTGAAAATTGATTTGTTAGCGGTGACAGAAAAAATTGTCAGCCCCCATTATAACAAGAGATACTCATGCATTATCATCATCTTGTAATTACTATTAATGATCTTTTTAATCGAAATTTAATTTGTATCTTTAAATATATTCATAGAAAAATAAATGTCTATATATACCTATTAGTTAACCCATTATCTTGTGTTATCCTCTTGTTTGTTTTTTTTTTTAGATACTACTGTTCATAACTACTTTCTTAACCTATGAGTCCACTGAGACTCGAACCCACCACCTCTCGTATAAAGAGAAGGGTTTGATGTCACTGGACTACAAACATTCATCTAGAAAGTATTATGAGTAAGTTAATTATTTACAAACTTTTGTTAGATCAAAATTTATGTAATCTTTTTCGCTTTTCTCTCCCCATTTCTTAGCTTGTACGTAATATAAAAAATTAACGTTGGATAGCAATTTGCCAATTTAGGTTTAAGGAAAAGAGGGTGTCCCCTTAACGTTTGCACATGTGACTATGTGGATAACTATTGCCACGTTACTTGACGACTTTGGATATAATATATGGAGTAATTAAGCAATTAATTATGGGGCAAGCATGGGGAAATAGGAATCTAGATAACATGGGATCTTGGAGGGGAACAATATCCATACTAAATTCAGGCAACACGACAAGAAGAAGAATTATGTATCCTTAAATACCACCTCTGTTTTTTTTTTTTTTTTTTTTTTTTTTTTTTTTTTTTTTTTTTAAGTATAACGCAAAGTATCCATCATTGACTAATTTTCTTAATAAATTGTAAATATATTTAAAGGTGTAACGTTTTATACTCAAGGTCAATAATTGGTCCCTTAACATTTGGTTAAGAATTGATAAATCCCTTATATTTAACCATACCCTCCAAGTTAATACCACGGCTATATTTTCCTTGAAATGTAAGCCTAATGGTTAGCAGATAGAGAAATTGTGTTGCTTGTTCATCTCTTAAGTCCTAACGGCATATCATGCGCAATTTAGCAGTTAGAGAAGGCATATTGCTGCGTCATCCCTTAACCAATTAATCATCAGATAACACTAATCTGTTAAAAAATTCTTTTCTCTTCTGATCAATTGATTATAGTGACGAACTTTTCATTTAAATTTAAATACTATTATTAGTACTTCCGTTAAAAGGTGAATGCATGAGTACATGACTATCTCATATAATTTTTTATTTTTTTTTTTGAGGTGATGGCTACCTAATGTATATAAAATCACCTGAGCCATATTAATATGTTACTTATGTCGCGAGTTAGCTCAGTTGGTTCAATCAATCACTTTAAAACATGAAACCTAATGTATCAAAAGAAAAAAAAAAACAAAAAACAAGTTGTTACTTACTATGAAGCACAATAGAGATTTTAAGCATGTTTCTGACGTTGTGGGCTTTTGGAGTTGAAAAGGTTTGAATGGACGGATTAAAGCCCACTGCAAATATAGTGTTTGTGAAACTTTTAACCCATTAAGTAAGGTGACAAGTCCCAATAGAAAGCAGCCCAGTCATTATACTTTCAATCATTATACCCTGCACCACGGTGCACATAGCAATGTGCACCACGTACGTAAAACGACGTCGTTTTGGTGTTAGTGGACGCGGACGCGAATGACTCCAGAGAATTCATTATCTATAATACACATAATCATTATCTATAATACACAGAACGTTTGCCTAGAATACACAAAATGTTTGCCCAGAATACACAGAATATTGACACAAAATACACAGATATTAGTGGGCGCGAATGACTCAAGGGAATTCATTATCTATAGTACACATAATCATTATATAGAATACATAGAACGTTTGCCTATAATACACAGAATGTTTGCCCAGGATACACAGAATATTGACACAAAATACACAGAACTCATCCTCCTAACATTCGAATGCACAAACACATCACAACATGTGTTAATAACATGAATACACAGAATATTGACACAAAATACACATAACTCATCATCCTAAACATTCGAATGCACAAACACATCACAACATGTGTTACTAACATGAATACACATAACGGTTGCATAGAATACACAGAACGGTTGCCTAGAATACACAGAATGATTGCCTGGAATACACAGAATATTAACATAAATACAGAGACCCAGCAAAATGGGAAACGTGATTTCCAAAAAAAAACGGACGATTAGTTTACAATGCTCAAAACGACGTCGTTTAGGTACGTGGTGCACATTGCTATGTGCACCGTGGTGCATGGTATAATTTGCCTTATACTTTGACCCCAATGACACAACAATTTATATCATCAACCGGGTCCTCAAAGGACTCTGGTTCAAAACGATGAAGTACAAAATTTATACTCGTAAGGTACAAAATTTCATAATACAAAACATAAAAAATTATAACACAAGACACATACACATATTATATACGTATTATTTACTTATTTTTTAAATTTAATTTAGGTACAAAATTTGTGTTCATAGGCACAAAATTTTACAACACAAGACATAAAAATTCATAACATAAGACACAACTACTAATTTATTTCAGGTACAAAATTTAATAACACAAGACAAAAAAAAAAAAAAAAAACTCACAACATAAAACACATACACATGTATTAGGGTTCACAGTATACTCTGAAACCTAATGCATGGTATAAGGATTGATGACATACATGTTTATTTTTATTGTATTATATGTTCATTTTAAGGTTTATTTTTAGTATATTAACATAAAAATTGAATTTATAGTACATTACAAATAAACATTCAATATACTAAAAATAAAACGTTATTAATAATTCACCTTACAATGTGGATCGTGGTCCACATTATTATTTACCAAAGTAGCTTCAGTCATTCAACATCTGTGGTAAAGCCTTTTAACAATGCTTATACCATCGACTAGTGTTCAGGTGCTAAGGTGAACCCATGATACACGTTCATTTTTAATATATTGCAAGTTGATTTTTAATGTATTATTGGTTCATTTTAACTTGTAATACACTAAAAATAAATTTGTATAAAGGTATACTAGTCCAGGTGGTAAGGTGAACCCATGATACACGTTCATTTTTAATATATTGCAAATTGATTTTTAATGTATTGTTGGTTCATTTTAACTTGTAATACACTAAAAATAAATTTGTATAAAGGTATAATAAACCTAGTAAAAATAAACATGTAGTACACTAAAAATTAACATACATTATACTAAACTTGGGAATTGGTTTTAAGGTTCATTTTCAGGAGTGCATGAGTGCATCCACAGCTCTTATGTGTAGTAGCAACTTGGTAAGTGTTGTTTAAATTTCTATCAAAGAAAACAAATTTGAAAATATAAATTCACCCTCTTAGCCTCTCAATATTAGTGTTGTTTAAATTTCGGTCTAAAATAACTCATCCATCGAAATAATGATTCTATTACAACTTAATATTAATTAGAGACAAAAATTGCACATGCCCTATAATTCAAGACTCAAATTATCATTTTTCCCTAAAAGAAAATAACAGACAGAAAAAGTCTTATTTAGCATGAAAATATTAATTATATTTTTCTGAACATGAAAGATTTTAACATGATGGATTCAAAGGCAGCTTGGTTGGCACAAGAAAACTGCAATCCCTCAAAACCAATCAGCCACTAAGCGGTACGAGACCGACAACCTATGTTTAATCACTCTCGTCTTATTAACTATGTTGGGCTGCTTCGCCCATGCCCTTGTCTACTGTGACGGGTCCACCTTGCAAGGCAGACCCGAGTCCATGGTATAACGATTGAGAAACTGACAAGGTGCATCACCTTAGAGCCAGAACTTCAAGGCAGTATATAAACTCCAAGAAAAGGCATAAGCACAGATCCAATCCACAACTTCCCCTCATGCTCCTCAACTTCACTTATGAACTTCAACGTCTTGCCTTCGATGTCCTCCAACACCTCCACAACTTCCCCGTCCTCCCCGAGCTTGATTGCAGATGCATGAGGCTTCCCCACTAGTAAGTGGTGCAGTTGCTTGAAGTTGAACGGGAGCTTTAACAGCGTCTTTCCAAGCCATGGATTGGATACGAGCAAGTGGGCTAGAGGTCCTTTTTTGGCATGTAAAGCAACCCAGAATTGTCCTCTTGAGTTCTTCCTGATGTTGTCTGGAAATCCCGGTACAACAGCAAAAGTACTGTGGTTTCCAGCTTCAGGTCCTTTGAGCCAGTATCTTAACACTCTACCCGTAGAAGTTTCAGCTACGAGTACAAAGGACCGGTCTTTGCTCAACGCTACACCATTGGCGAAAGCGATGCCTTCAATTAGAACTGTCACTTCTTTGGTTGACCTGTCGTATTTCATCAGTCTGCCTGTCCTGTCTCCACTTACAACCGATGCAATAAATTGCCTGCAATGAGATAAGAAATCATAAATCCATTTGTCAGTGTATTGCATTTTCTTCAACACAGTGGAAGGGTAAATCACCGTGACTTAGTGGCCCATTAGGTTCAAGGACCAGTGTCCTGGCCCCACAAGGATTCCACATTAGATGTAACTCCCAGTTGCCAGGGCTCAATCCTATATCCTTGCTCACAATCTACCACTCAGAAACCAACTGAGCTGCCCCTGTGGGCATAAACCAAGTATTTCTTGTTATTATGTCCACAGGGATTTTTAGATTGGATTAACAACTTTACAACAAATAACATCAAGCAACATTAATAGATTTAAAATCGCTACGATCTCTTCTTAAGCCACAATGACCTATTACTGATCAGCCAAATATCTGCTTGTAAAATGGAAACTATCAGTACCAAATACCATTGGAGTACAGTTGCTCCCGAGTCCCGAAGCAATATCTTAGTTCACCAAGGAAAATTTAATTTTCTCGGGAGCATATAAAATTACCTCCGCTGAAATTTCGTGCTTGTATCCGTGAAATAAATGGCATCCTCATCCTCATCAATGTCCATGTCATTGGTAAAGAGGAGAGGTTGACCGTCAACTTCTTTAACCAGTGGCGTGGTGGATCCTCCAGTCCGCCCCACTACATGTAGGCCCAAGTAGGCATCAGCAATGTACAAATCTCCAGTTTTCTTATCGAACCGCAACCCCAGTGGCCTTCCACATATGTGCTCCATTTCAGGAGCAAATGGCCGAACACAATCCTTCCTGGATGTCACAATGTAAAATTTTTAGCAGATATGATAAGTAAAAACGAAATAAGCACTTGTATTCTCGTATATAGCCCAGAGTATCGATGTAGCTATGATTACTGCATAGTGTTCTTGATAAAACTGTCACGAGTCACTTCTTTTCTTCTAGTTTGTACCAATTTAGGTGCCTAATTTGACTTGCCACAAGTATTAAGAGAGAACTATAGCGTTTTGGTTACGAATTTAACATGCCAAACTTCCATAACCACAATTGCAAATAATCGCCTAATCTGGACAATCAATGGAAGAATTCATTTAATTTTTCACTTAGAGTTTCTTCAATACCACAGAACTTTTACCTCCCAGCCCAGCCAAAGCTCATTTCTCTCTAATAATTCCCTTCTATATTTTTGTTCTTTTTACCATATCAAAGCTCTGATCTTTCCTATAACACGTATTGAAAAGTGGTTTAACATTCAAAGAATATTCTTGTTTCCCAAAATTTGAAACACCATTTCATTTCAAGATCTAACCTTCCACACCATAAACAAACAAACAAATATTAACCAATTACATCATAAAAGGTCCTGGTAAAATAGTTAGCTTATTGGCTTATTTGAACACTATTTTTTAAGTTGGTTATTCAGTTTTTTGCAACTCCAAAAAATGCTAAAATTCAAAAAGCTGCTCAATGCAATTTTTTGAGAAAAGAAATTATACCAAACAGTATCAAACAGTTATTTACCAAACACATTTCTATAATGATTTCAGCTAGTTATACCTCTAACAACCATTAGCTAACAATTATTTACCAAAATCATAAAGATAGTTAAAGTAGTTACCTTTGAGAGGAGGTGACAGCAAAATCGATCCAACGGCCACCACTTATTCCATCTGCACCGGGTTCCCACTTGAGAATCCGGCCGTCGGCAACTCCGGCGTAGGGACCGTCTCCGTTAGGGTCAAAGGCAATACTTTCCGGTCCAAGGGCGGCGGGGACGGGGACAATATCGGCGTTGGTGAGGAGGTCTTGGGAGCCCGGGATAGTGGGCGGGGTAAAGACAATCTGGGAGTTGAAAGCCCATAAGACTGAGAGCAGAGCCAGTGCGGCGGCGCTGAAGATCAGTGCAGACGGGTTCATTGCAAGCGGTGGAAGTTTGCGCGAGTGCTCGGTGGTCGCTGTCTGGGATTTTCTATGGCGATTTAATTTGATGCACTCACTGAGTCACTGTCTTCTAACATGAATAAATTCTATCTCACTTCTAATTGCACTTCGAGTTTTTTCTTCTTCTTCTTTAAAGTAGTCAAGATCATAGTATTAAAATATTGGATAATTGAGTCAAATTAGTCAAATTATTACAAAAACCAGTGCTATATTTACACACTTCATTGTAAATTCGGAGTTATTAACCTTTCAAAACGTAAAATTGGGTGCAGCCCCTATGATTTTAAATTGTTATGCAATTATATATATATATTGAGTTGTTGATAATGTGAAAATTACTGACAACAAGTCAAGTTAATTTTTTTTTTCTTGGTAAAAAAGTTTATACTCAAGGATTAGGTGGTACTTCATGCCCAAGAAAATAGGATGACGTTTAATAAATGGTTGTTAACTTTTTGTGTTAGATGATATAACTATTTGATAACATTAGATGATTGTAGAAATGTGTTTGGTAAATTTGTTATTAATTGTTTATTACAATTTTTTGACTTTTTAAATTTTAGCATTTTGAAATTACAAAAAGCTGATTAACCAAATACTGGTATTAATTTTTTAATCAAGTCAAACAGTTAATAGTGGCCAAATACGACAAAATTAGCTGATAAGTTAACTATTCTTACCAAATATGATCGATGTTTTAGCCAATTATTGACTAGAAATCCCTAGAATAGTGGGTGGTGGTCTACCCATCCAAACTTTTCATTAGAATTTGACATTGAATGATATCGATCACAATTCCCGGCCTGTAGCTATGTTGATAAGTAATTGAATCTATAAGTTTTTGAATCTCAAATTTAATCGAAAAATTTGTTAGAAGTGAGTTTACCAGGCCAACCAACATCCAACGGTCGGAATCCCCTAAAATTCCAGCTGTGACAGCCTAGCTAGCTACTCACATGAATCCAATTCAGGTGTGTTTGGTAGAAATAATATAATGGTGAGCAATGAACAGGCAATCTGGTACAAATGCATGGTTGATCCCCCAACTCCCAACAGGTCCTCTGAAGGGCACAAGCTGGATGGCTCTAAATGGACTTGGATGGTACTAATGCATGGGACACTGTCCTATGTTCCCAGCTAAATCCTAGCAGTATCCAACTATACATCAATAAAACACATTAAAATGGACTTTGCTTATTAAGTTATGCAATTATGGAGTAATAAAAACCCAACAGCCAAACATGGTACAAGTACCAGTGAGACAGTGAGTTAAATAGGAAATTTTGTTTCTCTTTTCCCTGTTGCTTTGAGCAGCTTTGGCAGCAAAGCTAATGACCTTTAATTTGATTCAAAAAATTAGTAAAAGTATACTCACTAGCCATCATCTTCTGTTTACTATTACAAGACTTATTGTGTGTGAGTTACATTGAGCTAGTTGCATTATTTGACATCGGATAGAGATGAATTTCAGTGTAAATTTGATGGTACATATTGTGATAATTGTTATTTGGGACTTCACAATTTTTTATGATCCACCTAGAGGTCTGGGTGCGTTGGTTATGGTTGATGTGGTTAGTACGCCACTAAGCCGTGGCCTTTCTTTATGCAGTGTGTTTTCTTCCCCCTAGCCCCTCTCTGTCTCTCTGTTTAAATGATAACATAACCTCATTATGTAAAAAGTGATAATGGATTAGTCACCAAGCAAAGTTCATCAATAATTAATGATTTTAATGAAAAAATTATACGAGTCAATTTTATAATCACTACAAACTTTTAAATTTACAATATTTATAAAAGTGACTATTAGTCTTCCCTTTTTAAATTTACAATATTTATAAAGTATTGTTTTTGAAAGGTCTTATTTAATGACAAAGTTATGATTTTATTTTAAATAGTTCTAGTATTTAATTATAGTGGTCCAATATATACTTTTTGAAATAATAAATTTTATTTTGAATAGGTTGTGAGTTGAAGAAGTATATTGGAGCTAATTTTATATATATATATATAGTGCGTGTGTGTGTTAAACGATATTGTACATAACAATATCATAGATATTTTTGTAAAAAGTGAAAATTTATAATTAATAATTGATTGACGACATTGTCTTCATATTATTAGACAAATATTTTTCAAGTGAGACATGCCTATTAGTTTTCTTGGTCTGAGTCAATTAATTATGAACAATCTATGCTTATTTATCTCCTTTGGTCTTTTGTTGAATAGGGTTATAAGACGGACTTCACTTACTACATTTAGATAGCAGTTACTGGCGTTCCAGTGTAAATGAAAGAAAAATATTTTTCATGCATTTTCAATAAATATTGAATAATGGACATTATAATTGGTAGACGGGCACAACACAAGAATTTGACAGGGAATTGAAGAATGCTTTAATTTGGTTGGTGGATACATATGAACAACTCCAACCCTACAAGGCCAGTGGGAATCCCAATCCCATGTTCTTTTATGTACACTAAAGCATAACTGTGCTGACCCCATCAATAATCATTTGGCATTACAAGGAAATTGAAAGTAAAGAAGATGGGAGAAATGAAGATAATATAATAGTCATTGGTGAAAGATTGTAGATAGAATATATATGGCCCAAAAAAATATAACTTAGGGTGTGTTTGGTTCGCACATGGGAATCGGAATCGGAATGGGTATCAAATACTTGGTAAGGGTAATGGGTTTTGGTGAAAGTATTTAGCATGTTTGGTAGTTGGGTGGAATGGGAACGATTATTAATAGTTGGGAAAGAAATGATGAAGGGAGATGAAACTCTTATTTAATAAGGGTATGGGTTTTGCCATTAATGGGGTATTCCAAACCCATAGTAGCATTCACAAAACCTATCAACCAAACACTAACAATCACTTTGATACTCATACCTTATACCTAAACCCCCAACCAAACACACCCTTAGATTTTTAGATAAACATCAAGTTTGTACTTAATTTGATGAGAGTAGAACTGATTAATTACTCGTTATAATTAAAAATTTAAACAATTTATTCTTCAAATCATATTTTTAAGATGGTAAACAAATGCGGACGTATTGAAATAAAACTCACGATGAAAAGTAGAAACTAATTACTGTAATTTGGATATCGAATTCTAGTACTATATTAAAGAGTATAAAATCAAGTTATAGAATAGTTTATTGATCTTTTGTTTCTTGAAACCGTCTCAATGAAACAAAGTAGTTATGCTCTTTGTATAGATACGATGTTGCTTGCATCTTTACACATTGTCGTTGGTTGCTAGAATATATTTAATATTTTAGCAATTAAGGTAGTTCAAGTATAATAGAATCCAACTCTTAAGAGTCTATTGTGGTGGATGAGTAAAAATTAGATCTAATTCTGCTATGGCAACATACATCAATCTTTCAGTAAAAAGTTAGACACTAAAATTTAAAAAAAGAAGTCAATTATTCAAAGACCAATTAACCAGATGAAAATCCTCAAATTTAAATATCATTTTACAATTTTTTTACCAAAACATATTTAATTATTATATGTATTTTACATTGGTAGAGTGGTAAGTGGGAGGTGAAAGAATACAATATATATTCAATGTTTGGTGGAATAGGAAAATGAATTGGTAAAAGGGTGGAGTACCAAATCTTTTCGATGTTCTTAATTATTATTTTAATGAAGTTGGTCAATAACCACTAGTCAAATGAAAGGAGAAATGGGAGTAATACAATTATTATTGCATGGACCATGGTCCATACAGCTGACCAAAAATAAAAAGTACATTATTTTTGTATTGAAGGTACATTATTTTTATACTGTAGGTACATTATTTTAGGGTACATTATTTTTGTACTGAAGATACATTATTTGATATATACTATCAAATAATGTACCTACAGTACAAAAATAATGTACCTTCAATACAAAAATAATGTACTTTTTATTTTTGGTCCACACAGCTGTGTGGATCATGGTCCATGCAATAATTTGCCGGAGTCCTAATCATTGTTTTAAGAGATGGATTGTTGCCTTGTTGGCCCATTTGAAGGATTTGGCATGTCACCTAATACAATAGTACTAACATGTTAATTATCAATGTGGACTTGTTGCTCACAATTAATCAAATCCATACTCTTTTGTGATTGTGAAACCTAGAAATCCCACCCACCTAAGTTAATACTCATTAGCTTTTTCGGCTAATCATGGGTATCTACATCTAGACTCTAGAGCAGGTAGACCATATAATATTAATGTATCAAATCTTATATTATATTTATTTATTTATTTATGTAAAATACATATTATTTTTTTGGTTTGGTCTCTTATGAGAGTGTGGACCATCTTACATATGTTTATTTGTAAGACGGGTCGAACAAAGATGGAAATGCAATATTTATGTTGAAAATTGTAATACTAATTGATAGGGTTATACCTAACCCGTACACCTATATTTGTGCTTGGTATCCGTATAAGGGACCGAGAGGTCCGCTACCCAACCATCTTGTGTTTTAACCCAATAGTTATACCATTGACCCGGGTCCAACTTGCAAGGTAGACCCGTCACAATTTACATACTGGATGTTCACAATTCAAATTGCGAACATTTAGTTATGAAAATTCAGTATATAAATTGTGAACATTCAGTATGTAAATTGTGTATTTTAGACCCAGGTCCACAGAATAATTTGTCATTTTATCCGACATGGACCTAGTCGGGAGATGGGCCCTTTTGGTCAATAGTAGGCATGCTTTGTGCTTGGGATGAAATTCCTGATCACATTAGGTCGAGAAAACTGTCCCGAGCACCAAACCCAGTTATTAAAGCTAAAGCGAAATCCAATCACATAGTATGATCCCATCACCTTTACGCAAATGTAAGAAATCTCAAAACATGTGAAACCGCTAGAACCACCCTTGTCATAACTGATGCATGGAAACCACGTGGCTAGCATGTCGGACGCTACATGTTCCCTTCCAAGCTTCTATATAAACCTCATTAGATGCCTGAGGAGGAACTTTTGGACATGGAACTACACACTACTTAAGCTCAGAAACGTTTGACCTCACTTTCAGCTACCCGAGACATCACTCTATGACTGAATACAATAGACCTTTAAATTTATCATATTACTAATCATGAATAAATTGTTTGTTACTTATAAGATAAAGTGTAATATTTTAAAAGAAAAATGTAATACTTTTAAATCAAACTTTATTCTTCCCATTATCCATCACTCTTCTAAGCACACCTAAATAACGTCTTATCTACAAAGATTCTTCTTACTTTCTTAGACTACTTTGAAATTTGAATTGAGGATTGTGAATCTCCCCAACTAGGGAGATCATATATATGTCAAATATTTTGCAGGTCCATTTGTTTTCATATTAAAATTTTAAGATATTTGATGACGTTAAATCAACTATATATGTTAATTTTTATATTATCGTCATGTATTAATATGATAAAAATCACGTTATAGATAGAAATTTGGAGAGAAATTAAAAGATTTGTTTTGATTTATTATTGGGGAAGAATTGTGAAAAATAACATTGAGAAGAATAATGATGAAAGTGCAGAATGTGAAGAGAGAAGATAGAAGATGCATGAATTGAATGAAGAAAACATGAGGACAGGCACAGAGACAAGAAATGGGGCACACAATTGAGTGGCCATGGGAAGCAAATCTTGAGAGGGAATCAAATGAAATTGGCCTCTCTTCTCTTTCCACCACTCCCCACTTGTCCATCATATGGTAAACGCACATAATTTCTCATCACTTCTATCTCTTCTTAAGCCTATCTCCACCCGAGCAATTTTCTCGCACTTTCAAAATGTCACATCACTAAATTTACAATTTATATTTATATATCTATATATATACTCCGTATATATTAAAACAGAAGTGTTATTTTCCGGCCCATTCTAAAAAATACTTCTATTTTGAAATTTGAAATTACAACTATTTTTTACCTAATTAAATAATAACAAAATCCTTAATTTAATTTATAGTAACAATTACCTAAAATATTGATTATACCATGGCCTACTTAAGTACTTTTAAGATATATATCCAACACACACACACACACATTGATTTTGTTATATAGCATTTCATGTTTTGGTAAAGATTTATAGTGAAAATTTGTGAAACACAATTCTAGACAACTTTAATTAAGAAAAAAGATCACAAAGTTATTCACTTTTATAGACAAATGAGTAAAAATACATATAACTTTTCTTTTTTCTAGTATTAAATAAGAAAAGAAAGAAACACAAATATAATCTAAGACTAAAGTAAGACAAATAAATACAAAACAAACTTCACTTAAAGTGTATCTTAGTGATAATTAATTTTTAGACAAATAAAATAATAAATAATAATAAAATAATAAATAATTATATAAATCTAAAATATCTTGTCCTAATAAATAATACTTGTGTGAGACTGTCTCACGAGTATCAATCCGTGAGATGAGTCGAAATTTTAATTAGTGAATCAAATTTTTGTTTGGGTTGAATCTTTGACATCATTAATCAAAAATCCGATCCGTCTCACGAATTAAGACCCTAGAGACGGTCTCACAGAAGTTATTGCGAATATTAGGTGGAGACCGTGGGGTGGGATGCTACAAATTCTTTTTTTCCCCTTATATCAAATAGGAACCAAACTACCAAATAATTAATATTCAATACAGCACTTTGTTGAAAAAGAAACGAAAAGAAAAAAGAACAGCACCGTGTTCTTTCTAAATTAAATATGTAATCTTTTTGGTTAGTTGTTCACTGTCTTTCTTGCCTAATTGCCTTTCCTATTTGCTTGTCTTGCAATTCAAAATCCGTTTGAAAATCTGAGAAGATCTTTGGATGAGATGTGGATAGATCTTACTTTGGGGGTTGTGGAATTTGGTGGGTCTTGGAACAATATACAAATCTGAGGGCTCCTCCTCTTCTCTCTTTCTCATCTCACCTCACCAAAGAACACAACTTTTCATCATTTCTTTTCACCCTTGCTTGTTTCTTGGCTGTTGGGAATTTGAAGAACTTGGTTGGTATGGGCATGGCAGCAGTAGAGCCACAGTTCCATGTTCTAGCTGTTGATGACAGCCTCATAGATAGAAAGCTCATTGAGAGACTTCTCAAGACCTCTTCTTGTCAAGGTATTTCATTCATTAAACACAATATAATGATGGGACAAAGGGATTTTTATGAACTTGTTGAAGATGGATTTTCTCTTGATATTACAGAGTGTTCTGATTCTGGGTTTTTCCTTTGTGTTCATTGTAGTGACTACAGTGGATTCTGGTAGCAAGGCCTTACAATTTCTGGGATTGAACGAAGATGACCAGAAAAATCCAATTCAATCTTCTGTTTCCCCCAACAATCATCAGGTCTTTTTTTTTTTTTTTTTTTTTTTTTTTTTTTT
>NC_044924.1:7894354-7939815 GCF_003576645.1 Ipomoea triloba | reverse complement strand
TTTTTTTTTTTTTTTTTTTTTTTTTTTTTTTTTCTGTGCCTTGATTTCAGGGATTGAAGATTCTTTCTTCTTTGATTGCTATCTGCAATATGCCTGAAAATTTTGTTTGTTGTTTCTGGTATTTTCAGGAAGTGCAAGTGAATCTTGTGATTACAGACTATTGCATGCCTGGGATGACAGGCTATGATTTGCTCAAGAAAATTAAGGTATGCTTTAGCTTTCAATTTTACCCATATCCACATATACTGCATAAATATGATGCTGAAATGGCATTTGCAATTGTCTTTGTTCATTATTTTCTTTAGTGATCTTCCCCAATTGTTAGGTGCTCTAGAAATTATGTTTTGTTTGGTACAAGGTTTGCTAGAAATGGTTTTGGCAAATGAAACATGGCTGTTCTTTTTTCTCTCCCACAGGAATCTTCATCTCTGAGAAACATACCTGTGGTCATTATGTCATCTGAGAATGTTCCTTCAAGAATCAGCAGGTAAGAGCTTCTTGAGAAGAATCTGAAATTCTCCTTTTTCTTGGAGATGATGATTGGTAGCATTAAAGGGTACTTATAAAACCTAAACAGATGCTTAGAAGAAGGGGCAGAAGATTTTTTTCTCAAGCCTGTGAGGCTATCAGATGTGAATAAGCTCAGACCCCATATGGTGAAAAACAAGAAGGCAGGAGAACAAGAAATTCAAGAATCATCATCATCAGAGGAGTCATCTGCAGAATCTGGTATGACAGATGTTCAATCTCAGGCCGAATCGAACGATAATCGTTGTAACAAGAGGAAGGCCTTGGATGAAGGTTTTGCACTCAAGAGAACAAGGCCAAGATGCAATAGCCTCAGTGATTTCTCTGATCTATGATATCCTGTTCTCTTTTGATATAATTTTTCTTTTTTTTGCTCATTTGTTTTAGTTATTATTACCTATATGCAGATGGATAATACATGAGATATGTAGAGAGCTATTAGCATAGAGAGTTTGGGCACTAACTATATATGATGAGAGATCCCTACACAAGTTTATGGAAGAATTTGCTCTTTTTTGTTACCCTACCTATTCATAAGATGAATGTGATTGTTGTAATGCCTCTTTAGGCTAAGATTTTACCTAGAAGAATTTATCCATTTTTTTCTTGCCATTTATTTTTCTTAGTAAGTAAGAAATACAAGTGAAATGACAGTTTTGCCCTCAGACTTAACGTTCTTTTGATAGCAAACTTAACGGAGGATTACGGGTGGTAATTTTTTTTTTTTTAACTAGAAGGACGTCTAATGGTCGTTTTAAAGTTGAGGGTTACACCTGGTAAATCGCTAATACTATCATGGGAGGTATTAACTCTTGCCCATTTTAACGAAAAAGCCCGAACTTCTCCGTCAAGCTTCTTCATCCATGGCAACGGCCATGAACAAAGAAGCAATGATAGCCAAGCTGCCATGACGAGCTTCTTCATCCAAAGATTAAACGGAGAAGCCTCCCAAGGTTCTTCGTCCATGACAATCAAGTCGCCATGGTTTAAAAAAAACTATAAAATGAATATTATTAATTTAAATTTATTATAATTTAATTTAAAAAATATTAATCTAAGTGGTATCTTATGTGGCATTTTACATGGCAGATGATTTAAGTGTAACATGCTATTATATATATATATATATATATATATATATATATATATATATATATATATTTTTTGGTGAGGAGAGTAACATGCTATTATAGGTCAAATAGATTAATTGCATAAATTTAACAACTTTAAGGTCTAATTGAAGGTGTTTTTAGTTTAATGGTATAATTACACGTTGGTATATAGTTGGAATTTTTATTTGTCCTTTATCTCAAAATAAATAAAAAAAATAAAAAATTAAGTAGCCACGTGCAACAAAATAACGTAAACGCTTGTCAGTTCTAATTTACGTGACAAATTGAAATTTGGGTATGGCGAAGTTAAATGGATATATGGAGTAAAATATTTAATGCAAATATTTATATATATTTTTTCCTTAAAAAAATATTGTACGCATTCGAACAATAACCAAATTGATTGACCTGTAAAGAATCTGGTGTCCTGATCTCTCTCCTTTTAGGGAAAAGCCGAGCGGAGCGTCGGACGGTGGCCGCCGGTGACTTCACCGATTGATTTCGGAACTTCAAAGCTAGGTGTTCCGGCTAACTGATTTTGTCTCCGGTACACCTCCATAACATCTTTTCTTACTTCTTTTGTTTCTGTTTCTTTTGAATCATGATTGGAAATTACTTCTGAGCTGAAATGATGCCATATGTGCTTTCTTAGACGTGTGTGTGGATTTATGTATATACATGATGCTGCATATGTGTTTTCAGTATGAGGATCAGAAGGAAAAAGGAGTCAAGGAGCTGGTTAATGTAATGATGTTTTTAGGAATTAGGATCACTGTATTTGAAGGGCTACGAGTGTGTTTTAAATTTGTATCTAGAGTTGTTTTTCAGGACTTATAAATAATGGAGCTCTGCTTCATCTAATTCCTATAATTCGTGTTCACTAGCTTTTGATCTTTTATGTTATAAAGTTGGATATGAGGTGTAACGGTGTCTTTAGGTTTCATTCGAGTGATTCATGGCCAACATCACCTGGAAGATGACTTATTGCCTAGTTATTGTGCCCTGACTAAGAATTATTCCCCTGCCTGTGTGTAGGTGTTTGTTGCATTGGGCAAAAATTTAGGGGTGTTCATTTGATGGAAAATTTTCCATTCTTTAAATTGGGAAATGAAGAAAAGTTTTCCATTTTTCAACGAAGTTGGAGAACTCCTCAATTGTGTTTTCCATTTGGAAAACATGGGTGAACACTTAACAGTGCTCATAGCTTCACCCCATTTATGCATACCTCCTTTGTTGGCCAAGATGATCTTAGGAATACGTTGTGTCACTGTTTGTTTCATTTCCTAATTCATCTTTTTGATGAGAACCAAGCCCTTGATTCTCATCGCTCTTCCTTTGCTGTCACACTCCACAGAGGTCGAGTGATGATTTCTTTGATAGCCTCCAGTCCTCCACAATGATTTCAGCCTACACTATACGGCAGTGTTAATTTTCTCATTTGATGGAAATCAGTCATAGTTACTCTTAACTCCAAAATAAAGAGAGATACATATTTTATCTTCCAAATTCTTCAGGATTAGAAAGGATCAAGCAAGAGTTTCAATCTGCTAGCATGAGTAATTTCATGGTACTGTATACCTGTGTTGGGACAATGGATTCATGCATAATTGCAAGAACTAAATTATAGTAGAGTTGATGAGTGCTACTAGGACATTGGTCACTATGGAAAGCATATTAATCAATACATTCTAAGTAATTTGGGTGAAAGGAATGAGAATCCAATTCCTCAAGATCATTGATTATTTAGGAAATTGTTATAGCCTTATTTTTTTCCTTATCTTTTGCCCATTAAAATTAGTGGAATACATTCATTTTCTTGATCTTCTTCAATCATTATAATCTTTGATTTTCAAGTAGTTTCATTTTGACGAGGGGGTAACTCAAGTTCAAATTTATCATTTTTTCAGTGAGTATCACCTAGAATGGTCTTTAATTGTCATATTTATCAATTGGTTACGGTAGTGATATATTTGGCATCTTTACTGACTGCATCCTATGCAGTTTGCTCTGTACTAAGTCTGTTATGTTGTTCTATTTTAAAGTGAAAAGTATCTGATGCAGTGTCAGCAGCATATAGGTGTTATACACCAGTAATAAACTAGAGTCCATCATATTATTGAGAAGAAAAGTCGATATTGATCAAGCCCTTATTTTTTTTGCAAAAAATAGTAATCTCTCTAAATTATTATAATTATTTAATTAAAGAATAATAATTTTTTATTCTGAAAGAACTACTAACCCTTTCATTAGTGGCATTCTTTGTGAGACAAGGCATTTTAGAAAATCTTTGCATGCATGGTGGATAATTTTGTATCTGTCCTGTGAATCAAACAGAGAAACTTGAAGCCCCTATATACTGATGATGCATGGAACATTTTTTTCAATTTATATTATTAACATATCTTGTTTGCAATGGGAAGGCATAAAAGAATAGGTGATGTTTTTTTTTTTTTTTTTGGAGCTTGGAATTGTAATAATCACCTTGGTCCAATGATAGAAAATTTTCCATGTCCATTAGTTAGCAAAAAGCTGAAACTAGTCTTTCTGCCATGCTAAGCTAAGCCTGTGCTCATTGTAATACTTTTCATTATTGAATTAGCATGACTACCAAATACATTGGATGTTATATCTGAGTTTGAAAATACTACGGAGTATAAGATTATCACAAAGTAAAAGAGATTTTAGGCAGTAATTTTATTAAATTATTGCTGGTTAGATGTTTGTTTCCTACTATTCAAACCATAATATGCTTGTCTGGTTATATGCATACAGCCACCACCCAATCACCCTATCTATTTAAATCCTCCATGGCATCCTCTCTGGCAAAGTCATGTAATAATACTATATATAATTTACTTGCGCATGACAGGTTTATGTATGTAAAGATTTTACCAATTCCTGTTGGCACAAAGGTGGAATAAAACATACAATCTGCAAAGTGGTTTTGAATTTCTAACATAAAGTTCTGATTGAAGTCTTGGAAGATGTCTAGCGGGGAGGTGAAGAAAGTTTCACGGGAAGATATTCAACTGGTAAGCCTTTTCTCAATTTCTCCTATAATTAAATCAAATATGGATTGACATTCTGGCTGTATTTGGAATGTTGACATGGGCCAAACAAAATTTCACCACTTAACTACTTTTTCATGTGGATGCAACACCTTTTCTGTAATCACTCTCACTAAATCACCATTTTACTAAAGCTACTTTGATTTCAGGTGCAAAATCTTATAGAACGATGCCTACAACTATACATGAACCAGAAAGAAGTTGTGAATACACTCTTACATCAAGCCAAAATTGAGCCAGGATTTACTGAACTTGGTAATGGCTCTTTCTCATTGCAACTTGGATCTCTCTGCTGTAATACTAATGAAGCTGTTGCATATAGATAGAAGTGTAGTGATATCTATTGTACTCATTTTTGTTGGAAGAATATAAATATGACATCTAGATTATTTTCAGTGTGGCAAAAGCTTGAAGAAGAAAATCAGGAATTCTTCAGGGCTTACCATTTGAGGTTGATAGTGAAGGATCAAATAAGTAGATTCAATGAGTTGCTTGAGAGACATGCTAAGCTAATACATCAGATTTGTCCAGCTGGAGTGAATCCTATTCCCTTGGCTAATGGTGGATCTCAAATGCCCCCATGTAAGGAGCCTCTTTTGAGTTTTATATTTTGTTTCCATAGAGATAATCTTATCATTCTTATGTATTCTCCTCTCTCTAATTTATTTTTCAATAATTCTCATTTTCACATTGACAGTGCATGAGAACTCTACCTGCACAACCGAAAAGACTGGACCAGTTGTGAAGACTGAAACCATGCATCGAAATATGGATGCCAGTTTACTTGATGCATACTCGAATGGTGCATCCTCACTACAGACATGTATGCAAAGTGCTTTTGATATGTCTACTCATACACGGAGGATTAATGTCTCACCAAGCATGCTATTGGCTCAGAATGCAAATGTGGGGTTGATGCAAGGACTGAATGGTGGAATGATCAAATCAGAAGCTGTTTATCCTAGCAATTCTCATTTCTTGTTTGGCAATGACAATAATGTTCTGGAAACTCGTCCTGCTATTACGGATGCATCTATTTCATCCTTCAGTAGTGTCGAGTCCAATTCACAACACCTGAACGAGACTGTCTTGGATGCTGATTCATCATCATTTGGATTCTTGGGTCAGATACCCCGGAACTTCAGTTTGTCAGATTTGACGGCTGACTTTGCTAACAGTTCAGGTCTGCTCTCTGTCACTCCTACACATGCACACACTTGTAAACACCGGCATGATACCTACAACTTCATATTGTTCTTTGCTGCTGACATGTATCCTGGAATTTATGTCCATTATAGATATTTTAGAGAGCTATTCAAGATCACCCTTCCTAGCATCAGATACAGATAGCTTCCTGGATCCTCTTGGTACAAGAGAACACCGAGGTTAGTACATTGACAATTGATTTTGGTTTTCTTTATAGTAGAATAACTAATGTTGATGCAATTAGTCAGATACTAAGAGGTTGGATAAAATATCTGAAGGTTTGATTAATCATATCATTTTGCCATTTCATTAGTTCTGTTGCAGTTTTAACATTTAACCTGACTAGATGATGTTACAACATTAAAATACATGTCACAGGGTTATTGTTCCTAACAAGGCATATCTTCTATTGCATCTTTTTACCTTTTTTTTTTCAATGCCTACCTGACATTTCTTTATTGTGTTGTGGCTGTCAACATGGCAGGTGCATTTGCTCCATAGATAGAGGGTTTTGTAATTAAGGGTTGAGACATGAAGAATCTTCTGAATTTGAAGACTGTTTTTGAAGTTATTTATTTGTTTGTTGTCTTGGATAATAATCAAAATTATGATGGTGCAGAAAGATGAAAAATATTTAGGCAAAAAACAATTTCGCAAAATGTGCATATGTTTGCAGTTGTTTTGTGCAATATAGGATCATTATAGGAAAACATCAGTATATTGTGAGAATGTCTTCTGATTGTGATAGTTTATGAAACATGTATCTTTGCACACAACTTTAATAGTGATGAATATTCATAAACAAATTGTGACAGTTTATTGCAACTCTACATTGTCAATGCATTTGGTAATTCAGCAAAGATACAATGCACATCGGTAGAGGAAACCAAACACAGTTTATATAAATGCAGAATTTTCCTACAAAATCGCAATAAACCTTTCTAACTATGAAGTTAAAGAGACACCCTAGTCTCCCCAGAATTTTTGTCCTTTTTTTAAAGAATAATTAAAAGGTATGTTAAAATTGAGAAAAATATACTCCGCAGTTGAGAACATAGAGAATAAGGATATTGAAATGCCTAACTTGAAGCAAATGTTTACTATGTGAAAGACAAGATTCTCACTAGCCTTTGGATGCATATACAGCAATAGACGACTGAAGCTCTCGATCCACCTTGAAGTGAGCATGAAAGAACCTTTTAACCTGACAAGAAGGTATGTAGTAGCAGTCTTTCATCAGCAAGAAAATATCTTAGTTAAATCAGGAAAAAACGGAGGAAATACTTTCAAATCACCTCCATGAAATTGTGTGAAACCATAAAGTCTTTCAATAGTTTTTCCTGTGCGTCAAACACCACAATGTGGCTAGGTAAAGACCAATTTTTTGCGAATTCAGTTGCAAAACCAACTGGGTCCAACATGAACCGGTCAGACTCATCTAGCATTCCTTTCTCCTCACTGTTGAAATAATTGCCAAGAGAAAAAGGTTCATGTTCTCTATTATATAAACATAACAAGACAATAAATGGCTAGAATCATTGAAACAAGTGGGCAGTCCAGACCTCAGTGTACAATCCAAGAAACGCATAGGAAGATTACGGTGAAGAGTTGAGTAGTAAGGTGTGGCATGGCAGGGTGTCAAGAAAAGGATATTTCTTACATTTCCATCAACTGCTTCCACGGAAAGATAGTTCATCACATCCTCGGTTCCTCTCTATGAAGCATATTGCAAATAAAATATAAAACAGTTTATCTTGTACAAAGTTCTTCTCCTATTTCTTGGAAAAATCTAGTCTCTAAGGCAATAATAATATGCAGAAGCAGATACCTGATGGACCGTACTCATATACAAAGCCATTGGAAGATTTGTGATGAGTAGGAAGACTATGGCAAGATGCTTTTGAGATAAGCACGAGTAACTAGTCCTTGAAAATCTACTGGGCACTCCTATTCTTGCTAGTGAGTACCCGGAGAACATTAAAGCTATTGGAAGTATGGGGAGGACAAACCTGTTACTCAAGACTGATTAGAGAACAGCATATATCATTGAACATTGGAACAGATATAATCATCAATTAAAACATAATAATAAACTTTTAAACGGAGTACCTGAACTCTTTGTGGCCTAACAAGCTATAAATCCCCAAAACCCATGCAATAAGACCAGAAAGTTTCCATTGCTTAGACATGGCAATGCCTGCTAAAGAAAATGGTAGAAATGTGAAGAGCATCACTGTAAATCCCTGACTTAGGTACCAGTGCCATACGTGAGTTCCATAATAGTCACCACCAGAAGAGAGAAAGTTGAACTTCAGAAAATTAAGAGGCACAAGGACCCAAGTGCCATACATCCACCGATCCAATACAAGTGTGACTCCAAGTACCAATGTCCTGATTCCATGTGTTTAGAGTAGGTAAGTAAGTCTACTTCAAAGCATAAGATGCCTGATTACTGCAAATAGGAAATATACATACAAATAATGAAAGCCTAATTATTGTTTGAGTAAACAAGAAACACATTTATGATAACCAAGCTTCATTTCAATAGTTTTAAACTCAAATGTGCATATCAAGAATCTGATTTATAGCTGGGGAAGCAAGAGATTCTCTTAGCATGCATCCTAGACTCCTAGTACCTCAGCATTAGTCAATGATTAAATCAGCCCTGTTTATTCTAGTCTAATTAAAAGGGATTCAGATTAGAAAAGCATTATTTGGTATTTTGGTTCATTCATCTTTCTCTAAGTTTGCATAATTTACTAATTATTTGAAGTAAAAAATTTGTATGTCATATTTATAGGAAAAAAAAAAGGTCAAATCATACTTACCCAATAGGAATCACCTCAAGAAGAATGAAAACAATTTTTTCATCAGTAAGGTACAACTCCAGAAGACCAACATACAGCCATGTAATGGCACTTGTTGGCCGTATGGCACATGCCAATGCAGCTACAGCCAAAGCCCACTTTCTTGAACCCAAGGAAGTTGTTTTGGAAGATTTTCTAATGCAAGGCCAGTAGTAGAGACTCACGAGTGTAAGAACTGTCTCCAAACTATTAGACAAAGTGCGAGTGAAAGAGAAAAACATGAACCAATTGGTCAATTGTGCAAAGAGCTGCATTGAGTTAAGTACTTTGTGATAGTTATCATCAGGAGCAACAAATATATTGGTACAAATATTTGGAGACTTCCAAATAAATAAAAGCAGTATATTGATAAAAATGAAGGAAACAGATAACAGGTTAGAATGCAACTTATAATATAAATTAGAGAAGGATACCGCCAATTTTGCAACATGGTCATCAAATAACACTCGAGAGAGCTTATACATGTAAAGATCACCTACAGCAGAGAAAACAGACTGCAGAAGTCGAGGTGCCCTTATCTGTGGGATTAGATAAATTTAATATCAATGTAAAAGGTGTAAGCATTCCTTCAACTAAACAATGTAAAGTAGCCAAGTAGGCATGTGCAGAAACTATTGACCGTATTCATAAAAAAAAGCAGCATGCAAACTTGAAGAGGAACTCATCAAAGCTGATGTGTGTGTTTGTCGATAGGGATCATTGATGTCACGAGTGAGGAATATGCAAGAGCAATAAACCAAGTGGTCATAAAGAAGCACCATGCAATCATGAAGTAGTATTCTTCTAAACTAATGTGGTTGTGTTTAAAAAGACTTTCAATGTCATGAACAAGGTCTATGCAAAATCTATTTAAAAAAGAAAAAAGTAGCCATAAATTTAAAAATAAATAAATAAATAAACAAGCAAATTTGAAGCAAAATTCTCCGAAACTAATGTAATTTTGTCTATCACCTGTTGTTGTCAATATGAAACAAATTTAAATGGCATGGATAGAACCCATGCAGAACACAGTAAAGTTCAGAGGAATGTCAAAAATTTGTCACAATGAAGACAACATCAAAGATGGCAATACAGCTAACAAATTCTTGATCAAGAAAATCAATAATTACCATGAACCAAGGGCTATCAAGCTTTAAAAACGTAAGAATTTTATAAAGAAGAGCAAAAATTGATGGATGCAAGTAACTCCTTATGCCTTTTTTCCATTCCCATGTCAAATGCCCATATCTGCAAGAAATAAAATAAGCAAACAAATATCATTCAAGTTCAGTCCAAGCATTTTCATACTAGAAACTACTAATAAAACATAAACTTATGTAGAAAATAAGCAAAAGAAGTTTGTTAAAACACAGTAATGATGTATACTCCCAGAAACAGAAAGAAAAAGAAATTACCCAAATGTGATATGATGGGCAACTTCAAGGGCTTGCCAATGTTCATCCGGATTGAAATAAGTCTGTACCATGAGAGAATTTATACTCCGTGCAACCAAACATAGAATAAACACTTCTCTTGAAGAAGTGAGTAAAGCTTGGGTTTTTGAATCCCTTTTAGGATTGGGTTTTTGAGCTGTGTTACTCTCTAGTGGAATAGTAGGTGGATGCTTTCTTTGTCTCATGGTGAGAAGAGATTCGGATCTTTCTTTTCAGAGAAAAATCAAAATGCCCAGCAGTGAAGATGAAGCTGGAGGTTGGGGATGATCTTGCCAAATATAGAAGAAAGGACACTTTTAACGTTGTATAGAGCCAAATCCGAACAAAGTCTCAGCTCAAAAATCACAGCTCCGGCGACGAATATCAGGGAGGACTGAATAGGGCAGTGGATGTTGACCGATTTCAACCTGGTTCGCCGTTAAATCAGCTGACTGGGCAGTAATGTCAGCATTGCCACGTCACCATGTATTCTGACGTGGTAATCGGCTTTTAATAAATTCTTAAATTGAAAAAAAAAAATCAAATTACGATCTTCCTGAAACCTCTTTGGAACTTCAAGTTTAGATCTGGGACAACAAATTTGTAGAGAAAAAAATTAGGGAAAATGGTGGACACGAACCTGAAAGCAGAGACTTCTAAGTCTGGAGCGTACTTATAAGTTCTAAGTCCTCAGTGGTATTTTATCAAACAGGCTGTGGACGTTGTAAGGAATTGTCTTCAACTGTTGTACACAAACGGCAGCATATAGTGAGGGGAGGAGAGTGGTGTTGTTGTTGGAGCACTACCAAACCTTTCACTCCCTTTTTTCCACAACTTCAAATTTCTTTCCCTTCTAAATTATCGGACATAGAAAGTTCCGTCTTCCATGGCTCTCTTCACGTCTGCGATGGTAATTTGCTTCTTTTTTTTCCCCCTCTCTTTTTAACGAATTAAATATAATTTTAAAAAAATGACTAAGCAATTGCTACATAGTAAGGGTGAGCGCAAAGTGAAGGTATTTCACGTCCAAATTGTTAATTGTGAATTTGAAAAATCTCATTCATATCTATATCCGCTAGGAGTATGGATTCAATCTAATTTGATTCACTAATGGTGAATTCCTTATTCACATCCACTATAGGTATGAATCAATCTAATTCGATATCCTAAAGTCAACCCCATTAATGGGTTCTTTCACATTTTTTAAGAAAAGAAGAGTGATGTGGAAGGGAGAGAATGAGAGAGAGAAAAAATAGGAGGGCCTTGCAGAAGGATGGGTTTTGGTCGGGTAATGTAGGTTCTGCACGGAAAACGAACAACCATTCTGCTGATGCGTGCGCGCCCTCTTACGCCCAGAGGGCGCGTGCAGTGTGCGCGCCCTCTTACGCCCAGAGGGCGCGTGCAGTGTACGCGCCCCTGGGCGCGTTAATAGAGCATTTATATATAACTTTTTCCTTTGCTTTTTTGACTTTTCATGTTTCACTCTTTTTTTCCCCTTTTTTGCTTCCCCTTCCCTTCTATGTGGCACCTTAATATTTGTGCAAAAACAAAACAATTGAGGAGGGCCTAATGGTGAATTTGGCGGATTGGATGATGATAGAATGACGAATTTTAAGTTGAAATAATAAATAAATAAATAAATAAGTTTGGTTATTGAGGATGATAGGCTTGGCGCTTGCTAAATAAGGAGAGTTCTTGTTAATTACGTAGCTCACTTGTTAGTAATAAGGGCGTGTGGTTATTCAACTATAACCAAAGCTCAAAATTACATGGCATACTGGATAGAATCAACTAGGTCCACCAATTCATGCTCAAGCCAAATTGACAAAATCGCAGTTGGGATTCTTAAAACTCAATGTTGATGCGGTCATTGACAAGGAATGTGTTAAGATGGGCTTTTACCAAGGGAAGTTGATGCGGTGTCCGTTAGAGAAGCTTTGAGTTGGTTTAAGGATAAAAATGTTGATAATGTCAACACTGAAACAAACTTTCTATAAGTGGTGCAATCTCTTTTCTCAACCAAACATAGCACAAAAGAATCAATATCGCCTTCATTGAGACTCGAACCCACCCGCTCTCATGTAGGGGTGCACGTGCCACTAGACCAAGGTCTTTGACAGTGGTGCAATCTCTTAATTCTATTAGGGGTGACTCTTCATTTCATTTGATTTTTAGAGGCATTAAACACTCAATGAGTAAATTTTCTCATGTGTTTGTTTAACAATCCGTGAATCGGACAACCTATACAATAGCGAAACAATGTGTTTTTATACTTATTTGTTTTGAATGGTTTTTCAATCCTCTATTATTTGTATTTTTTTTAATTTTCGGACTTGATTTAATATAGTGCTTTAAAAAAATTACAAATGCATTTTAGATTATATACTCCGTATCTGAGTTGTACCATCAGTCCATCACTACCATGTACTACTGTACTAGTAGCTTCACCATAATATTGAAAAAAAAAAATATTATGAGATTTATAATGCTCCTCAAATAATTTCTTCATGATATTTGAAAACTAAATTTAGTTTTTAAATAGTTGTGGAGTCTGACAATAAACGGAAACTTCAAGGGAGGAAGAAAGCATTGTCCATTTACAATACATAAAATATTAATTTATCTATTTACTGTCTCTTCTCCCAACTATTTCCATTTTCCGGCCGGGCAGCGCCGGCCCGACGATGGCCTTTCCATCGCCTCAAAGCAAATACCTAATTAAACACGATTGATAATGAAAAATGAAAATCATACAGTTCAGCAGTTATATTTAATTTTATCAGAAATGTATGTACAAAAACTTAGGACAGTTCAACTAACTGCACTCATATCACACCACCGCAAACAAAAAAAAAAAAACAAAAATCAAGAACAAGCCCTAGAATTGGCATGAATTTGGTGTAGAATTCAGGGAATTGAGGGATCAACCAACATGGAAAGGCCCGATATCGCCGCTCCTGAGCGAGCTAGCAATCTCGTCGGCGACAGTCAAGCAAGACAGCACCCACCCGCTCAGCGCCATCCACACCATCCTCGCCATCCACATCGTTATGCCCCACGGCACCGCCATGCTCGCTCCTCCACCGCCACTGCCGCCCCTCGTTCTGCCTGCGATCCCCCCTATCCGCTGTACAACTATACAATTCCAGTGATTCAGCGAAGGTCCATTCCGAGATCGACCCTCAATTGGCGGTTTCTGCCTCAAATTCGGCTGCTCCGGTGTGTAGGTTAAGCTTCGATATGCATGTGTATGTATATGCGTGTGCAAAAGACAGAGATTTTGAGTCCGAAGGGGAAAAGAGGTAGAGTTTCGTGATTTTTCACTCCTTATAGTGGATTTCAATGATTATGTATATGAGACAGCAATTGTTTTTGATTGATTGATACTTCGAAACTTGGCTATGTCGGCCAGATTGACAAGTCATTGAGGAAGAAGAAAGTTTCAATATCAATTTTGGCCCCTAAACTTCTCCATTTCTTACTTTGGTACTTATGGATTTTTAATTTTTTTTTTTATAATTTTTTTTTGAAGATGTACTTAAGGATTAAGGATTAACTTTTGTCTTTTCTTTTGGAATGGGAAAAACTGCACTCCACGCTCAAGTAAATTATTGGCTAAAATGTCAATTTTGGCATAATAATAATATTAATAAATTAACAAATTCATGAATAATCAGTTAATACAAAATGCTTCATTATCAAGAGACGAAGAAAGGAAAAAAAAAAAAATTAATTTCATAACTTTGTGATAAAATTATATTGTATAACAAAGGTAATTCTGAGATTTTTTTATAGAGTAAATTGCACTTTTGGTCCTATGACTATAGGGGTCTTGTTAATTGCAACACTTGACTTTAAAAACTAACAATTTAATCCTTTAACTATGCATTTTTTAACAGATTTGGTGCTGCCGGCCAAATCACCGGCCAAATTTGATCGGAAAAGCATAATCTATTTTAAATAAAATATATGTGAGGGCAAAACGGTCAGTTTATGTTTTAAAAGATGGGATTCCTCTTGCACATTGTCGTGCACTCATCCAAGTTCATTCCGGCGTCCACAAAAGCGCTGAACTCTCCGGAAACTTCATGTAATTCAACGCCAAAAACCTAGAACATGGGCTGAAAAGAAAACGACAACCTAGCAATCTCTTTAAGGTTGCCCAAGAGGGAGTTATAACTAGGGTCGTTGATTCCCTGCTTACAAAAGTGGTTCTGAAACCTTCTTGGAACCCACCAGAGATGCAAGAGTGCCTTGGGTTCAAAAAATCCTACACCTTGCATACACAATGATAAGGAACCACAACGAGGAGGAGAAGCAGTTTTGTTCCATGTCTGCCCAAAGCCCACTCTGTAGAGAAGTATGGAGAGGGAGAGAAGAGGATTTATTGTCTGTCATATGTAGGAAGTAGGAAGTCCATTCCAAGCTCCGCTCTGTAGACAAACGAGAATGCTATGACCGCTGTCGGATTCATTTCTGGGACGCTCTAAACCGAATTCCATTCCAAGCTCCGCTCCCGTAAATCATGTCGATGCTCTCTCGCTCGTACGAGATTCCGGTGGACAATGTGGCCGGATCTTTCATCAAGTCCAGGGAAATCGGGCACAGAAAATGAGTGGGTGTCATCATCAAGTCCGAACGACGTCTCTCTGAAGCTGCAGATTGAGCCGCAAGGGCCGCCGAGCTCGTAGCCGCCAGCGTTCTGATGTAGGACGAAACAAGAGAAAAAGAGCAATTGAAGCTGAGATAACAAAACACAGGATAATTCTTTATAAAATATTCAATGTCTCATCAGAAGCTTACAGAAGAGGTTTTATAGATAGACTTACTGGAAGAAAGCAAGAGAAATAACTGCTAGGAAGTTGGGAAGGGTAAACATCACATAGAAAATAACAGTGCATGGGAAAAAGAAATAAACAGTAAATACAAAACACATGCATGTGAATTGTGGCCATCATAATGAAGATGTAAATGTGTTCTGCACGCCATCATTCTCCCCCACCAGATGAAGAACTCGACCTCGAGTTAACAGTGTCTGGATACAATGGGTCATCTGCAGAGTGAAATTTGAACAAATCGGCAACATTAAATGTTTTCGAAATCTTCCAATAATCAGGAATATCTACCACATATGCATTGTCATTGATTTTCTTCAGGATCTTGAAAGGGCCATGTTTTTTTGGGAAGAGCTTATGATAATTACCAGCCGGAAGTCGTTCCTTTCGAAGATAAACCAAGACATCTTCCCCAACATTAAAGAGTTGTTGGCGACGTTTCTTGTCGGCAACAGCCTTATATTTAGCATTAGAAGCCGCCAGTTGTGTTCGGACTTCTTCTTGCACAGATTGGACCTGGTCTGCAATGGAGTCCACCACCTTATGTGTTTTCTCTGTAGAAGGTAAAGGGATAAGATCAACAGCATGTTTTGGCGTCTTCCTGTAAACAACAGAAAAGGGGGAGCGACCAATGGATGCATGAACAGAATTGTTGTAGGCAAATTCAGCTTGAGCCAAGGCGAAGTCCCAATGTTTAAAGTTGCCACTACAGATGCAGCGAACAAGATTCCCAAGAGTGCGATTAGTGACCTCGGTCTGGCCATCTGTTTGGGGGTGTGCAGTGCTACTATACTTCAAACTTGCATCAAACCTCTTCCATAGTGTAGTCCAAAAATGTGACAGAAACTTTGTATCACGATCAGATGTGATAGAACGTGGGACACCATGAAGACGTACAATTTCCTGAAAAAATAATCTAGCAATATGGACAGCATCAGAAGTCTTTCGGCAAGGGATGAAATGCGCCATTTTTGAGAAACGATCAACAACAACAAAGACAGAGTCCACTCCCCGCTGTGTTCGTGGCAACCCAAGGACGAAATCCATGGACAAGTCCTCCCAGATATCTTCAGGGATAGGTAATGGCATGTATAATCCAGTGTTCTGTGAATGACCTTTGGATGCTTGGCACACAGAGCAACGTTTCACAAATAAACCAACATCTCTTTTTAATTGAGGCCAATAAAACCGCTCCTCCACAGCTGCAATAGTTTTGTCTCTTCCAACATGACCACCAAGTCCGCTAGCATGCAAATCTCGAATGAGTTGTTCTCGTAATGATGTTCGTGGTATACACAACCGGTTACCCTTGAAAAGATATCCATCTGAAATATGAAAATCTTGAGAACAGTGATGAAGCAGAGCTTGTTTCCATATGTCACTAAAATCATCATCTTCTTCATACAAGTTCTTAAGGATGTCAAACCCGATAATCTCACCCTGTAATGTGACTAATAAGCTCCTTTTTCTGCTGAGGGCATCAGCAACACGATTGGCCGTACCTGATTTGTGCTGGATGTGGAATGAAAATTGCTCAAGATACGATGCCCACCGAGCATGCATTCTGTTCAAGTGTTTCTGGCTGCGAAAATATTTCAAGGCCTCATGGTCCGAATAAATTAGGAAGTCACGATGTAGCAGATAATGAGCCCATGTACGTAAGGCCCGAACCACTGCATAAAGTTCTTGCTCATATGTAGACCACCGCTCCCGTGCGGTACTCAAACGTTCACTATAGAAAGCAATTGGCCTCCGATTCTGAGATAATACAGCTCCAATACCTTTGCCGCTGGCATCACATTCCACTTCAAAAACTTTAGAAAAATCTGGTATGGCAAGGACAGGCGCTGTAGTGAGCTTATGCTTTAATTCTGTAAAACTTTTCTCAGTAGCTTCACCCCAACGAAATCCACTCTTTCGTAAACAATCTGTTAATGGTGCAGCAATGGAACTAAAATTTCTAATAAACCTCCTGTAAAAGCTTGCTAAGCCAAGAAAACTCCGAACTTCACTCACAGTCTTTGGAGTTGGCCAGTCTTTAACAGCCTGCACTTTCCCTTCATCCACTTGGATTCCTTCATAGCTAATCACAAAACCCAAAAAAACCAATTTAGTAGTCAGAAATGAACATTTTTTTAAATTGGCGTAGAGTTTGTGTTCTCGTAGGGCATTTAAAACCTTCCTCAAATGATTCTCATGTTCAGCATGGCTTCGACTATAAATCAGAATGTCGTCGAAATAAACAACGACGAATTTCCCAATGAATGATTTCAAGACTTGATTCATAAGCCGCATAAAAGTGCTTGGAGCATTAGATAACCCAAACGGCATAACAAGCCACTCGAATAGACCATCACGCGTCTTGAAAGCTGTCTTCCATTCGTCCCCTGGCTTTATTCGAACTTGGTGATAGCCACTCCTTAGATCAATTTTTGAAAACACTGCTGCTCCATAGAGTTGGTCTAACATATCATCAATTCGCGGGATTGGAAACCTATACTTGATTGTTATTTTGTTGATGGCGCGACTGTCAATGCACATCCTCATGCTGCCATCTTTTTTTGGAGTAAGAAGAGCAGGCACAGCACATGGACTCTTGCTTTCTTGAATAAACCCCTTATTTAACAACTCATCAATCATCTTATTCAAAGCTTCATTTTCAACGGGACTCATGCGGTAGTGTGGAAGGTTGGGCAAACTTGAACCTGGGACCAAATCTATTTGATGTTGGATATCACGTAGAGGTGGTAAGCCGTCAGGGAGGTCTTCTGGTACAACATCAGAAAATTCCTTTAACAAGGAGTGGAGCTCACCAGGTATGACATTAGTTTCAAACTTTCCTTCTTTGGTGACCAGTACCAGAATAATTTTGCTTTTCCGGGCTTCATTCAGAAATTCCTTCCATCTGTTTGATAATGTGATGGCACAAGTTCTTTTAGCTTTGGTTTCGTCCCATGTGGCAGGTGGAATAACTATTTTTTTATTTTTCCAAAGAAATGCATACACATTCTGTCGTCCATGATGAGTTGCATCAACATCAAATTGCCAAGGCCTACCAAGAAGAATATGGCAAGCGTCCATGTCTATAACTTCACACACAATTGTATCTTCGTAGCTCTTCCCAATTGAGATAGGGACATGGCAAATCTCTGTAACTGAGACCGATGGGCCCTCCTTGATCCAACCTAGCTTATACGGCTTTGGGTGTGGCTCGGTTGGAAGGTTGAGGTGTCGCACAAGAGACCAAGAGACAATATTATCACAACTCCCATTGTCGACGATGAGTTTACACACCTTCCCCAGGATACTACAATATGCCCGAAAAATATTATTGCGCTGGGCTGGTCCTTTTTCTTCAGTTGTGTATAAGATCCTCTTGATGACAAAACTCACATGCTCACCATCTTCTTCTGCAATTTCAACATTCTCATTCCATTCCTCACTTTCAGTAAGGTCATCAGTATTCTCGGCAACCAAGTTAACTGGTCGTCGAGCTCTACATTCATTTGAACGGTGCCCTGGCTCCCCACATTTGAAACACTTACCCGTCATGGGCTTCGCATAAGGGTTCGGTGCTACACTTCGTGTGGGTTGGTCATTATTTTGTTTTTGTGGATGATTCCTTAATGACACTACTTCATTGGATGTTGTCGGGTGGGGTGAGATAGGAATAGGTCGGTTGGAGGTGTTTCCTTGCATGGGTGGTGCGGAAGGTCCATGGGGAACAGAGTTGGAATATTGCCTTCGTTGGTTAGATTGCATGAAAATATCTTCTGCTCGTATCGCCATATTAAATGCTTCATCCACAGACCAGATAGGTGTTAATGTCATCTTCTCCCGAATATTAAACCTCAGCCCGCTGATATATCTGGCAGTTTGTTGTTCTGGGGTTTCAGAGAGATTACAACGAGCTCCCAAACGATAAAACTCCTCTGTGTACTCGTTCACGCTTCGGGATCCTTGTGAACATTTTTGGTACCTTTGAAATAACTGTTGTTGATAATCAGGGGGTAAAAATCTTCCTGACATGAGCTTCCTCATTTTTCTCCATGTGGTGATCGCCATTTTTCCTTGCCTTCTCCTATTATTTTGAGTGACCTCCCACCAAGCAGCGGCTCCTCCGCGTAGTTTATGGGCAACATATTTAGCTTGGCGGTCCTCTGGAATATCCAGCATGTCAAAATATTTTTCAACCTCGTAACACCAATCAAGGAAGGCTTCTACATCCAAATTTCCATTAAAACATGGTAAATCAGCCTTTGGCCGATAATGATTTTGTCTGTGAACTTGGGCATGTTGATTTTGGAGTTCATCTTCAGAGTCACTACTATTTGTATGTTGATTTTGGAGTTCATCTTCAGAGTCACTACTATTTGTATTGCCAAGGGGTGGATTTCCAAACGGTAAAACTCCTTGTGCTCTTCCACCCGGAGGTTGGTTCCTTCTTTGGGGTATGGCTGCGGGGGCTTCACTATTTCCATCGAGTCTTAAGCATAAGTTGGTGAGGATGTTGCGAATTTCTTGAAACTCGCGGTTAACATTCTCTCCTTGTGTTTGAAAAGCTGTCCAAAGAGCATCAAGTCCACGGTCACCGCTCGTGGTCTGATTGTTTCCTCCGTTGTTGCTACCATGTGCCATTACAAGACCAACGAATAGAGAGGAAAAAAATCGCTATCTCGTTCGTAGCCCAGGAGATTAATGGCTCTGATACCAAACTGATGTAGGACGAAACAAGAGAAAAAGAGCAATTGAAGCTGAGATAACAAAACACAGGATAATTCTTTATAAAATATTCAATGTCTCATCAGAAGCTTACAGAAGAGGTTTTATAGATAGACTTACTGGAAGAAAGCAAGAGAAATAACTGCTAGGAAGTTGGGAAGGGTAAACATCACATAGAAAATAACAGTGCATGGGAAAAAGAAATAAACAGTAAATACAAAACACATGCATGTGAATTGTGGCCATCATAATGAAGATGTAAATGTGTTCTGCACGCCATCACGTTCTTGGAGGGGTCGTGAACGGCGGATCCTTCCACCTGCTTGCACGTGAACATGCTCTTGAAAGAATACCATGAAGACAGCGGCTTTGCCGGCTTCAGTTGATTCTTCGGATTCTGCAGGTTTGATGAGTGTACGGTCGGGTCGTGATCGAACGGCAGGTTGAAGATGAAGATAACGACTGTTCTTGGAGATCGAAAGAATGATGGGTTAAGTTGACCATTTTGATACCACATAAATTGACCATTTTGCCCTCACATATATTTAATATAAAATAGATTATGCTTTTACGATCAAATTTGGCCGGTGATTTGGCCGGCATGACCAAATGTGTTAAAAAATGCATAGTTAAAGGATTAAATTGTTAGTTTTTAAAGTCAAGTGTTGCAATTAACAAGACCCCTATAGTCATAGAACCAAAAGTGCAATTTACTCTTTTTTTTTTATATAATTTAGTTACAATGATGATAAGAGAAATTTGTAATCGCTATTTGAGGGTGTTTATTGAGTAAATCTGAATTTCACTCTTATGTAATAGCTCACTGATAGGGAATAATCTTTAGGTGTATGACCGTATATCTGCTCAGTATGTATTATGTATACGTTTGAGAAGCATTTCCCGATCTTAACCGACCCTGTTTGGGTCCAACTCGAATTGACCCGAGGTACAAATTCATCATTTTTAGATTATTAGTTAGTGCACAATTCCTTCTAAGCTCAGCCCCAACCTTAATGCTCGGGCCAAATACCCCTAACAGAAAAGCCTCCTACACTAGAGGACAAAATACCTATGACATGGGGGTAACCCTGACCTGGGTGGTAAGAGTGATCCACCTATAACTGAAAGGTCGTAGGTTCCAGCCTCAAACTCTTGTGATTTTCAAAAATCAGACTATTCATTTGACCTTTCTTTCATGACAATTTAATATATATTTTTATAAAGTCTTAAATTTAGTTTATTGTAAAAATTATTTATTGATATTCTTGATTCAAATTGACCTATTTTATTTAGAAGCAGTACAGTTTTTTTTTTTTTTTGAAATAACAAGCAGTACAGTTGGTGCTTAAATTTCTAAAGTTTTCATTTTCAGTGGGGTTTGAAAAGTTAATTAAAGATGATATTTTTATACAGTAATCTTATTATTGTTGAATGAATACGAGTACCTGAGGGGTTGAGAGCAACTGGGTTCAGATTATTAAAAAATGGCATCTTCGTCTTCACTGCATCTCAAATCCCTACTCCACACAAAGCCTACATACCTAAACCTAAAACACCAGGTAAGTACGGAGCAGTTGCTGCTTTTGCCCTCGCGCGCAGTCTCTTTCACTTAACTGGGTTTTCTTGGAATGGGATTAAGTCAAACAAGTATCGGAAAGTTATGATTTTTACAGAGCTTGCACAACAATGTTTTTGCTTATTGCCGTTATTGGATCCTTCCATTACGCCATGGAGTATCATAATATATATTAAGTATTTGAAATCATTATTATATTTTGGTTTGAGCCTTATTTTTCTCGTTTGATTTTAAGTATTTGAAATCATTATGGTATTTGATAATATCGGGAATGATATACTCCGTATTTGACTGACACATTCTTACTTCGAGGTGTTCATCCACTTTGATTTTGATTTGGAGAATGTGTTATCTCTGAAAAATCTTGTTCTGCAACTCTAACCCAAGGAATAAGGTTAACAGGAAGAGGAGTTTGTTGATACTTTTTTGTGTGTTCCTTTGCTCTCATTTACCCATTGTAATTTAGTTGAAATTTGCCATGTGGTACTTAAAAAAAAAAAATAAAAAATTATACTGACTCTGTTACAGTGTAGTATCTATTCATGCCACCTGGTTCATTATACGTATTTATTTTGGTTTTGTGGGGGCAATCATCCCTTGGTTTAGAGGTTTGTTTGTTTGTTTTGTGTGTGATAGGGTTCTATGACTGGAGAATTTCCAGTGGCTATTGCTTGTAACCCTACAGTGAATGGGAAGGAATATCGTGCATTGAGTGCCAAGAAATTTGAACTAAACTGCTTGCGAGACAGAGAAATGGATGTTAGTGTGCCGGCTCTTGTTGGTGGTGTTGCTGAATGCATAGATGGTCTGTAAAAACATTTATTGATGGGGATTCCCTTTCCCGCCCTATTTTCTCAAGCTGTTTAGTTTGGTTACTAGATTATCATATTGATTGATGCCAGATACAGAGGATAAGGCGCTAACCGAGCAAGGGGAGCCAAAAGATCCAAGCTTTTCAACAGTGCTGATGAATTTTACTAACGATTTTGACCCTTATGATGCCTTGAGCACTCCTTTGTATCAAACAGCTACTTTTAAGCAAGTAAGTTTCATGAATTTTAAGGAATAAAATGGAACACCTTATGTTTGTTCATCTTCAGGCTGTTGATTAATGATTATACTAAAATGGCTTTCTTCACTGAGAGTCAGAATGGTGATAGAATCAAGCTGATACTCTGAATAATATGTATTACCATCACTGGCCACTGCAGCCTCATAGTTCCATTCCACATTCATATTAACTTGTTACTGAATGCCCTGTGATGTCTTTCTGCAGCCTTCAGCAACGGAATATGGCCCTTATGATTATACAAGGAGTGGAAATCCAACGAGGGATGCATTAGAAAAGTGTGTTGCTTCTCACGTCTGCATACTGCAGTTAATGCAGGTCTATATATGTTCATTATGATATGTGCACTCATCCACATTTCTCAATATTTCAGGCTTCTCGCAAAGCTTGAGAAAGCAGATAGAGCATTTTGCTTCACCAGTGGGATGGCTGCCTTGGCGGCTGTAACTCGCCTCGTTGGAACCGGTACTTATATAATTCTCTAGGTGTTAATCATAGTAGTTATTTTCTCCTAATTTTTTAAGTAGGCACATATTAGGCTCATTCAGTTGCTCACTTGGTTATGGTAATTTGTTTTCTAGTTCCTTGAGATTACTGTTGGAATTATCCTTGAATTCTTTGATTTCTATTGCTTAATAGGTGAGGAGATTGTTGCTGGGGATGACATATATGGTGGTTCAGATCGGCTATTGTCACAAGTAGTACCAAAAAGTGGAATTGTTGTCAAGTTCGTATCAGTTTTGTTAAAATAACTTGTTCTCAACCAGAAACTTAGTGCTTTTATAATGGCTGTACAGGCGAGTTGACACAACTAATCTAGATGAGGTTGCATCAGCAATTGGAGCAAAGACAAAGCTTGTGTGGCTAGAAAGTCCTACAAACCCTCGTCAACAAATTTGTGATATCCGTGTGGGTCATAGTGATTTTGAACTTTGAAGTTCCTAGTTTGTGCTTGTATGGTCCTTTGTGTTTTTTGGATTGTTAAAGGAACCTTGCAAGAATATTAAAAGAACGTTTTCTTCTTTCACACTCATGTTTTTTTATTTCCATGCAAATATTCAATTCAGAAAATTGCTGAGATGGCTCATGCTCATGGTGCTCTCGTGCTGGTGGATAACAGCATTATGTCCCCTGTATTGTGTTGCCCCTTGGAGCTTGGAGCAGGTATTGGGAACTATCTTTTTCTTTCTTCAATTCAATTTATTTATAGCTGAGTTTTCAACTGGTCAATTTTTACCACCCTTCACTTTTCCAGATATTGTGATGACTTCAGCTACTAAATTCATATCTGGTCACAGTGATCTTATGGCTGGTATCCTTGCTGTTAAAGGAGAAAGGTTTTTCCACTCTTTCTTTATAGACATTTAATGTATTGGCTACCTCCATTCTGGGATTTTCGGTCCTGAACGTTCTCTCATTAATGTATGCTGTGATGCCACTCTTAGTTACTACTCCATATATTATAGCATTGCAGTGTTTTTTTCTATTTGTTTCTCTGAAGGTTGATGGTGACCTATATGGCTATATTATATTATTAGGATAAGGCTCAAGTAATAAGAAGGAAACATAGCTTTGTTTATGTATAAGTTTCTCTAAAAAACAAACGCTGACCAATTCAGTAATAAAATGCCTTGAATTACAAAAGAGTCCCGTTTGATTGTAGGGCATTACCAAAGTAACCATGAATTTGATTATATGGCTCTAAACTTTTCACCAAAGAGTATGTGAATCATTTTAAAATCTCACTATATAGTTGTGTTTGCATCTATCTAGTTTCTATTTTGGGTGGAACTCAATGAATGCATTGTATTTTCATTGTTTCTTGTTAACAACTCTGCAATAATCTTCTACTGATTTAAAAGATCAATTATAATTTTGGCATTTTATTTCTAGAAGTGAAAGGAAACTAGATTGTTTCAGCTAATAAGTTGAATTATACAAACCTTTAATGTACAACAATTATAATTATAAGTTGATTTGCTCTTTTTTTTGTGTGTTCAGTATATTTCTATTGAAGTATTTTTCTGTATGTTACTCATTTGATCTAAAGTTTGAATGGTGCCTTATCGTCTTTACTTATATATTATGTGGACTAGTGACGACCTGAATTTTGTTTCTTTAAACCAGATTGGGAAGGGAGTTGTATTTCCTACAAAATGCAGAAGGTGCGGGATTAGCCCCATTTGACTGTTGGCTTTGCTTAAGAGGAATCAAAACTATGGCTCTGCGTGTTGAGAAGCAACAGGTTAGTTTTCTTATGTGATGAAATGGAAAACATTGGTGCCTAAAGTCAAAATCTTGAAGTAAGTTGTATGGTAAAACGATCTCTAGATTGGATATATCATGGTATCATAGACTTTGCTGGTATAATTTCAACTAGGGGTATATTTTGGGAGATATATGAACTTCAATTCAAAAGAAAATAAGGATACGCAAGGAAACCAACAAATATTTGAATGTGAGGAAAAACCATGGGCCTGAAGGGCCTTGTAAAGATGTTCACGATGATTTGGGAGGGAGGTATATGACAAGAGAGATGTGAATTTCTATGGGGCTCTCCTATTTCTTTAAACGAACTTTCCAAGTGGGTCGTTCTTCTTCTAATGCTTGCAGGAAAATGCACAAAAGATTGCTGAATATCTCACCTCCCATCCAAGAGTGAAGAAGGTTAATTATGCTGGTCTTCCAGGTCATCCTGGACGGTCATTGCACTATTCTCAGGTATTGCCAACCCAACCAAACCCGTAATGCTGCTGCTATCGTTTTTGGTGTCCCATTTTTTCAACCTTGTTCTTTCTAACTTCCATCCCCCCCGACAGGCGATATCGTGTGGTAATTATAAAGATTTTGTCTCACTAATTGCAGGCAAAGGGTGCAGGATCAGTGCTTAGTTTTTGGACAGGATCTTTGGCACTTTCTAAGCATGTAGTTGAGACCACAAAGTACTTCAGTGTTACTGTCAGTTTTGGTAACTTCCACTTCCTACTACTCAAATTATTTACTAACTATCATATGACAAAAAATTAGCCAAATGGCGATCACGGGGGCTTACCTTATGGTGAATTTTGACGACAGGAAGCGTGAAATCCTTAATAAGCTTGCCGTGCTTTATGTCCCATGCAAGCATACCTGCTGCAGTGCGAGAGGCGAGAGGGCTTACTGAGGATCTCGTTCGTATTTCTGTTGGAATTGAAGATGTTAATGATCTGATTGCAGATTTAGACTATGCACTTAGAACTGGCCCAGTTGAGTGAGTGTTCAGGATGATCAAGCAGTAGAAGAAATGCTTCACTCATTTTAGTCTCCATTGTTATCCATTTGAACATGTCCTTAAAAGCAAGAATCTTAAACATCATTCAACTATTAATTTTAATAGAATCCCAACTTTCTACAATTCTATCATTGATTTACAGACCATGTAAGTAAATCAAAACAGGTATATATGACTGAGTTCATAAGCATCAAGATTGTTAGTTAGCAGATGAAATTCTTGGGCATCATTCTAAGGGCATTCCCAATGATTATCCTATTTTCTCCTCAAATTGCAGGCTCAACTCATTCCCATCACCTTATAATCTCCTCCTCACTCTCCTTTCTCCACTCTTCATCATCAAATAAGTCTTCAGGAGGATCATAAATGATCATATCCGGAAAAAGTTCAAGAAAGTCACCCTTAACCTTTTCTCTCAAATCTGGATAAGGAAGAAGCCCTTTTAATATGACTCGGTAAGGCAAAGATAAAGGGGGATCAGTAGAGCTTCTCATTTCATCGTATATATGCATTGCCTCATCAGACAATCCACTATCCAAAAATTCCCTCACAAGGTCACCAAATGTATGTTGATCAAAAAGGACACCTTCACTCTTCAAATCTTCCCACACCTTCTTTGCTTCATCTACCCTTTTGTTCTTTGCAAGCATCAAAAGCATATCCCTATAAAAAAACATATCTGGCCGATACCATATCTCTTTACGCACCACTTCATACATCTACACATGTAAACACAATAGTCAAATACTTTGTCATAGATGAACAGAAGTAATCCTGTTTAGGCACTTCCGAAATCACAACAATTGATCTCACTGACGTAATAGCAAGCCGTTTCTATTTTACTCTAAAAATTAACCATAAGATTAAGAAAAAACAGTTCAATGACTAGAGTGCCACAAACAAGAAATTTTCTAGAATAATTGCTTTCCAATGAATACACCATCGTGAAAAAGGTCTATTTCACTATAAGCATCAATGGTTAGGCATTTATATGGGTCATCACTTTGAGCATTACCAAAATACCAAACATAATGTTCTTATTTTTCGCAACATAAACTCATACTTTTCTCAAGCTTATTCAAAACTAAAAGGTAAGCATATAGTGAACTAATATAAATTTAAGACATCAAATTCTAGAAGAATGTGTGCACTCTGATCAATTCATAATAATGTATCAAGCAATCCGGTTGAACAACTATGAAAAAAAGAGAATGTTATGATTGCAACATTCACTTTTCAACAAATAAAATGTAGCAAGAACTTAAAAAGTTCATTATAATATACTAGAAAAAAGAAGTTTTTTTTTCCTCTGTTTAAATTGGTACCTTCATGGAAAGAAAGATAAGGTCTTGTCTCTGGAATTCGGCGAGGACAGCGAGGAGGTCAGATTTGAGAAGTCGAGAAACATTTGATTTCATAAACCGTTCAAGCCGAATAGGGTCTGACTGTAACCGCTTGAGTTCCTTGGCCACCATTAGACCTTCTTTCCCCATTTCCTTCTTACGTCTCCAAATCGACACACTCGGACTTGATGCCGCTGCATTGGAGCCGATGATGATATGTCTGAATGTGCTCTTGTTGTTCGATGAGGAGGATGATGATGAGTGAGGGCGTAAGGGTAGTCCTGACGAGGCTCTTCGCAGGAGGTTCTGGCAACAACGCCTCATTTCCTATACAGTCAGCAGTACGGTGCTAAAGTCTGATGCTTGGGTTTTTATAACTGTAAAATCCTAAAAGTGAAAAGATCTCAATGCAATTTCTGAAGCACATTTCGCCCCAGCATATAATAATATATAAATGTGCAAAATCCAACTTTTTTAAAAATATAGTTCAAGTAATTAACATTTGCTTCAAATAGGAAGACAAAATTGAGACACCAATCTCCAAAGCAATGTTCTTAAACCAATCTCTTTTGCATGAGGTTGGCTCTCCATCATCTCATTTTTGAAAGATCTGGTGACCTTGAATTCAGCATTCCCAGTTCAATGGCCATCATCTGTCATCATTTCATGGGAAACAAACAAAGAAAGAAGTGATTATCAACTGAAGAAGAGGGTGAAAGTAACATTGCCAAGATTAATTACAATTAGAAGACAGCCAAGATATTGTACAAGGATAGATGGTATTTCTATTGATGATCATGACTAACAGACAATCTGATCAACAAATGCAACAATTTATACTAGTTCCTATTAGGATCAAGCGCTTACCACTATGCCAAAAGCTATAGCTAGTAGCGAAGGTGTGATTTTATTTCCTTATACTGCCACACATTTTCGAGAGGCAGGGTGCTGGACTTGGCCCTTTAGGCCTCCGCCCAACAACCCCCTAATCACTAAATCCATTAAGACTGTTATGCATAAATCATGTCTTCAGCACTTGAAATCGCATTCTCAACAATTCTAAGAACCATGCAGTGAGATGAACATAGACAGCATGCCCTTACAAGTCACATATTCCACAGCAATGGGTATGTTAATCATTTATCAGCATTCATAGCTCAAAGTTATGATTTATTCTGAACAACAAATCAAATGTAAAATACATTTTGCTTATATGTAAGTTAATTGTAATTGATAACAAAAACATGCAACTTGGATACCATTTTCTGAAAGGAATCAACTTCAGGTTATGAAGAATGAATTGCTATCTATCACGTCCTACTTGTAACAAGTGTTGAAACCTTAAACACATAATTTTCCACCACATTTCAGCTATGAAATCAGGAACGGGAGTAGCAGGAAAGCTAAAAGAATGATAACACTCATACCTCATCATATTTTTAAGTGTTTCACACTAATAATAAAAAATAAAAAAGGTCTTCAACCATATAAACCTACTTTATCATGGCACATTTACTACAACCAGGTGCCAAACAAGCAGTAATTATGAATGTAGAATGTTAGGGAACCATCAGCACTCCCAGTTCAATATTTTACTCATTCCCCATACTGAACTTAACAGAGATATATCACCTGGAATTCACTGCAACAAATATGAAATTTCATTGTTTGACCAAGATAAAATGAATTCAATTGCAACTTCAAAAACTACCAACAATCTAATTACAGAATATAAAACACAGACAGACATGCACAAGAATAGAGCAAGAAATAGCATTATAGTTTTCCACTCTGGATTTCAATAACCTATATACACATTCAATTCTATCAAACAAACGGTAAGAGCGAAAAGCCCAGCAATGGTACAACGTACAAGAGGTTAAAAGGATTTCCAATCTCAATAGCATCGCACGTATCAGAATCCCAAACGCGGTAAAGCAGGTTAGGGAAATGGAAAACCCTAAACTTTTAAGGAAATCCAAAACTCAAGTGCAGCTTAGCGAATACTCACTGAATTTTCACAGGGGAACAAGGGATCCATGGGTTTTTTGGGGGAAAAAAATTTGGACCATTTCTCGATTTGTGCGTGTCATCCTTGCGCAGGGGCCATGCTAATCTTCTCTGTATCGTTCCAATTTTATCGGATGTCCCCGAAGGGACGCTCAGTGCTTCCATGATAGAGTATGTATACTGGAAGCAAGTTGTTTCATCAGCCGATGTGGGAGCAAAGCGTGGTAAGCGACTACAGCATAAAAGTACTCCGTAAATTAGAAGGATACCGTTTCCTAAGCGGCCCATCAAGGCCCAATACAAATTTACAATTTTTTTTTAATGAAATACAAATTTACCAATTTATTAATTCCGAAAAGTGTATACAATAAATATTTTCTCCATTTCTTTAAAATATTTTTTTTATTTATATAGTTTCATTTTCTCGTGGATTTATATTTGTGTGCATATACCCTTCTTTATTGAACCTATTGTTTAAAGAAGTTTTCAATATTACCCTGGTAATAAAATTTATTTTCTTTTAGTCCATTTTTTTATTGACATAATATTACATAAGAATATTTTGCAATAGAAAATTTACTGTGAAGATTTTTATTTTTATTTTTTTTATGATATTGAAAAAAATTATTACCAATAATATCGAATACGAATACAATTGGTACCAGCAATGATCAAAACTGTAAAATCATATGTGCATAACTAACCTATAAGGCAATGTGGTGGAGACAAATACTCAAACAGAAAACAATCACAAAGTTGAAAGACTGAACAAGATTACTACATCAAGAATATCTGATATATCTCTCCCAAGTTACAGTTTGGGTACAATAATAAATAAATAAATAAATAAAAGGGGATTGTCAACATTATAACATTATTTTCTAAGACCTATTTATTTTCAATAAATATAGTTCTAACTAATTAACATTTGCTTCAAAAGGGAAGACAAAATTGAGACACCAATCTCCAAAGCAATCTCTTTTGTATGAGGTTGGTTCTCCATCATCTCTCATATTTGCCATGAATGAATTCAGCATTCCCAGTTCAATGGCCATCATCATCATCATTTCAGGGGAAACCAACATATTATTCTTATACTGGGAGAGTTCCAAAAATGTGCAACCTGTGAGACTGATTGGAACCATAAGAAGATACCCTCACCAGCTTTTCTTTCTGAAAAGGAAACAACTTCAGGTGCAAACACATATCTCTGGTGTCCAACTTGGCAAAAGCGTGGGAACCTTTATGACTTCATTGTCAATCATGATTGGATTCAAGCATGAAATTAAGAAAGGGAGTGGTGGGAAGACTGGAGTACTGGACTATACAAACTGCAGAGCAACAAATGTCAAATTTCAGTATTTGAAACGCTCAAACTCTCCAGCATTCAACTCCAAGTAAGATTCAGTGCAACAGTGATACGGGCATAAACATCGCAATAAAACATTTCACATATTCCATGAAAAATGCCAACAATAACTTAACCACTATAGCCTGAAGTGCTTGGCAATGGGTATCACAAATGCCAACAATAACAACAACTCTAAGAACCATGCAGTTAGATGAACATAGACAGCATGCCGTTACAAGTCACATATTCCACAGCAATGGGTATCATTTATCAGCATTCATAGTTCAAAATTATAATTTATTCTGAACAACAAATCTAAAAGAGATTTTGTTTATATGGAGTAGTTTATTTTATATACTTCCCATTTTCTATACTAGATCATGGACATTCAGCTACTGGACATAGAAGAATTACAGAAACTACATGGTGATTTTAGATGTCAATCACATCTTTACTTGTACAGAGCACAGAGGTTTGAGAAGATTGACCTTTAAATTATTGTTGAAGTGACAAGCTAGCAATGAATTCGCAGAGTATTAAGAGAAACAAGACTAATAGATATTCTGACCTCTTAACCAAAGCACCCAGACCCCACAATCATATGGTAAGCTAATTGATAACTGTTTTCTGAAAGGAATCAACTTCAGGAATTCAGGTTATGAAGAATGGTTCGCTATCTATCATGTTCTACTTGCAACAAGAAGAAGAAGAATCCAAACATATAAAACTACTTATCATATCACATCTCATACAACCAGGTGCCATCTGATACATAATTATGAATGTTAGTGAACCATCAGCACTCCCAGTTCAATATTTTACAGTATTTTTACTCATTCCCCATACTAATCTTAACAGAGATATATCACCTGGAATTCACTGCAACAAATATGAAATTTCGTTGTTTACTAAGATAAAATGAATTCAATTGCAACTTCAAAAACTACCAACAATCTAATTACAGAATATAAAACACAGATAGACATGCACAATAATAGAGCAAGAAATAGCATAATAGTTTTCCACTCTGGATTTCAATAACCAATATACACATTCAATTCTATCAAACGCGGTCAAGCAGGTTAGGGGAATGGAAAACCCTAAAAATTTAAGGAAATCCAAAACTCAAGTGCAGCTTAGCGAATACTTACCGAATTTTCACAGGCAAAAAAAATTTGGACCATTTCTCGATTTGTGCGTGTCATCCTATCGTTCCAATTTTATCGGATGTCCCCGAAGGGACGATAAGAGCTTCCATGGCGGAGTATATGTACTGGAAGTAAGATGGCTCATTGGCCGATGTGGGAGCTTGTCCTGAAGAGAGTAAAGACAAACAAACGTAAAACACCATTATGTCCTTAAATCGGCCCGTTAATGCATGGAAACCCGGTCCAATTCCCCTCGTTTGCTTTTCTTTGTATCTTCTTTATATTTTGTTTAATTTAATTTAATTTTTGTTTTTTGTTTTATTCTAATTATGAATTGATAATTTTTGTAGCTTTTTCGTGACTCACTATAATTGAGTTTATAGCTAATATGTTACATCATTATCATGTTCTAATAGTTAAATTTTACCCAATAATTAATTATTTTAAATTACTTGAAAATCTCATTAACATGTCAAATTTCAAAACTCCAGACTTGACAAATCTTGCAATACATTAAATTTCAAAACTTGAAACACGAGAGGATTATTTTAAGCAATGGTACTCTATTAGTAGGTAGACATTACCATGTGGTCTCGAATTGAACAGGGCTAAACTCGGTTAACATAAAAGCTACGTAGTATTATGAGAATGAACTATTGATTTGGCATGGAAAGCTTTGTTCTTTTGTAGAATGCAACAGAATTCATAGCCCAGATAGTTGAAGACATGACTTAGAGAACCAAACAAACACTTGAAGAAAGCAGAAAGCATTACATCAACAATTTCCTTTTAATACCCATACACAACGGAACAATCTTATTCAAGAATTCATGTGACCAATTACAGTTCATGATTCAATGATAATGAAAAAATAGGGACTGTGACATTTCAACCTTGTCTAAGACTATCTATTTTCTTTCAGCAAGTATAGTTCGGCTAATTCTCATTTGCTTCAAAGGGAAGAGAAAATTGGGACACCGGGCAAGGTAGCTCCAGCTTCAATGATGTAACAGTTCCCCGAGACATACTCAGATGAGTCGTGGATTAGGTATCGTACCAGTGATGTTAGCGCTGGGTCTGATGTGCCGTATGTTCTCAAAGGTACAGTCTTCAAAGCAACGTTCTTAAGCCAATCTCTTTGCATTAGGCTCTCCGTTATCTCGGATTTGAAGAGTCCAGGAGATATTGAGTTCACTCTTATTCCATGCTTTCCCATTTCAATGGCCATCATCTGTCATAATTTCAGGGGAAACCAAAAATAATTATCAGCTGAAGTAAAGAGTGAAACATTACCGGGATTGTGAATAGAAGACAACCAAGATAATGGAGAAGGAAATATGGTGGTAATTGTGTTACTAACATACTACACCTGCTTCATTAGGTTGAGAAAGTAGCTATGAACAGATACTACATTGTAACAGAGTCAGTAGTACTCAAAAAAAAAAAAAAAAAACATACTACACCTGCTATATATTTGCATGCAATAGGTATCATAGGTGAGAGCAAACCGTGAAAAACAGAGAATTGCAATGCAAAAAAAAAAAAAAAAAAAAAAAACATACTACACCTGCTTCATTAGGTTGAGAAAGTAGCTATGACCAGATACTACATTGTAACAGAGTCAGTCGTACTCAAAAAAAAAAAAAAAAACATACTACACCTGCTTCATTAGGTTGAGAAAGTAGCTATGACCAGATACTACATTGTAACAGAGTCAGTCGTACTCAAAAAAAAAAAAAAAAACATACTACACCTGCTTCATTAGGTTGAGAAAGTAGCTATGACCAGATACTACATTGTAACAGAGTCAGTCGTACTCAAAAAAAAAAAAAAAAACATACTACACCTGCTTCATTAGGTTGAGAAAGTAGCTATGACCAGATACTACATTGTAACAGAGTCAGTCGTACTCAAAAAAAAAAAAAAAAACATACTACACCTGCTTCATTAGGTTGAGAAAGTAGCTATGACCAGATACTACATTGTAACAGAGTCAGTCGTACTCAAAAAAAAAAAAAAAAACATACTACACCTGCTTCATTAGGTTGAGAAAGTAGCTATGACCAGATACTACATTGTAACAGAGTCAGTCGTACTCAAAAAAAAAAAAAAAAACATACTACACCTGCTTCATTAGGTTGAGAAAGTAGCTATGACCAGATACTACATTGTAACAGAGTCAGTCGTACTCAAAAAAAAAAAAAAAAACATACTACACCTGCTTCATTAGGTTGAGAAAGTAGCTATGACCAGATACTACATTGTAACAGAGTCAGTCGTACTCAAAAAAAAAAAAAAAAACATACTACACCTGCTTCATTAGGTTGAGAAAGTAGCTATGACCAGATACTACATTGTAACAGAGTCAGTCGTACTCAAAAAAAAAAAAAAAAACATACTACACCTGCTTCATTAGGTTGAGAAAGTAGCTATGACCAGATACTACATTGTAACAGAGTCAGTCGTACTCAAAAAAAAAAAAAAAAAAAAAAAATGCTCCTGCAGCAGGCATAAGTACCAACAAACAGGATCTGCAGAGGACTGTCTGCTCAAAATCATGATTTGTAATGCGGAACTGCTTCACTAACATTCTGTTCTACATATCTAGCTAGACTAATCTTAAACCCCTAGAGCCTCTGCCTAACAGCCACTAGAGGAGCTAAATCTCGAGTCACCCTGTCAGTTCTCAGGTTCCGGCCCCCAGGTGGATCCGAACCCCCACGTTGGAGCGACTTTAAGGTGATAGGTCGAACCAACTGGCCCCGTGGGGCAACAAAAACAAAAAACCTTCCTGCTATTTAAAGTGGTGATCCAATGAAAGGTCCACACAACCAATTAATCAAGTATAGTACAGACCTAAAATCACAGCTATTAAAGAATAACAGCACACGCAAATGAATGCAACCTTTGGATCCTGACTGAAAGATGCAAGAATGCTACCTTTGTCATTGTGTTGACAGCAGCCTTTGAACAAGCATAGGCAAGGCTCCCTGGCAATTGTCCACGATTAAGACCAGCAATTGAAGAGATATTAATGACAGAGCCTCCTTGTTTCGCATTGCACATGTGCAAACAAACATATTTTGAGACCAACCATGTGCCAGTTAAGTTTGTTTTAATGATGCTATTCCACTCTTCTTCAGACAAATCCAGTGGAGTGTGTACCCTTCCTGTGATTGAAGATGAAGGAGTCAAGAGTATTGACTTAAGGAGAGCAATAATTTTTGCATTATTTTATAATATCCTTCAACAACCATAACAGCAAAACCAAAAAACAATTATTTCACAAATTTCAAGAGAAATGCTGGAGAACTATCATCATTTTTTATTCATTAAATAAATATTATAATTGATGGATCCCATCACTGAATTAATTGGTGATAACTAAGTGAATATTAACCATTTAATCAATCCCTAATAAGCCATAGAGCCACTCTCGAATCAAAACTCGACGAAAACCAACAATAATTCCAATTATTGAATTCATCAGAAATTTTAGCGAAGTTCCTGCAAAAAGCACTTTGGAAACGGAATGGCGATCGGGGAAATTACCTCTGACGCCGGCGTTGTTAATCAAGGCATCGATACGGCCAAACGCATCCCAAGCCCGCTGCACGGCGGCCTCGATTGCGGGCCCATTCGCACTCACATCGAGCTCCACGGCCACCGCGGTGAGCTGCCGGCTGGAGTTCGGCTCCCCGGAGCCGGAACCAGCGCCGTTGATTTCATCGCAGAGAGATTGAAGCCGGTCGATTCGGCGAGCCGCGGCGATGATTCTGCAACCGGCTTTGGCCAAGTCGAGGCAGAACTCTCGGCCCAGCCCCGACGACGCTCCGGTGACCATCACCACCTTGTCCCTAAGGCTCCGCCACGGCTCCATGTGGGCTGCCACTTGGCTACGGCTCTCCATTACTCGCCCTGAGCTCAAAGATTACCAGCTAACGTAGGAGCAAATATATGGAGAAGTGAAGAGTAAAGACCTTTGCTGGGTAATGGGGTTTGCAGTTGTTGGGTATGAAAATGGTTAGGCTGCCTATGTAGAAGGCAATACAAAAAAGTGTGTGATTTCTCTTCACTTTCGAGAACACCACTACCCAGCTATAATAATAATAACACGTTTATTATTATTATCTTTCACAATTATTTATCTACCTACTTATGTCACTAATAGTTCAGTATATATATATAATTTACTATTAGAAAATGTGTCAAATATGCCACTGAATTTTTACACTTTGTCTAGTTGAAACATCAAACAAAAAAAAGTGTGCTATTAGACCATTAAACAAATAAAAATTGTGCAAATAGCATTTTTTAATGTTAATTTTAAGTTTTCGGTAAATATGATGTCATAATGTTAAATTATATATAAAAAATTATTTTAATTATTATTTTTAAAAATGAATAAATGTCAAATAGGTCACGGGCACACGAAAATGCAATTAGACTATTGGATTTAAAAAAATTACAATTGAATCCATAAACTAACATATTTCATGCAATTTGTCCAATTTACCAATTTTCACAGTTTCTAACAAGTTATCCCTCCACCTAAGATGCATACATAGCATTTTATTTCTAAAATAAAAATTAAAAATTAAGTTTTTAAATGCTTGTTAATTTTTTCCCAATTTTATTCTTATTTTGTTAATTTGTCAGTTTTAAAATAATAAAAACTTAATTATTTTTTTTAAACATTTGTTATTTCTTTCATGATTATTCTTTATTTTTCATTCACGCATTATTAATTTTAAGCATACAATATATTGATTTATTCGTCTCTTTAAAAAAAAATTTGAATCCACCTTGACCCGACTTAACCGGAAGTGAACTTACTAATATTTATAGTTTTGTACTATAAAATAACCGCAAAAAATGCCATTTTATACTAATGTTTTCAATAACAATTTCATGTCTCAATCTCTTCACATCATTAGTTCTTCTCTATAGTAAGGTTTATAGTTGCACACATTTGACTCAATCTCTTCACATCATTAATTCTTCTCTATAGTAAGGTTTATAGTTGCACACATTTGACCAGGAATTACAATCATGTTCTCTGGTCTATTCAAACTATTCTATTAGTTTTAATTGGCTGATTTAGAAGAAAACAACATGGCACCTTACTTTCAAATTGTTTCGACCGATTTGAGTTAATTTTTTTTTATTTGTTTTTTATTTCTAAATTATAATTAATCGTGCTATTTAATTCATGAAACAAGGTGATGTATCTCAATGGAAGTCTGATAATGGATTCCTTAGAAAAGAGACAAACACGTTGACTTTGAAAGTTTTAGTTAAGTTGAGACATGAATTTTGCTAATTGGACGAAGCAAACATGAAAAGTAAATACTAGGTAGTACTGTCGAAGTTGAAAAGGAGTTTCTAGGAAGTAGGAAGAAAGGGGTCATGGTCGTTATTGACTTTGACCATTTCCACACTGCCGTATGAAACCGTGTTTGGCACTTTGGCTTAACAAACTAATTAGTTTACACACACTTTTTGTGCTTTTTACATGCGCACCGTGCAGTTTTCATGTGTTTAATATTGTACGTTAATTTCGTCTAACAAAATAAAAAGAATATTATATGAAGTTTGACTGTACTTTTTTAATACTATAACAACTAATTATTTGGCGAAGACCTTGTGGTCTAGTGACACCAGTTGCACTCATCGCTCGAGTAGACCAACTAGGCCGATTTATCTACCAATTTTTTTCCGCCTAATAGTGAAAGCGGAACGACCTAGGCACCGCCTAAGTCGATTTTTACAATAGTAATAAAAATAAAGATACAAAATTAATCTCATAATATTTTAATCTATCGTAACTATGATTTCTTTTATTCAAATCTCATATCTAAAATGGGCATATATAGTAATGCATTTCATGGCTACGAGTAAGGATGGCTAAGCTACTTGCACATATCTCATATATTAAAATTACAAGTGCATTTTTCATTAATTCAATTAAGAAGTTTAAACTTCAACTTATTATTTAATTTGTCACTCTCATTTGAATGCAACTACATGAAATTTAAAATTACCATTATTTGGGTTAAATGTCCAATGGTAATTAAGCGAAACTAAAAATAAATCATAAATAGTTCAAAATTTACAAGTTTTAATCATTAAAATTTAAAATTATGCATTCGGGTATCTTTGATGTATGTTTTCAGAGAGATTTGGTAAAAAAGAATCCCTAAACCTTTAAGACTTTAACATCTACATTGGATTTAGATAGGAGAAATAGTCTAAGCGTCACATTTTTTTTAATGAGTGAATTTTGAATTTAGTCCTCTGACGTTGAACAATTCAATACTTAAAAACTAAACTTAGTAATTTTAAAAATTAATAGTTAAAATTAAAAACAAGTGACAGTCAAAATATTAAATTTGGAAGTTTTTTTTTTTTTTTTTTAATAAGTTGAGCTAATATGAAGGTATTGGTTACACACTTACACCGCCTATATGGAATTAGTGTACCCAACTTAAATTTGCAATCTCGCGCGCGCACACATATATTTATATCATAATTAAACAAATTTATTTTGTACTGTTTTTTTTTTTTTTGGTGATATGTACAGTGCACTACTATTAACATTTTTACTAGTATTTCCACCCGTGCGATGCACGGAATAGATTTGTTATAACTGCATAGGGGAAGGAATGAAAATTTATGACTGCATTTTATACAAAAAAAAAAAAAGGCGCGTATAGGCTATTAAAAAAATAAATGTGCTCACCATTAAATTTCGAATGACTTGACATCACATGGATCAAACAAAATAGTCAGTACTCAAGTAGCCATAAAAAAATATCTTGATTTATCACATAAATGTCAAAATCTTTGATAACTCAAAGATACCCAAGTCCGGAGGATATGCTGAATACTATTCCACTGGTCCTAAAGAGATGCTCCGACAATGAAATAATGGACTTTTAGTCGAAGAATATTCTCATTATTCTTTTTTTTTGTTAGTATTATTGACTTTGTTACAATGCAATATTTATTCATAACTACTTTCTTAACCTATTGAGGCTTGAACCCACCCATTTCCATATGGGAATGCAATCGAGTGTCACTAGACCACAATGTCTTAGGCATATTCTCATTATTCTATTCGAGTATAATGAGAAATTAGTAGACAATCTTTAGTGTGACATAATATTTATATTATTCATATAAAACATGTCAAACACATCTTTCAAGATAAACTAATAAGTAGTGTATAAAATTTCTTGGAATAAGCGTCAAATTAGCCATCGAACGTAACAAGAAAATACAATTTGGCCACTCAACCTAAAAAAAGTACAATTAGACTATTCAGCATTTTAAAATCATGCAATTTGTCCCAAGTGACCTCCAGTGGCAGGTTACCAACAAGTAATTTTAAAAAATAGAAATTATTTATAATAATAATAATAATAATAATAATAATAGTCTTCGACTATATGATCCATGGAGACTGTCTCGTCTCCATGAATGTTAAGACGAAAAAGAGAAGAGATAGCTTGACTGCCTTCGTCTCTTTATATTTTCTTTTTAAAACTTTAACAGCACGTTTGGTTCACGGAATGAATTTGGAGGGAATAGGAATACTATTCCATAAGGAATGGAATAGGTAAGGAATAGAATATGAATTGTATTATAGTGTTTGGTTGGCGGAAGGAATAGACTTGGAAATTCTATTCCAGCGTTTGGTTGGTTAAAGGAATAGAAATGGAATATATATTTAAAAGACATAAATGCCCTTGTACAAATTATTAGTATTAGTATTATTATTATTAGTATTAGTATTAGTATTATTATTATTATTATTAGTATTAGTTAGTATTATTATTATTATTATTATATTATTATTAGTATTATTCTTATTATTATTATTATTATTATTATTAGTATTATCATTAATTATTATTATTATTATTATCATAACAAACCTGTATAAACAAGGTTGTTGTCACAGTCATCGGATCTTCCCCTCTTTCTGTTTCGTTCTCTCTCCTATAAGCATTGTGTTTCCCTACGCACTGCAAATTCATATATATATATATATATATATATATATATATATATATATATATATATAAATATGTAATATATATATGTATCCATTTCTTTTTTCTCTCCCTGTTCGTATACACCCATCTCGTAAAGAAACGCATGCAGGATTGGCGCTGTTGAGGTTTAAGGAAAGAGTGATTGAAGATCCGTTTGGGGCGCTTTCAAGCTGGAAGTATAATGGCGATGGGGAATTGAATCCATGTTACTGGTTTGGGGTTGAATGTTTGGATGGGAAAGTTGTAACGTTGTGAGTGATTCCTCTAATACAATGATCTTTTTGAATGATGTTTTCTTGTCCCTGATCATGATATTAAGGATTGTATGTATATATATGCTTATAACTGCAGAAATTTGAGAGATCTTCAGCTTGGAGGGACTTTGGCACCTGAGCTTTGTCAAATATATACTCTGCGGCTGCGGCACCGCGCCGCAGTCCGCAGCAGTATATATATTACTCCCGCATATATATATATATATATATATATATATATATATATATATAAATAAGTTATTGGTACAAAAAAAAAAGGTTAGAATAATATCTTGAAGAAGAATAAGTGAGATTTCTGCATGTGATATGATGATAGAAAGAAAAATGAGCGTAAAAAATTAATGTTTAAAAAGGGTAAAAATGAAAATAAATTAAAATACCTATTCCTGATGGATCAGTAATAGGCTAATACCGGGGAGTGCTGGTAATAGCTATTAGCCTTGGGTAATAACTCATTCCCAGGAACAATAAGGAACATTGTTCCTGGGAATACAAATGTTTACCAAACAACGGAATAGTTTATTACTGAAAATGCTATGCCATTCCCTGCCTATTCCGTGAACCAAACATCCCGTAAAGAGACGGCTGCCTTCATCCCTTCCATTTTTTTAAACTTAAAAGGGAAGAAGGCAGCCACGACCGCTGCCTTCATCCCTCTATTTGTTTTTAAGCTTTGAAGGGATGAAGGCAGCCATGGCCGCTGCCTTCATCCCTTCATTTTTTTTATATTAAATTTTTGAAGGGATGAAGGCAGCAATGGCAACTGCCTTCATCCCTTCATATATTTTTTTCTTTTTTAATAGTTTTTTTTTTAAATTTTTAGTTAATTACCTGTTGCTAACTTGCCATTGCAGGTCACTTGGGACAAATTTCATGATTTTATAAGATTGAATAATTTAATTGCACTTTATTTTAATTGAGTGATCAAGTTGCATCTTCACATTACTTTTGAGGGCTAATTTGACCCTTATTCCACATTTCTTTAGTGATGTCCATATGTATATATATTTATTTACAACAAAATTTTGTTTTTTTTGTTTTTTGTTTTTTTTTTTTTGTTTTTAAATTTTCAAAAGAAAAAAAAGAAGAAGAAATTATTGAGGCGGGCGCAAGAAATTATAAGTAATGACATCATCTTCTTCCGTACCAGCGAAGGCTGCAAAATGCCGATCCAGAGAATCCACAGAGGGAAGCCGAGACACAGATCTCCAGTCATCCTGCTCATATCCATCGTCGTAGCCATAGCCCTTATCTACCTTTACTCTTTCCTGTTCTCCACCAATGACATCTCAATTTCCTCTCCCCGGAGAATACGGGACCTCATAGTCGAGCATTCCAGGGACCCCCCGCGCAATGGACCCGACAAGTACCTCTATTGGGGCACCAGAATTGATTGTCCCGGAAAGCACTGTGACACCTGTGCTGGCCTCGGCCATCAAGAGTCCAGCCTCCGCTGTGCCCTCGAAGAAGCCTTGTTTCTGCACAGGTAACACTCTTAAGGAAATTTTTATCCTTTTTTCCCCTTCTCTTTTAACATAGCATCTGATTTCTAGATTTCTCCCCTTTGCATTTTGGCTATATTGAAGTTTTAATGGTTGGACTGCCAGTTTCTAATGACATTTGCATAATTGCATGTACCTGATCACGTGCGGTGATGTTTGTGTCTCATTTTTTTTTTAATAACCTGGTAATATATAATTTGGGATTTCTGGAAATGTTTAATGGTGTATTGATAGAGGAGGTTGCTTTGAATTCGGAAAATATTTCAATTTTAGCTGGCTTTTGAGCTTGAACCATTGGTGAATTTAGGACAATATAGGAAATTTGATGAGCAATTACTATTGCAATATGCAGTAATTTGAATGAATTGAAATTGTCAACTCTACCAGTTGGAAGTGAGATATTATGATACAATTATACCATTTGAAATCCTGAAATCGTTTTGTTAATTTTGGATGAACTTTTGCCCCTCTAAGGGTTGCAACTGTAGTTGTTTTTCTTTAGTGAATTAGAACACAAGCGTGTTGGCATTCTATTTAGTGATGAAGACTATGGTACAAGATTGATATAATGGTAATGTTTTATGCCTAAAAAAGAATACAATCGTCCTTTCCTCATTTTAGGACATTCGTGATGCCTTCAAGGATGTGTATCAATCCAATGCACAATCAGAAAGAGAATTTTGATCTGCCAGGGAATTCAAGATCAGTGGAAGGGTGAGTTTTTTTTATTTTTACTTTTATTCCCCCCTCCTTCGCATGAATAATCATACATTATATTTCCTGCATTTTCGTTGCTTCTTTCTAGATTTTCTGTTAGCTCCCCTACCCTCGAAGAAAGCAAAAGAGAGTAATGTGAGTGTAAAGTTTCACCCTAAGTCTGAGGAATAATGCCCAAGTACCTTGTGCAAGGGGATAATGATTTCACAAAGTTGCTAGTTACACTTGGGGCTAGATTGGTTCAACTTGGAGCAATTTGTCCCTTCATTATTAGTGATGCCTTTGGTTTTGGGGTGGGAGGTACCGAGGTAATTTTTTGTCCCACAACTATAGAATTAGTTTTTAAGCTAAATGTTTGGATTGAGTATGCTACCTTGCTCTATCCCAATGTTCTTGGCTCAGATGCTCAGTGAAGTAGGACAATTATATAAAAATGTAGGTCTCTGTGTGTGTGTTTCATGAACATCTAGTGCTTCATGACATAATCCAGATAAGATATGTCAGGAGAAGGTTTTTGCTTATTTATTGCCAACATTTGTTTCATTTGCTAGGTGGACAGGTAGCTCCTGTGATATGGATTCCCTATATGATCTAGACCGCATATCAGACATGGTATCAGTAATTTTAGAGAACACAAAAATGTGGCATCGGGTTCTCTCCACGAGCATGAAATTAGGTTCCAGAGGAGTTGCACATGTTAAAGGAATCAGCCGGACTGAACTCAGAGATAATAGTTCATATTCAAATATTTTACTGATAAATCGAACGGCAAGTCCCCTTTCATGGTAATTTATGATTCTTAATCTTTCCATTGTTGTTTCTTTTCTTATTACTTTTTTTTTTTCTCTTCCAACCTTATCATGCATGTGGCTTCATCATAAACTCTTTCTAGTTAATGATTGCTCATGCTTGAAGAGTGATATTGTTCTTCTGGTTTCTTGAAACTGCTCAGTATAAGATTCCATGAATTTATTCATTTTGTATTCTCCTTAAAAACTAAAAGTGCATGGTGACTTTGGCATGTGTTGTTCATTTTCAAAGCTTCCAGCCACTGGCATTGTTTTTGAATTGAGACATTTTTTTCTGTAGGTATTAATCATGGTAAACATTCAGGTTCATGGAATGTAAGGATCGGAAAAATCGTAGTGCTGTCTTGTTGCCTTATTCTTTCCTTCCTTCAATGGCCACAAAGAAACTACAAGATGCAGCAGAAAAGGTTAGTTGACTGCATTTTGTTGGGCATTGATGGGCTTTCTTTTTTAAACATTGTTTTTTACCTGTCACTGACAAAGTTTTGATGACATGCTTCCTTGGTTCTTTTTCTTTTTAATTACTTTGATTTGGTGCCTTACCGTGCTTAAGGGTAGGTATAAGCCTTGAGATGCATAAACCTCATAAACTATGCCTTCATTAAAATTTTTAGCACTTCTATAAATAGCATATTATGCCGTGTCTAAGAATATGCGCTGTTGCACAACTTCTGACCATTGCATACTTGCATATTTTCATCCACTGAAGATAAAGGGTTACTATTTAAACTATACTACTAACAATTGAAAATGCACCAGATAGAAGAAAAACAAGAAGCAACTATGAATTCAACAGATACGGAGTAACATATTTTATATTTATTGGGAAATTTAATGAACCATACAGAATTGCCTCTATATTGATAATTATTTATTCTATTATTAGATCATAGGTATTTTGACCAAATATATATTGGTTTTAAGAAAGGAGATGATAAATTCACTAATAGGGTCTACTGAAAGCAGAAATTGAGAGGTTCCCCATGTTCCCATCCCTCAAATGTTCTTTTATTAGTTAAAGAAATAAAAATTGAAGGTTGAGAAAATGAACGATCCATAGTAAATCAATTAGATTTAATCTTTTTGGGCTAAGTGAAACTAAATTTAATTCCCTTCACTTTTTTTTTTTTCCCAAAATTTCTGCCATCTCTATGACTCTAACCCTTTATAAATTTAATGCCCCATCACTTGCTTATTAAGCCATAAGACCTTCAGACCTTGACTTCAAATGGGTAAGCATGTCAAACATTTGACCTCAAGAACTAAGCTTATTATCCTGCATGACCTCACTCCTTAATATCGTGAGATTTGACGAAATTTTCTTGCTAGGGGTGGGCAGATTTGGACCTGCTGGTTATGCTTTAGATAACCTGAAATTTTGCCTTAAAAGTGTTTGGCTGTTGGGGTAGTTTTGTTTTCAGATTGGCTGGAATAATGAAACAAAAATGTATAGTTCTGTGTTCCCTATGTTCCCGACCTATCATAGGATATTTTCTGCTGAAACTAGGTTGGAATTGGTACATATTTGATCATGATTATAATTGATGAGTGTCCATTTTCTGTCGTGTATGAGTTGTCCATTTATCTTCACTGTTTATTATCAGTGAGAAAATGGACCATGTATTTCTCATTGGTAATGCTTCTTTTCCTTTTTCTGAAGATCAGAGCACTCCTTGGTGACTATGATGCTATTCATGTGCGCCGAGGTGATAAGATCAGGATTAGGAAGGATAGGTTTGGTGTTGAACGAAGCTTAAATCCTCATTTAGATAGAGATACACAACCAGAGTTTATTCTTTGCAGAATTGCTAAATGGGTCCCTCCTGGGCGGACTCTTTTCATTGCTTCTAATGAGAGAACACCAGGCTTCTTTTCACCCCTGGCCGTGAGGCAAGTGATTCTACCAAACCTCAGCTTTTCATTCATTTGTAGTTTGGCTAAGCTTTGTGCTGTTAGCAGAAGCTCCAAAGTCGGCATCCATAGCTGACCAGACTTTTCTTTTCTACATGCGTTACACTCTAATCTGCAGGTACAAGCTGGCCTATTCATCAAATTACAGCAGCATTTTGGATCCACTGATCGAGAACAATTATCAGCTGTTCATGGTGGAAAGACTGATCATGATGCGAGCAAAAACATTCATAAAAACATTCAAAGAAGATGCTACAGATCTGAGTCTTACAGACGACCCGAAAAAGAGCACTAAATTATGGGGAAAACCCATTTATATGATGGATGGTAACAATGATTGCTAAGAGAGATGATGAATGTTGAGATCTCTGTCTCCCTTCCATAGCGCAAATTTGCAAGTCAGTTTTTCATGACTTGTGTCTAAACTGTGTTGTGACATGAGAGAGTAAAGCTGACAAGATGAAATATAGTATTTAGGTGTAGATTCAAAATGTATTAGATGCTTGTGATTTCTTATTCTCATTCATCTATTCTGGTTTAGCAATTGAATAAAAAAAATGAAAATAAGTCTTACTACATTTGATTTGAACTTTGAAGACTGAAGTACTATACAAGTGGAACTAACATTATCCTTATCCTCGTACAACACCAAAAAAAAAAAAAAAAAAA
>NC_044924.1:7861436-7893906 GCF_003576645.1 Ipomoea triloba | reverse complement strand
CAAAAAAAAAAAAAAAAAAAACCGCCCTACCCGCTATTGTTCCAGTTAACTTTCAACCGACGCGCCGCAACGTAAAGCAAAGTAGTTATGTTTATTTCAACCGCCGTTTCAATTCAAATCCTTCGCAATTATATATATATATATATATATATATATATATGTTCCCTTCGCCTACTCTCTGCACTCATCTTCTGAATCATAACATCTCAATTTTCCCAGGCTTGTCACCATGGCTGTTATCTCCTACTTTCTGCTATTCTTCTTGGTTTCATCCTCTTCTGTCTTCTCCGATGGCGATCCCGGTCACAAACCCGGGAATCTGGCGATCCGCGTTGAGGAATCAAGCGAGTCCCCAACTTATCTAGCAATTCGATTCTTGAACCTGGGCGCCCAAACAGAAATCGTTGCCGTCGATGTGACACAGGTCGGGTCGCCGAACTGGAACTTTATGAACCGGAAAAACGAGGCAATTTGGGAAACGAACAGTGTTCCAAGCGGGCCGCTGCAGTTCCGTGTGGTGGTTACGGCGGGGCTGGAGGGGAAGTGGTACTTGGCTAGTAAGGTAATGCCGGAGGATTGGAGAAATGGAGAGATTTACGATACTGGCCTTCATATCACAGACACTTCAATCATGGACACTGCTGGAGAACTGTGAACGTACCAAGGAATTGAAGGTGGCGATAACAAGCATGCATGCATGCGTATAACCATGTTTTATTTTAATTTGCATTTCATGTAGAAATTGTATTATAGTATATTGGTATAGTAAAGATGCAGATATATAGTAGTAGTGATTATTATGTATGTTGGAATTGTATTTGATTTCTTTCCCATTTCCTCAAATATATAACTAATTAATAACCTGTGTTGCACAATCAATTGATTACAATCTTCATTATATTGTTTAAGTAAAACATTTTTACTACATATTTCACTCAACATGTAAAATTTGTCATATAAATTGGTTAACACCATACCACCACAAATTTATTATGTCTAAATACAATACACTGTATAAATTAATATTCATACTTGTATGTTGAATTTGTATTTGATTTCTTTCCTATTTTTTGAAGTACATAACTAATTAATTAATAATGTTTAGGTACTATTAATTGTACTCATCTGATGATCATTTTTTCCTATTTCAATTCCATCTAATAAAATAATTTTTTTAAAAAACAAAAAAAAAATAACAAAAAGAAAAGAAAAGAAAAAAAAAAAACATAATCCCCTTAGTTTTGATGTGGGAAAAGTGGCATGGGCCAGTTCAGCATAAAGTCCCATCCGTTGATGGGCGAGCAAGCCAAACTGGCTCCTGCATCTGCGGAGCCGGATACGGCTAGGCCTCACAGTTATAAAAATTTTCAAACACTTTCACATGCGACGACGTTGGCGGCTTTTTCACTTCAGGTCCCTTCTCCTAAACCTTCTTTCTTTACCTATTTTAAGTTTATTTTATAATTAGGTATTTATTTTTCTTAAAGTTCTTTTTGAGTTATTTTATGTTTTCAAGTTTTTTGAGTGTTCATTTCAGTTTCTTAAATGCTTTTCAGAGTTAAATTTTTTTTTTTTAATGTTTATATTCTTAATCTTGTTTCTCTTGCATTTTTTGAGTTCTTTTCTCTTTGTTATTTTTAAAATGATTTTCATCGTTTTCAAGTATTCTTTTAATATTAAATGATTTTTAGTGTTTTCAAGTATTTTGTTTAGTTTTTAAAATGATTTTCACAGTTATTTTTTTCAATATTTACATTAGTATTTGGTATTTCCTTGCATTTTTGGCTTATTACCGTTTTTTATTTTTAAAATGATTTTCAGCTTTTTGAAGTATTCATTTTAATTTTTTTTAAAAAATGCAAGTACTCTTTGTTAGTTTTTTGAAATGATTTTTAGTATATTAAAGTGTTAGTTTTAGTTTATGAGATGTTATTTTCCCTATGGTATTTTTAAAATGGTTTAAAGTGTTTTTAATTATTCTTTTAAGTTTTTAAATGATTTTTTAGTGTTTTCAAATAATAATATTTTTTAGCATTTTCAAGTATTATTTCTTATTTTTAAAATAGTTTTTAACGTTTTCAAGTATATTTTTTTTAGTTTTTAAAATAATTTCCAGTGATTTCAAGTATTCTTTTCACTTTTTAAAGTTTTTTCTTTGATGAATGCTTTCTCTTTTTTTATTCATTGTTCTTTAAAGTTCTTTTTACTTAAATTAGTTTTGTTGTGTAATTTCATAATTTATTTTACAATTTTGTACTTGTGTTTCTCAGATTTCTTTTTGAGTTATTTTTAGCGTTTTTTCAGTTGTGCTTCATTGTATATGATGGTGGAAATTTATGAATGATGTGGAGTAGCTCTAGTCTTTAGTAATTACTGCGAATATGGTATTGAAAGAAGAATATTGATGCATGACCGTTAGAGTAGAGCTAGACGAATTGATGACAGAGAGAGCTTCGGATCAACCCAATATGTAAATTGAAAGCCACATATTTAGAGAAGGAAATTCGTTATGCATAATGCATGGCAAATTATATAGGTGCACGGTAAGTCTGGTTTGAAAAATCATTGAAATACTATAGTTCAAAAGATAACATTTTTACTATAAGTGTCCATACCATAGGGTGAGAGTAATTTAGGAGTGGGACTGTGGGAGTGATTAAGTTGGAAGCAATAATAGGGGTCAGAATAGAGATCACACTAACTAAAAAAAGTTCCACTATATTGAGCGATGCAATAATTATAATCTCAATGTCCGAATTGATTATGTACCCACCTAAGGAGTTATGTTGTTTTCATCTAGCTTCTAGAGTGCTAAATGTCATATTGTTTTACCTAATCCTAGAGAGCCAGGCTTCTTCATAGAAAGAAATTTGATTGAAGCATCTTCTACAAACAAGGAAATATGCTTATGCCATTATTGGTTTATCTTCTGGTAGTTTTGAAACACTATGACATGCAACATGAATACATCTTACTTGAGATTTCACACGAGTTTCTGTCATAAAATTATCCATTAGTTTTAGAGGTTCACCACCATTCCACAATAGCCATGCTTACAACATGACCAAACTAAGTACTAATCTATTTTAACTAGTTTTTTTTTTTTTTTTTTTTTTTTTTGAAATCAAGAGAGGAATACTACCATTAAGAATTAAGAAAAGCAGTAATACAATCGGGAGGGTTTAAAGCCCAAGAACCCCGGACAGACACAGAACCAGTTGCCCTTGCAAGAACATGAGCCACATGATTCGTTGACTGCTTGACATGGCGAACAGATAAGTTGCCAATGTCCCTAGGACATTGCTTGATAATAGAACCAACATACGAAAAGTCTAGAGTGCGAGAATGAAAAGCTAAGCAAAAGTTTAAACAATCAGTCTCAAGAATAACTAGTTAGTAACATATGATGTTGAAAATCATAATTTCTTACATGGCCTAGGAGATTATGGGTGATGGCCTAAATGATGAAATATTGAAATGTCATGTTCTTTCTTTCACTAATGCTAGTAAAATCACTCCAAGACTGAAAACATTAGATTTTTTCAAAAAGTTGCTATTAATAGCGCACTCGGGTGACATGTAGCCACTGCATCCAAACATTAGCTCCAAGCCTCCAACTTAAGTTTCTAATTTATTAGTGCAAAATGCATTAATGTTTTGAGGCCTAACCCAAGCATGTGTGTAATAATTTTTTATTTCTAACAATGACTAATGAGCAAAGTTTTGTGCAAGTTCAGTACCTTGTAAATCGATCCAAATTCACTCTCTCCAATAAAATTAGCAAAAGAGAAATTGTTTGTTGTAGAAATAACACTTTCCAAAGAAAATAAGGTCTTTATCAATTTTAGTTCATGTAAAACAAGATTTGAAAAAAAATAATAGAAATTATAATTTTAAAAGATGATTTTCTCTTAATACCATAGTAAAGTCATTTCACGAATTAGGAGTCCAAATAGGACTTTTGCTTCAGGCTAGTAGCAAAATATTTACATACTGTAAGGGAGTAACAAATTTTACCTCTTATCCTTTTATATTCTATGTGCTAACCTTAGAATAAGTATCCCTGAAATTGTTGGTATGGTTATGCTTGTTTTGATAGATATCTGTCAAATTTATTTCATGCTCAGTGAGGGAACTTCAAATGTAGTGCCTTCTGTGCAACCAAATATCAATGCAACATCGTTTAACATGCTCTGTGTTAGTGCTATATTACCAAGAATTTTATACCACAGTTTGGGGAGTGCCAACTTAAACTAATCTTTTTTTTTTTTTTACTACCAAAGTTTATAATTGTTGTCGAAAATTATACAAACAATTAATTAAAATCTTAATAATTAGTTATGTAGGTATCTCAAAAAAAATAATTAGTTATGTAGGGGTTTTTTTTTTTTAAATGTGATTTAAGTCAAACATTTTTACTAAATATTTTACCCAACATGTGTGTCATATCACCACAAATTAATTATGTCTAAAAATAGCATCACATATCATTTCTCATTTAGGTTTTACTTTTCTTAAATTTAAAATACAATACTCCGTATAAATATTCAAATTTGATCAATTATTATGTATTCCATATTTGAATACGGCTCGTTAAGTAATGACAATTTTAAGATTTAATAATTTTTTTTGTTGTGAGTAGAAAATTTACAAACACAATCTTAACTAATATGATGTAAGTAAATATTGAATATATGAGCATAAACAAAAATCGAATATATGACCATTTAAGTATAATAAAAATAAGAAGAGTTAATTTTATTTTTGGTCCTAGATTTATATGTGTCATTCCATTTTTAGTCTTTTTTTTTTATCAAAACATCCACTTTTAGTTCTAGAATTATTGTGGTATGACCAGTTTTGGTCCTTTGTCAACAAAATTGTTGAAATTTCGTTAAATTCAAAGTATGTTGACCCACTATATTTGTTATGTTTATTATTATGTTTATTTTTTGAAACAATTCATAATTGAAGATCAAAATGTCGTTGTATTTAACGAAATTTAAACTATTTTGTTGATAGAGGATCAAAAATGGTCATGCCATAATAATATTAGGATCAAAAGTGAATGTTTTGATAAAAAGGGATTAAAAGTGAATTGTCACCTATAATTCTAGGACCAAAATTAGAATTAACTCAAAATAAAAATTATATTCTACTCACTCAGTGACTCAACATTCCGAAAATAAATTAACACTGTATTTTTCATCTATTAACACTGTATTTTTCATCTCTGTTTTTTTAGCCTCCTTACGCAAAAAGAATTGAAAAAGAACTCTCTGTTTTTTCCCCTTACGCAAAAAGAATTGAAAAAGAAGCAAACGTTGAATAAAAAAAATTTCGTACACCTTCCGTCTTTTCTATTAGCAATTAAAACGGTGGCCCGTGACCCTGTGGCTGGGGCCAAAAAAAATTAAAATTTTAAAAAAAAACATATACGGAGTAATAGAATTCATTTTTTTTCCTTATTTCTATTCAGAGATCTTCCTACTAACTACTAATAAAGCACTACTTTAAGCGACGCGATGCAACGCAAAAGGCGTAAATTAATGACCGGCCGGATCAGTGGTACGTTGTCTATATATATATATATATATATATATATATATATATTCCCTCCCGGCCACTACAATCTTCTTCACGTTCATACATCTCTCTCTCATTATCGATCAGTATACTTCAGTTAATCATGGCTGCTGCTATCATCTCCTGTTAGAATATTCTATTCTGTGGTCCATGTATTAAGTGATCTGAACAATTAAAATTCCATTTTGATAGGTAAAGGAATAAAACTTGTAACAGATCGGGGGTTATAATTCCTCTCTCTTTGGCTTTCAAATGAGACTATGTAAGCCTATTTAATTGTATGGGTTTATGGCCCACTATTGCCATAATTTCAATATTAAATATTGAAATGTTAGTTTATGTTGAGCAGGCAATATATAAGGGCCAAGAATATTTTCCTATCCTATCACTTGGGAAAACTTAACGTAAAAGACCAGAGAGAAAAAGGGTTCTGCAAAATACTAAGAGAAAGAAGTGGTGAAGAGGAAAGGGCTCAGAGCTTCATCAAACTCCATGGAATCATCAGGTTAGTAGTTTACGCTTTCTATGAGAGTATTGGTTAAATCATTCAATGCCTTTTATAATAGTCTTACATTTGGTATCACGAGCAAGGTTAGGTATAATGATTTACCATTTTTTATACGAAATTTGTGAATATATATGCGTTAAATTTTGTATTGTTATCATATATGTATATTATGGATTTATGGTCATATACATATATTAAAGTTATAATATTTTTTTTTTTGACGGATTAAGGATTAGAAGAGAATTGTTTTGTCCCGTCATCGGCTAGACGGCCGGTGACACCGGCCGTCGGTAACCGTTCATCTTCTCCAGCCTTGCAGCTGGAGAAGGAAAGCAGCTTTTGGCTGCTGCTTCTCCAGCGCAAGGCTGGAGAATGCTCTTTGGCAAAGATGGGCTCTAGCCCATTCGGCTAGAGCCCTAGCCTATAAAAAAAATTATATTTTATAATAATAATAATAATAATAATATTATTATTATTATTATTATTATGAATGTTGGTTTGAGAAGAAAAGATTTGTTAGATTGTTATGGTTCTCAAATCATTATTATTATTTTATTATTTTATTATCTTATTTTATCTATTGTTGTAAAGAGCCCTGTTAGTAACCAAAGTAGCCTGTCTAAGTAACAATTAGATTAAAATAAATTAAATATTTGCTTACTTAAATAGTGTTTTAGTCTATTACGGATCTTGAGAGTCACCAAAGTGACCTTGTTATATAATGTTTTGGATTGAATGAATATTTCTTATGGCAATAAAATTCTATTTTATTTATTAAGGATGCATATTTCTTTTAGCTTGTTAGTCACCAAAGTGACCTAGCTAGATGGTGATAGATACTAATAAAATAGAATTTATTTGCCCAAATCATTGAGATGCCTTTGATGACAATTACAATTATGATAAATTACATTGCTATGAGATTGCCCAAAGGTAAATCATTGCAAATAATTTATAATACTTAAAGAATATAATTTTAGTGCTTTGTCAAATAGCTTTGTTTATCCAAAAATGACTTGCTTATTTGACTAGTGCTTGGTTATTATTATTATTGTTTTATTTTATGTATTGTTGGCATCTATTCAAGTTTCTATCATACATAAATGTAAGTCTGAATTGTTTAAATACCTAGCATAAAAGCATTAAGGTTTAAATGTGAAACTTCAGCTTTTGCTCAATTCTCGGCTTCAATGAATGCTATTGTGAGGTTCAATGGCCTCAATTATCAAGACTGGTATGAACAAGTCCAATTTTACTTGGGCTTAACTGGACTAGATCTTTCCTTAAACACAAAGGAACCTGCGGCCTCACGGACAAAAGCTCGCAAGAAGAGAACGAATACCATGAAAAATGGATGAGGTCCAATAAAATGTGTTTAAACCTCATGAAGATTACCATGGCAGAAAATATGAAGCCGATGATGCCAAATGTTGATATTGCATCTGAATTTCTGGCAAAAGTGAAAGAGTTATCAATGTCTGAGATTGCAGATAAGTCAATTGCAGGGAACCTGATGACAGAATTAACTTCTATGAAGTTTGATTGGTCTGTGCCAATCCATGATCACTGCGACCAAATGGTCAATATTGCAGCAAAATTAAAGGGGATGGGGATGGAGTTGCCTGAATCATGGCTAGTTCATCTAGTCATTAACTCACTTCCACCAGCAGAGTTTGGACAGTTCCATGTGGACTACAATACTCTTAAAGAAAAATGGAGTTTTAAAGAAACTAAACATTTGCTGGTTCAAGAGGAAACGAGATTAAAATGGGGCATTTGAAGAAAGATTGTCCGAAGAGAAAGGCTTGGTTTGAACAGAAGGGGATTCAGTTCGATCCAACCCACAAGAAGAACTGATAAATTCTTGTTTATGGGAAATAGGATGAAGACACGAATTGAGGGAATATGGACGTATAGATTGATCCTAGATACTGGATATCATTTGGATCTAAAAAATTGTCTCTATGTCCCTGAATGTGCTAGAAATCTTGTTTCAGTTAGAGTAGGTTGGATATGTTGTGATTTTACATCAAATTCGAGAATCGTACTTTTCATTTATGTAAGGACAATAAATGTTATGGTTTTGGTACTTTGATTGATTCTCTTTATCGTTTTAATCTTGATGTAAATTTTGCTGAATCTTTATTTCAAGTTGAGAGTAGTATAGGAGTCAAACGTAGTGCATTAAAGTAAAACTCTGCTTACTTGTGGCATAAACGCCTGGGACACATATCCAAGGAAAGGTTAGTAAGGTTGGAGAAATCTGAAATCCTACCTGCCTTGGATTTTAGTGATTGGGATGTGTGTGTGGATTGTATTAAGGGAAAACAAACAGATCACATAACCAAGAAACCTGCCACAAGGAGTAGTGAGCTGCTTGAAATAATTAACACCGATATCTGTGGACCTTTCGATGTTCCTTCTTGGGGCGGCGAAAGGTACTTCATTATCTTTATAGATGACTATTCACGATATGGTTACATATATCTACTATATGATAAATCTTAGTCTGTGAACACTTTAGAGGTATTCATTAATGAGGTTGATAGGCAGTTAGATAGAAAAGTCAAAATTGTGAGGTCAGACCGAGGGGGTGAGTATTATGGTATGTCTGACGAAAGAGGACAATTTCCAGGGCCTTTTGCTAAATTCCTCGAAAGTAGGGGCATTTGTGCACAGTATACAATGCCCGGAACACCGCAACAAAACGGTGTGGCTGAAAGGCGAAATCGTACGCTTATGGATATGGTTATAAGCATGGTAAGTAATTGTACCTTACCTTCTTCACTGTGGATGTATGTGTTAAGGACCGCTACATATTTATTAAATTGGGTTCCAAGTAAAGCAGTTCATAAGACACCTTATGAACTATGGACAGGGAAGAAACCGAGTTTAAGGCATCTTCATGTATGGGGTTGCCAAGCGGAAGTAAGGTTGTATAATCCACGTGAGAATAAACTTGACCCAAGGACAGTCAGTGGTTTTTTCATTGGCTATCCAGAAAGATCTAAAGGGTACAGGTTTTATTGTCCTAACCATAGTATGAGAATTGTAGAGACTGGAAATGCTCGATTCATTGAAAATGGTCAAAATAGTGGGAGCATAGAACCACACAAGGTAGACATTCGAGAAATTCATGCTGAAACCTCTTCACATGAAAATTCTTTTCAAGATGTAGTTCCGGTTATTACATTGCCATCTTCTGGTGCACCGGAACGACATGAGAATGTCCTAAACCCACATGAGGACATTGTGACCAATGAAAATGAATCAATCACAATTTAGCAAGAAATCAATGAACCACGAGAAGAAATGACATTAAGACGGTCTACAAGGGAAAGGAGACCTGCCATTTCTAATGACTACGTGATATATTTTGCTGAACAAGATAATGATTTGAGTCTTGATAAGGATCCGGTTTCCTTCAAACAAGCCATTGAAAGTAACAGTTCTGAAAGATGGTTAGATGCCATGAAAGATGAGTTAAAATCTATGGAAGTCAACAAAGTTTGGAACCTTGTAGAATTACCTGAAAATTCAAGAAGAGTCGGGTGCAAATTAGGTCTTTAAGACCAAACGCGACTCTAAAGTTAATGTCGAAAGGTATAAAGCTAGACTTGTTGCCAAAGGTTATACTCAGAAAAGTGGCATCGACTACAACGAGACATTTTCCCCAGTTTCTAAGAAGGACTCGTTAAGGATTGTTTTGGCATTGGTAGCTCATTACGATTTGGAGCTTCACCAAATGGATGTTAAGACCGCCTTTCTAAATGGTGATTTAGAGGAAGAAGTATATATGGACCAACCAGAAGGGTTTTTGACCACAGGAAAGGAACAGTAGGTGTGTAAATTAGAAAAGTCAATATATGGACTTAAGCAAGCTTCCCGACAGTGGTACATTAAATTTGACAGTATTGTTACATCTTATGGTTTTGTGGAAAATACTGTTGATCGGTGTATATACATGAAAGTTAGTGGGAGTAAGTTTGCTATTTTAGTTTTATATGTTGATGACATTCTACTTGCTGCAAATGATAAGGCCATGTTGCGTGATGTTAAAGTATTTCTTTCTAAAACCTTTGAAATGAAGGATATGGGTGAGGCATCCTATGTGATTGGAACAGAAATATTCCGAGATAGATCACAAGGATTATTAGGATTGTCTCAGAAAGGATACATTAACAAGGTCTTGGAAAGATTTAAGATGGATAAATGCTCTTCGGGAGTGGTTCCGATGCAGAAAGGGGACAAATTTAGTTTAGCTCAATGTCCCAGAAATGAAATTGAGAACAAACAAATGGAAAGCATACCTTATGCAACAGTGGTTGGGTGTTTGGGATATTTACAGACTTGTACTCGGCCAGACATCAGCTTTGCTGTTGGAATGTTGGGTCGATATCAGAGTAATCCTGGCATAGAGCACTGGAAGGCTGCAAAGAAAGTTGAAGATATTTACAAGGCACAAAAGATTACATGCTTACGTATAGGAAGTCAGATCCACTTGAAGTGATTGGCTATTCTGATTCAGACTATGCTGGATATGTAGATACGAGAAAATCTACATTTGGTTATTTGTTTCTATTAGCTGGAGGAGCAGTTTCTTGGAAAAGTGCGAAGCAGTCAATCATCGCTATTTCCACTATGGAGGCAGAATTTGTGGCATGCTTTGAAGCCACAAATCATGGATTGTGGCTACAGAATTTGATCTCGCGCTTAGAGTAGTCGACAATATTTCTAGGCCTTTGAGACTTTATTGTGACAACTCCGCAGCAGTGTTCTTCTCTAAGAATGACAAATACTCTAAAGGTGCTAAGTATATGGAATTAAAATATTTGTCAGTTAAAGAAGAAGTACAGAAACAGAGAGTGTCAATTCGGCATATCAAAATTGAACTTATGGTTGCTGATCCTTTGACCAAAGGTTTAGCACCTAAGGTATTCTCCTGTCATGTGGAGAGTATGAGAATTTTAGATAGAGCCTTGTTATCATTGTAATTTTGTTTTCAGTTTTATGCTATATTGACTTGGTTGAATTCAATTAATGTTATATCTCTGTTTGCACATATGGTTGTCAGTATTGAAATTAAAGTTGACCTATGATGCATGGAAGGGAACATGTTGTTCAAATAACGTGCGACCGCCATGATCTAGCTGACTTTGATTTAAGTAAAAGTTCTTTGATGTTTTGGGATATTTCGCGAATTAAAGTTATCCTAGTCCATCAATAATACACATGGTCCAAGTGGGAGAATGTTAGAATATTTTATTCTAATATTATTGTGGTCCATGTATTAAGTAATCTGAACAATTAAAATTCCATTTGATAGGTAATGGAATAAAACTTGTAACAGATCAGGGGTTATAATTCCTCTCTCTTTGGCTTTCAAATGAGGCTATTTAAGCCTATTTAATTGTATGGGTTTATGGTCCATTATTGCCATACTAAGAGAAAGAATATTTTCCTATCCTATACTAAGAGAAAGAAGTGGTGAAGAGGAAAGGGCTTAGAGCTTCATCAAACTCCATGTATGGGTTTATGGTGCATTTTTAAACTTTGTTTTTTACCTGTCACTGACAAAGTTTTGATCACATGCTTCCTTGGTTCTTTTTCTTTTTAATTACTTCGATTTGGTGCCTTACCGTACTTAAGGATAGGTATAAGCCTTGAGATGCATAAACCTCATAAACTGTGCCTTAATTAAAATTTTTAGCACTTCTATAAATAGCATATTATGCTGTGTCTCTTCCAAGAATATGCGCTGTTGCACAACTTCTGATCATTGCATAGTTGTATACTTGCATATTTTCATCCACTGAAGATAAAGGGTTACTATTTAAACTATATTACTAACAATTGAAAATGCACCAGATAGAAGAAAAACAAGAAGCAACTATGAATTCACATAAACAGATACGGAGTAACATATTTTATATTTATAGGGAAATTTAATGAACCATACTGAATTGCCTCTATATTGATAATTATTTATTCTATTATTAGATCATAGGTATTTTGACCAAATATATATGGGTTTAGTACATATTTGATCATGATTATAATTCATGAGTGTCCATTATATTTATCTTCACTGTGAGAACTGAGAAAAGGTATGCATTTCTCATTGGTAATGCTTCTTTTCCTTTTTTTCTGAAGATCAGAGCACTCCTTTCCTTGGTGACTATGATGCTATTCATGTGCGTCGAGGTGATCGATAAGATCAGTACTAGGAAGGATAGGTTTGGGGTTGAACGAAGCTTAAATCTTCATTTAATTTGGATAGAGATACACAACCAGATGAGAGTTAGTTCATTCTTTAATTTGCAGAATTGCTAAATGGGTCCCTCCTGGCTGGGCGGACTAATGAGAGAACACCGGGCTTCTTTTCACCCCGGCCTGGCCGTGAGGCAAGTGATTCTACCAAACCTCAGCTTTTCATTCATTTGTAGTTTGGCTAAGCTTTGTGCTGTTAGTAGAAGGAAGCTCCAAAGTCGGCATCCATAGCGCAGCCTGACCCGACTTTTCTTTTCTACATGCGTTAAGTTACACTCTAATCTGCAGGTACAAGCTGGTGTATTCATCAAATTACAGCAGCATGCATGCATGCATTTTGGATCCACTGATCGATCGATCGACAACAATTATCAGCTGTTCATGGTGGAAAGACTGATCATGATGCCAGCAAAAACATTCAAAGAAGATGCTACAGATCTGAGTCTATCTTACAGATGATCCGAAAAAGAACACTAAATTATGGGGAAAACCCATTTATATGATATGATATGATGGATGGTAACAATGATTGCTAAGAGATAGAGATGATGAATATATGTTGAGATCTCTGTCTCCCTTCCATAGCTCAAATTTGCAAGTCAGTTTTTCATGACTTGTGTCTAAACTGTGTTGTGACATGATGAGAGAGCAAAGCTGACAAGATGAAATATAGTACGTATTTAGGTGCGTGCAGTGTAGATTCAAAATGTATTAGATGCTTGTGATTAATTTCTTATTCTCATTCATCTATTCTGGTTTAGCAATTGAATAAAAAAATGAAAATAAGTCTTACTGCAACTTTGAAGACTGAAGTAGTATACAAGTGGAACGTAACTAACATTATCCTTATCTTCAGTTAACTTTCAACAAGCAGTTATGTTTATTTCAACCGCCGTTTCAATTCAAATCCTTTGCAATTATATATATATATGCCTACATACTCTCTGCCCTCATCTTCTCAATCATATCATCTCGATTTTCCCTGATTAAGATACCATATATGGCTGTTATCTCCTACTTTCTGCTATTCTTCTTCTTGGTCGTTTCATCCTCTTCTGTCTTCTCCGATGGCGATCCCGGCCACAACACCGGGAATCTGGCTATCCGCGTTGAGGAATCAAGCGAGTCCCCAACTTATCTAGCAATCCGGTTCTTGAACCTGGGCGCCCAAACAGAAATCGTTGCCGTGGACGTGGCACAGGTTGGGTCGCCGAATTGGAACTTTATGAACCGGAAAACCGAGGCAATTTGGGAAACGAACAGTGTTCCAAGCGGGCCGCTGCAGTTCCGTGTGGTGGTTACGGCGGGGCTGGAGGGGAAGTGGTACTTGGCTAGTAAGGTAATGCCGGAGGATTGGAGAAATGGAGAGATTTATGATACTGGACTTCATATCACAGACACTTCAATCATGGACACTATTGGAGAACTGTGAACGTACCAAGGAATTGAAGGTGGCGATACCATGCATGCATGCATATGCATATAGCCATATTTTATTTTAATTTCCATTTCATGTAGAATTTGTATTATAGTATATTGGTATAGTAGTTGTGATTATTATATATGTTGAAATTGTATTTGATTTCTTTCCCATTTCCTCAAATATATAACTAATTAATAATCTGTGTTGCACAATCAATTGATTACAATCTCCCATATATTGTTTAAGTAAAATATTTTTACTACATATTTCACTCAACATGTATGATTTGTCATATAAATTGGTTAACACCGTACCACCACAAGTTAATTATGTCTAAAAATAGCATCACATATCATTTCTCATTTAGGTCTTACTTTTCTTAAATTAAAATACAATACTCCGTATATATTAATATTCAAACTTGTATATCGAAATTGTTTTTGGTTTCTTTCCCATTTTCTCAAGTACCCAACTAATTAATTAATAATCTGTAGTATTGCTTATATAGTTCTTGTACTAATTAATAATCTGATGATCATTTTTTCCTATTTCAATTATATCGGCAAGTTACTGGGTGCCTAAAACGTTTTTCATATATTTAAACTATTATTTGTACTAATCAGACCACTTTTCAATTCATTATTGATCGTTAATTATTATTATTATTATTTTATTTAATTGTTTAATTTAATAAAAGAAATAAAAGAAAAAAAAAAAAGAAAAAGAAAAACCATAAGGTGAGCCGCGGCTCCCCTTAGTTTTGCCACTTTTCCCACATCGGTGGGAAAAGTGGCATGGGAGCCTTGAGGCTTCTATAAAAGGAGCCTCAAGGCTCCAAGTTAGTCATAACATATGCCCATCCGTTGATGGGCAGTGAGCCAGCGAGCCAGCCAAATGGGCTCTTGCATTCGCGGAGTCGGTAAGGAAAGGCTCTACAGTAATTTTTTTTTTTAGATACTCTCTTGGATACCCACTCTTTCAAAGACGACGACAAGAAGACCTCCTTTACATTTCCGTTCTTTTCTTCTCTCTGCCCTGTCGCTAAAATCTCAAAGACGACGACAAGAAGACCTCCTTTACTTCCGTTCTTTTCTTCTCTCCGCCCTATGGCTAAAATCTCATCTGCCCTTTCAAAGACGACGACAAGAAGACCTCCTTTACTTTTCCGTTCTTTTCTTCTCTCCGCCCTGTCGACGACGACGACAAGAAGACCTCCATCTGCCCTTTCAAAGACGACGACAGAAGACCTCCATCTGCCCTTTCAAAGACGACGACAAGAAGACCTCCTTTACTTTTCCGTTCTTTTTCGCTAAAATCTCATCTGCCCTTTCAAAGACGACGACAAGAAGACCTCCTTTACTTTTCCGTTCTTTTCTTCTCTCCGCCCTGTCACTAAAATCTCATCTGCCCTGACAAGAAGACCTCCTTTACTTTTCCGTCTCTCCACCCTGACAAGAAGACCTCCTTTACTTTTCCGTCTCTCTCTCTACCCTGACAAGAAGACCTCCTTTACTTTTCCGTCTCTCTANGGAGCCTTGAGGCTTCTATAAAAGGAGCCTCAAGGCTCCAAGTTAGTCATAACATATGCCCATCCGTTGATGGGCAGTGAGCCAGCGAGCCAGCCAAATGGGCTCTTGCATTCGCGGAGTCGGTAAGGAAAGGCTCTACAGTAATTTTTTTTTTTAGATACTCTCTTGGATACCCACTCTTTCAAAGACGACGACAAGAAGACCTCCTTTACATTTCCGTTCTTTTCTTCTCTCTGCCCTGTCGCTAAAATCTCAAAGACGACGACAAGAAGACCTCCTTTACTTCCGTTCTTTTCTTCTCTCCGCCCTATGGCTAAAATCTCATCTGCCCTTTCAAAGACGACGACAAGAAGACCTCCTTTACTTTTCCGTTCTTTTCTTCTCTCCGCCCTGTCGACGACGACGACAAGAAGACCTCCATCTGCCCTTTCAAAGACGACGACAGAAGACCTCCATCTGCCCTTTCAAAGACGACGACAAGAAGACCTCCTTTACTTTTCCGTTCTTTTTCGCTAAAATCTCATCTGCCCTTTCAAAGACGACGACAAGAAGACCTCCTTTACTTTTCCGTTCTTTTCTTCTCTCCGCCCTGTCACTAAAATCTCATCTGCCCTGACAAGAAGACCTCCTTTACTTTTCCGTCTCTCCACCCTGACAAGAAGACCTCCTTTACTTTTCCGTCTCTCTCTCTACCCTGACAAGAAGACCTCCTTTACTTTTCCGTCTCTCTACCCTGTCGCTAAAATCTCATCTGCCATCCCAAGCCACCTTTTCTGCAAAACCAACTTTGAGGTAAATCCATTACTGCCCCCTCTCCTCTTTTTAGTTTCTTGATGAACTATTATATAGTTTTACATTCTAATTTGTTTACTTTTTTATACAAAGATCTATGATTTTCTTGTAGATCTCTACAAAAACCCCTAGGGTTTTCTTGCTTGGTCGGCCTTTTCTTGTAAATGTCTGCAAAGACCCTGTTGAAGGGGTTATCAGTCTTGTAAATTCAGGGTTCTCTTTTCTTCAGTTTATCTTTAATTGTAGGTAAATTCAATTGTATATCTTTTTGTGTATGGGTTTTGTGTTGGTAAATTCAATTGTATTTCTTTTTGTGTATGGGTTTTGTCTCTGTGGCAGTATTGATTTAAGGGTTTTTGGTTAAATTCGTAGTAATTATTTTTGGCTATTGGAGTTCCTCCGTTCTAAAATATAGTGAATTGGGTTGAAGGTGAATTTGTTATTGATTCTTTTTGGTTGGGGCTTGTGTGAAGTGTTTCATATTTTATATATTGAAGTGTTTTATTTTGATGAATTGTGCTTTAATATAAGGTGAATTGTTATGGATTCTTCTCCAGTCATGTGTGCTTTGATCATTAATTGTTCCAGTTGTTTTTAATGTAGTAAAATGAGTTATTTTGGCACATTTTGTAACTTAAGGTAAGATCATATTGATTCTTCTTGATGGGGCTTTGGGTTCTTTGATGATTATTTGTTCTATTTGTTTTTTGATATATTGAGATATTTCGACACACTGCAGTAAATAAGGTGGTGGATTGTGTATGATTTTTGGTGGTTTTTAGTTTTTGAAATGATTTTCAGCTTGTTATTGTTCTTTTTAATTTTAAAAATGATTTTCAGTTAAGTATTTTTTTAGTTATTAAAATAATTTCCAGATTAAGTATTCTTTCTTGTTTCTGAAAATTCTCTCTTTGATTATATCAATCTTTTTATTGTTTTGTTGTGTATTTTCAAAGTTTATTTTATAATAATCAGGTATTTATATTTCTCAAAAGTTCTGTTTGAGTTATTTTATTTTATGTTTTCTTCAAGTTTTCAAGCATTCATTTTAGTTTTTTAAATGCTTTTTAGAGTTAAAAAAATATTTACATTCTTAATCTTGTTTTTCTTAGATTTTTGAGTTCTTTTCCCTTTGTTATTTTTAAAATGATTAGAGTTAATTTTTATAAAAAAAAATAATTACATTCTTAATCTTGTTTTTCTTAGATTTTTGAGTTCTTTATTTTTAAAATGATTTTCAGCATTTTCATGTATTCTTTTCCCTTACATGTTTGGCTTATTTACCTTTTTAATTTTTTTAAAAATGATTTTCAGCTTTTTGAAGTATTCATTTTAGTTTTTTTTAAAAATGATTTGTGTGTTTTCAAGTATTCTTTTTTAGTTTTTTGAAATGGTTTTTAGCATATTCTGATGTTATTTTTAGTTTTTAAAATGATTAATTGTTTTGAAGTGTTATTTTTTCTATGGTATTTTAAAAAATTGTTCTTCAGTGTTTTTAATTACTCTTTTGAGTTTTTAATATGATTTTTTAGGGTTTTCAAATAATAATTGATATTTAGCTTTTTCAAGTATTATTTTTTGTTTTAAAATAATTTTTTAATGTTTTCAAGTATTTGTTTTAGTTTTTAATAAAATGATTTTCAGCATTTTCAAGTATTCTTTTTCAGTTTCTAAAGTTCTTTCTGGGATGCATTCTCTCTCTTTCTTTATTCATTATTCTTTAAAGTTCTTTTTACTTATTTTTAGTTTTGTTCTGTATTTTCATAATTTATTTAGTATTCTTTTTAGTTTTTAATTGGCCATCTAGAAATGTGCTTCATGGTATATGCTGGTGGAAATTTATGAATGATGTGGAGTAGCTCTGGTCTTGGGAATTACAGTGAATATGGTATTGAAGGAAGAATATTGATGCATGACCCTATGAAACTAGCAAACTAAGGATATCTTGAAAAACTGCAAATCTCTGTTTTATACTATAATTGGTTTACATGAACTACTGACCTTTTTGGTTTTTTTTTTTTTTTACTCAACTGCCTTCCCAAACTTGAATGTTTGTTACCCTTGGTGTTTAGTTTAAATAATTAAATAAAATAGGGCTGCTTAAGGACAATATATACCTCCACTTCAACCAAGTGGGGAGAGTAGAGCTATACGAATTGATGGCGATTCGTTTCGGATCAACCCACCATGTAGAATGAAAGCCACAGAAAATATTAAGGAAATTTGTTATGCATAATGCATGGAAAATTATACAGGTGCACTTCATAAATATATGTGTATTTACACCCTTAAACTAGATCTCTAATATTGTTTTATTTGAATGACTTAAGGAGAAATCTTAAGTTTGTTTTGGAAAATCATTTAAATACTATAGTTGAAAAAATAACATTTTACAACGAGTGTCCATTCTACAGGGTGGGAGTCTGTGAGAGTGATTAAGTTGGAAGCAATAGAGGGGTAGAATACGGAGTAACTGAAAGAAGCTTCATGTAGTTTCAAGAGTGCCAAATGTCATGTTTGCATTTTCAAAGCTTCATACTTATTTGTACCAGATGCTTCAATCAAATTTCTTTCAGAAAATGGTCCATTAGTTTTGGGGGTTCACCACCATTCCACAATAGCCATGCCTACAACATAATCAAACTAATATCTGGGTTAGTAGAATATGATGTTGAAAATCTTATATTCTTATATGGTCTAGAAGATTATGGTGATTTTCTAAATGATGAAATGTCTTGCTCTTTCTTTCACTAATGAGTTCTAGTAGCAAGATTGAAAACATCAAAATTTTCTCCCGAAAAGTTGTTATTAAAAGCGTACTTGGTCGACATGTAGTCACTACTGAATCTAAACATCAGCTTCAACTTAAGTTTCTAATTTATTAGTGCAAGATGCATTGATGTTTTGATGCCTAATTGAACTTACTATGTCCCGATTACTCGCATTCTTGTTTTTGCTAGGACATCATCTTCGCTTACAATTCTAGCAAGTCTAAAGTCAGAAATCTGGGATTCAATTCCGCATCTAGTAATATGTTGCATGCCTTCAGATCTCTATGTCTAACCAAACCAAAAAGCTTAGAATAGGTTGCCTGAAATTGTTGGTATGATTATCCCCTCACCTCATGTTCTTCTGCTTGTTTTGATAGATCTGTCATAAATTTATTTCATGCTCAGTGAGGGAACTTCAAATGTAGTGCCTTCTGTGCAATCAATACACAACTGGTTTAACATGCTCTGTGCTATAGAGCCGAACAATTGCAGCTTTCCACAAGGCTGATACTACCATTGAACCAGGATTGGCGTGTGTATTTCATCCATCCCCACAATCCAATTGAGTCCTCTTCACCAATATTTAATTCAATTATTGTTAATTTTAGTAAAATTCTAATTCATCTCAATTTTTTTATTTTTTTTTATGTTAGGGCTTAGTTTGAATACCCAATTACCCATACCTCATGTGTCATATAAATTGGTTAACATCGTACCACCATTATGTCTAAATATAGTATCACATATTATTTATCATTTAAGTTTCACTTTTCTTAAATTCAAAATACAATACTCCGTATAAATATTCAAACTTGATCAATTATTATGTATTCCATATTTGAATACAGCTCGTTAAGGAATGACAATTTTAAGATTTAATTTTTTTTTTTTGAGTAAAAAATTTACAACCAAAATCTTAACTAATTTGATGTAAGTAAAAATTGAATATATGACCATAAGTAAAAATCGAATATATGACCATTTAAGTATAATAAAAATATAAAAATTATATTTTACTCACTCAGTGACTCAGCATTTCGAAGATAAATTAACAATTTGTATCTTTGATCTCTGTTCTTTTCCCCCCTACTTACGCAAAAAGAATTGAAAAAGAACTCTCTGTTTTTCCCCCTATTTACGCAAAAAGAATTGAAAAAGAAGCAAACGTTGAATGTTTAAAAGTCAAAATTTCCTACACCTTCCGTCTTTTCCTATTAGCAATTAAAACGGTGGCCCGTGACCCTGTGGCTGGGGCCAAAAAAATTAAAAAGAAAACATATACGGAGTAATAGAATTCAATTTTTTTCCCTTATTTCTATTCAGAGATCTTCCTACTAACTACTAAAATAAAGCACTACTTTAAGCAACGCGATGCAACGTAAAAGGCGTCAATTAACGACCGCCCGGATCAGTGGTACGCTGTCTATATATATATATTCCCTCCCACTACAATCTTCTATTCTTCTCCAAGTTCATACATCTCTCTCTGAACAAACCATTATCGATCAGTTTACTTCAGTTAATCATGGCTGCTGCTGTCATCTCCTACTTGCTGCTTCTCCTCGTCCATTCAACCTTCACTACAGCTTTTTCCGATGCTTCTGATCACGACGCCAAGAATTTGGCAATCCGCGTTGAAGAATCAAGTGATTCGCCGAGTTATCTAGCAATCCAGTTCTTGAACCTAGGCGACCGAACAGAAATCGTTGCTGTGGATGTAGCACAGGTTGGGTCTCTGAACTGGAATTTCATGAGCCGGAAGAATGAGGGAGAAAGCGGGCCTGCAATTTGGGAGACGAATAGAGTTCCAAGCGGGGCGCTGCAGTTTCGGGTGGTGGTCACGGCGGGGTTCGACGGCAAGTGGTATTGGGCTAGTAAGGTGATGCCGGAGGATTGGAAAAGTGGAGAGGTTTATGATACTGAACTTTGTATTACTGACATTGACATTGCCATGGAGACCGACTATTCCTTTGAATTGTGATGTGCACCATGCAGTTTTTGGTTTTGCTTTAATAAATAGTACTATAGAATTGAAGAAGTAAGAGTGATAGATGATGTATACCTTGAAATTGTAATATACTTCAATTCCTAGTGATAATGTGACTCTTATGCCAAATTTTCCCTCCTTTTTTTGGTGGATGAAAACCAAATCATTACTTAGAAGCTTTGACAACAGTTACATCATGGACCCAGGTCCACCTTACAAATGGACACATCACAATTTACATACCAAATGTTCACAAGTGGACACATCACAGTATATAAATAGTGAACATTTAATATGTAAATTGTGTATTTTGAACCTTTTGTCGTGCAAGGTGGACCCGAATCCTCAGAATAATTTGCCAAGGTGTGATATGTGCACTAACGTACATAAACCTCGCATTGTGATCTTAAATGGCAAACGACTACGAGGTGATAAACCAATCTACGTTGTTCCTAGTTAACTGGAGGATATTATTGTGATTTGTGATTACTAAATCAATAAAAAGCCAAACTTGGTTGAAATTACCCTTTATTTTTACCAATATTCCCCATTCTCTTGGGAGCATTAGAAGGAAGATGGCAACTGCGAATAGTGTGTACTCGATTCATGTCTGCACAAAACCATGCAAACCGAGCCCATAGCGGTAGATGAAATGAGCCCACAAATAACAAATGGGAAAGAAACATAGCCTACCGTCGTGCCATCAATTTGACACTGAAATCTTAATATATCAGACATCCCTCTATCCAGCACTGCATGAAACATCATACTTGTCAAAATAGTACACAATGTGTTCATTACAGTAATATGAATACTAAGATGGTCAAAACAAATTCTTAGAGGCCTAATCCAACAGTACGACCATCTCTTCGACGAAGTCCAGCAGTGTACTGCTTCTCCAAGTCCATCTGCAGCTCCTTCTGCTTCTCTGCATCTTGGGTTCCAGGTTTGTTCTCCATCTTCATATTGCCCTTCACACCCTACAATTTGCCATAGGTACCAATGCAACCTCAGACTCTAAAAGTGTGTTAGTACATTGGAAAACATTACGATGATAGCTAAATAAGGATTTATGGAACAATCTGTGTTGATAAACAAAACAATTAAGAAAGGGATTGGAAATTACCATGAGTTTGTTGAACTTTTCTTGTCTTTCACAATCACCAAAAGTTGAAGTATCCCAGCAGTGTGCAGACTATACATTTGGATAGTGAACACATCATACAGAAGAGCAGAACATGGCGGATAAAGCAAAGCATTAGAAAGATAAAAATGAAAACGAAAGTCCATTTAGCCAATATCAAATTTGGCAAATTGAGCAGCAATGTTTGTTTGATGGAAGCTGACCATGAAGCTCCCATAAAATTTTTCACACATATGTATGCTATTCAATTATTTATGTAATGTCCATATATATAACAAGCATGCAGGATTTCCAAAGATCAATGGAAAATGAAATAGGATGAAGGGGGCTAAAATCACCTCTTCAGAATTGGTAGTGTTCTTTTTACTTCCCCACAACAGCTTCTTCTTCTGATCGGCAGTCATGTAACCAGTTCCAATAAGGTTCCTATTAACTGCAATTTTGCCCAATAATTGGTATGGGATATAAAAAAAAAAAAAAAAAAAAAAAAAAAAAAAAAAAAANGGACACATCACAGTATATAAATAGTGAACATTTAATATGTAAATTGTGTATTTTGAACCTTTTGTCGTGCAAGGTGGACCCGAATCCTCAGAATAATTTGCCAAGGTGTGATATGTGCACTAACGTACATAAACCTCGCATTGTGATCTTAAATGGCAAACGACTACGAGGTGATAAACCAATCTACGTTGTTCCTAGTTAACTGGAGGATATTATTGTGATTTGTGATTACTAAATCAATAAAAAGCCAAACTTGGTTGAAATTACCCTTTATTTTTACCAATATTCCCCATTCTCTTGGGAGCATTAGAAGGAAGATGGCAACTGCGAATAGTGTGTACTCGATTCATGTCTGCACAAAACCATGCAAACCGAGCCCATAGCGGTAGATGAAATGAGCCCACAAATAACAAATGGGAAAGAAACATAGCCTACCGTCGTGCCATCAATTTGACACTGAAATCTTAATATATCAGACATCCCTCTATCCAGCACTGCATGAAACATCATACTTGTCAAAATAGTACACAATGTGTTCATTACAGTAATATGAATACTAAGATGGTCAAAACAAATTCTTAGAGGCCTAATCCAACAGTACGACCATCTCTTCGACGAAGTCCAGCAGTGTACTGCTTCTCCAAGTCCATCTGCAGCTCCTTCTGCTTCTCTGCATCTTGGGTTCCAGGTTTGTTCTCCATCTTCATATTGCCCTTCACACCCTACAATTTGCCATAGGTACCAATGCAACCTCAGACTCTAAAAGTGTGTTAGTACATTGGAAAACATTACGATGATAGCTAAATAAGGATTTATGGAACAATCTGTGTTGATAAACAAAACAATTAAGAAAGGGATTGGAAATTACCATGAGTTTGTTGAACTTTTCTTGTCTTTCACAATCACCAAAAGTTGAAGTATCCCAGCAGTGTGCAGACTATACATTTGGATAGTGAACACATCATACAGAAGAGCAGAACATGGCGGATAAAGCAAAGCATTAGAAAGATAAAAATGAAAACGAAAGTCCATTTAGCCAATATCAAATTTGGCAAATTGAGCAGCAATGTTTGTTTGATGGAAGCTGACCATGAAGCTCCCATAAAATTTTTCACACATATGTATGCTATTCAATTATTTATGTAATGTCCATATATATAACAAGCATGCAGGATTTCCAAAGATCAATGGAAAATGAAATAGGATGAAGGGGGCTAAAATCACCTCTTCAGAATTGGTAGTGTTCTTTTTACTTCCCCACAACAGCTTCTTCTTCTGATCGGCAGTCATGTAACCAGTTCCAATAAGGTTCCTATTAACTGCAATTTTGCCCAATAATTGGTATGGGATAAAAAAAAAAAAAAAAAAAAAAAAAAAAAAAAAAAAAAACACATACAAATATTAGAAGGAAACAATGAAGCATCGAGCCCCCTGGAAGGGTGAGGTCAACTTAAACTCATCCTTTCATTAAGATATGCATGCAAACTTTAGTAGGGACAAGAAAACCTGGGCACTAGAACACTAGCCTAACAATTATACATCACCATTTGGTTGCCAATTATCAAGAAACATTGAAGCAAAGAAGATGTAACAGACTGATATTAGGAAAATAAAAGATACATAATGAAAATCTCTGTGTGAAACAATTGTATACCTAATTCAGCAGCCTTCATAGCAGCAACTTTTGCAGCATCTATATCAGAGTCTTTCACTCCCTGCTCCAAAGTGACTTCATCATGCTTGGAAGTTGAAGACTGCTTTTCATCAGCGAAGGTTGTTGCCTTCAAAACTAATTTACAAAGGATGCATGATTACCATAAGGAACAAGGAGGGGCCAAAAGAAAAAATAAATTTATTCAAGTACCATCTTTTCCAAGGTTTGTCTCCCCATCAATAGTATCAAACTTGGACCTCTTAGCGTACTGTTCCTTCAAATTGTTTCTAGCATCAAATCCCTTCTTGTCCTCTTTGATATACTTCTCAACACCCAATTCCCTAGTATCAGTTGAAATTGACTCATCATGGCATCCCCTAGACTCTTCATAAGCATATCTTTTATGGTCTCCGAAATCCATCCTATGGTCTGTCTTCTCATCTTGATTTTCTCTGTACTCCTTATACCTACCCCTTTCCTGGGCAGTATGCATCCTTCCAGACCCAATTCTATCAGATAAAGTATCTCTATTTTTGTGCTTTCGACTCTCAGGATATGAAGCTTCTCTTTCCTTGTCCCTGCTTCTATATGCTAAATTATCATACTTGTCTCGGTAGTGTCTGTCAACATGGCGTGCATAGTCTCTGGAACGATGATCATTATCTCTCCTTGAATGATCTGAATAATGTTTATCTCTAGAGTCCCGGAGAGAATGAGAAGATGATTTTGAATAATATCTATCATCATTATCTTCATTCTTGTCAGGTCTTGAATAGTCATCATGCTCAAGGTGCCGATGAGAACTTCTAGAAGATTGCTTATCAGAATGTTTACGTGACTCACCGCTCCTGGCCTGTTGTCTCCAGTCTCTACCTGAATCCCTTTCATCATCTGGCTTTCTGTGATCATCAACAGTTTTTTCAGGATTCTTCCTTCTTTGAATTGGACTGGAACTCCTACTACGGACAGGACTACCTGCACTCAACATGCATATAATTAAAAGATACCTACAAAGAAAAGAATTTAATGATAAATCAAAAAAAAATGGTCCCTTGACTATAATGGTTTTCCAAAACTGATCCTCAACTTTCAATCAAACCAAATTAAGCCCTTGAAAATCTTACCTAATTTGGTTCTCCATTACTATCTCTGTCAATAGATCATCATTTTTTAGGCCTAATAAGTAATTTTACCATGTTGAGCTCTGAGATGATGACACTGCTCACAAGCCCTTCCAGGTTTTTCTCTTAGTTCACACAATGTGGTTTGGATCTGGATTGGAGGACTTTGTAGCTGATTCTTCTCCCCCTCTCTCTTCTAGTGCACACCTCTCTTTTCTAAATTTCCTCCTTGTCATGGCAGCACAACCTTCGTCACCAGGCCCATAGATTTTCCCTAAGGTGGTAGTGGTTGTTCCACTCCAGTACATGAATGAGTCGGATGGGAATGTGAGGTTGGATAGGTTAAAGATTGGAGCTTGTTTCATGTGATTTGGAGAAAACTGAAATTACCTTAACGTAAAAGTCTAATCTCAATGATGGAAGTAAAAGGGGAAGATAGCAAAATCCCCAAATCGATGCATCATCACATCCCTCTCAGATCACTGAAACTGAGAGTCATTGAGGAGATGGATGAGAAGAAAGACGACAAAGATGACAAAGGTGACAATTAATGACAAGAAATCAAAGTTTTCAGCATACCAACTGGCTTCAGAGCAATCCCCTAAGAAAGAGAAAGAGGCAAACAACTTTTTGGTTGCATGCAGAATCCTGCTCTGAGCCCGAGTTAAAATGGAGAAAGTAGAAACTATAAATTATTGCACAACTATCAGTTATCACCAAGAATAGTGATTTTTGAACAAACAATAAACAAATCTACTTATTCAATGGGATTTTTTAATTAGAGAAATAGAAAGAAGAGAACTTAGAGAGCAAGGGCTATGGCTATGGCTGTCGCTCCTATTCTCCTATCATGAAACTTTTACAGTGAAATTACTCAGGGTGTGTTGCCTGGATATCCAGAAGAAAATTTTTAAAATAATAATACTTTTTTTTTTGAAGAAAAAATAATGATACTTTTAAAAATGGAGAAAACAGCTTTTTCTGGTTTCCTCTTGCAGTGGTAGCAAACTTGCAGCATTTGAGCTGGTGGCAGAGGCTGTGAAAAGGTGTTCTAGTGATGAATTTCCAACATGTCTCACACTCTCACCAAAGTTGTTCAATATTAAATTTAGTGTCTTGAGTTCATTCTGTGCTACCAAGTACATCGAGAGTTTTTTTGGTGAAATTACTTGTCTTCAAATTTGACAACCTTCCAAAGGATATAGCAATGAAGAACCAAAAAAACCATTATAGTCAATGACTTAATTTGATCCAATTAGAAGTGGATGATCAATTTTGGCAAATCATTACAGTAGAGGGACCATTTTTAAAATTAACTCATAAAAATATGATCAAATAGCTCCACCCTAGTGATAGCTGAAGCATTATATGTCAAAAGAAAAGTAGTCCATTCCAATTACAGCAGTAAAAATAATTCATCCCCCTATCAAATCTAAACTCTAAAATGACATCCAATATGCAAGGTGACAAATACACAACACAAATGCAATAGCACCTGGTTCATTACATTATAAAGTGGAAAATGAATTTCATTCAAGAGGTCTCATATTCACAATTCACTGGGAAAAAAAAAACATTTCTCTCAGGGCCCCAATTATATAACTATCTAACTTCTCATATGTCTTTACATTTCGTCATACTAAACAGCCTATACTTTACACATAGATACACGAAACTAATAAGTCAAACTGGAAGAGGATGAGTTCCTACCAGCAAAAACATAGCTCTAATATTCATTGAAAAAGGATACAACACCAATCCATGGGCCAGTAAGATCAACTCACCACTCACCTCATCACAGAATTTCAAGAGCATACCAAGGACAAATCAGTTCATACATTGTTAACAAAAATGTAATAGCTTCCAAAACAAGCCATGGAAGAAACAAGCCGATCATATTTCTAATAACATAAATTCAAAATCTTTGAAACAGATGTTACTGAGAACTGACCGTCGGCGGATGCTGAGCCACCAACTGGAGACCGGCGCCGATATTTTCGATTAGTTGTGTCAGTCGACAGCCTACGAAATGCACCTTTAGCATCAAATTGATCACCGGAGGATGTTTGTCCGTTTGAGTCCATGTTATAGCCAAAAACTGAATCCACAAGTATTCCACAGCTAAAATTAAACATTCAAAACCAAGTTTTACATGTTTGCAATGTATATATCATATGATCCGGAGGTTCATCAAAATGGATTAGCCGAACGAACCTTTTGAGTTGTTCGCTTTTGTTTTTCTCCCTTGGCTCTGTATCCGACTTCCCGTTTAGGGTTTCGTTTTCCGATTTGAAAAGAAGCTGAAAATGGTAAATGAGTAGTGAAATATTTAAAATATGGAAAGAAGTTGAAATATACCCTTCAACTTTATATCAAAATATAATTAGATCTCTAAATTTTTTAAAAGTATAATTAAATACTTCAATTTATTAAAATTAATCAAATAAATTCAAATTACAAGTAACCACTAGGTTACCAATAAAATTTGCAACCCGTCGATTGTCTTCAATAACCATTGGTCGCCCTCTCCGGCGAAGAAGGCGACCAATTGGTTTCTAAGTGACCATTTGCTTGCCTGAGAAGGCGACCAATTAGTCACCCTCTTTGCTGAAGATGGCGACCAGTGGTCGCCTTGTTTGTCGGAGATGGCGATTGGCGACTATCACTGGTCATCAGAGTTGAATTACTTGTTGTTGTATGTCAATTACTAATTTTGAGATTTCAATGCACACAAATGACTTGTTCATGAGCTTAATGCACTTTTAAAAAAATTGAGGTCTTAAATTCCTAATTACGCTTTGGTGTAAAGTTAAGGGGCCTATTTGATCTTTTTCCTTTAAAATATTAGTAACCGTGTTTTTTTTTTTTTTTGAAAACTAGTAAGCGTGTTATTTATACTAATAAATGGAATACAACTCTAGTATAATAGTTTGGATTCTGTTATATATATGAGCTTGATACGCTATAACTTGATCAATAACAATACTAACTAATTGAATTTACAACTCCTAACAATTTATGAAGTACCCTATTTATATTAGTAAAGTAAGGAATAATACGCTAATTATACTGGTCGACATAATGCCTTTTACTTTGGTACTCATGTGAATTATGCAAAGTGATTTATTAATTTGGTGCTCATGTTGTTTTAGTCAAATGACAATCGATGATGTAATAGATCGTGAAATGGCGCCAGATATAACCCTTCAACTGATAGCTCTCAATCTCATTGCCTTGTGTGGCCTGACCCATTCAAATGTGGTGTTCGGTCTCTTTATTAGAGTCCCTTACATTTGTAGCTATGACGTGAGAGTTGTTACGACCTAAGTCCCCTATTTATATTATTGGGAACAAAATAAGGAATAATATGCTAATTATTTGGGTCGACATAATGCATTTCAATTTGGTGCTCATGTCAATTATGCCAAGTGATTTATTAATTTGGTGCTCAGGTTGGTTGTGTCAAATGACAACCAATGATGTAATAGGTGGTGGAACGGTGCCAAATGTAACCCTTTAACTGATAACTCACACGAAGCATTCAACTGATGGTGTGCACCCTCTTTATTAGAATCCTTGACATTTATAGTTATGACCTAAGTTGTTGGATTAGTAAATTTACCGTATAACAGATGTCAGACATATATGGATTATGCCTAATGAAGATAGCATACAATTGTTTGTTGTGACCACCATGGATACCTTTTAATGTATACATAAAAGGTTCTTCCATAAGTTATAGGCTAATTATTAATCTGAGGTTCGAATCCACTCCCTTTCATGAGGAGGTGCAACCGAATATCACTAAATCACAAAATTTTTGGCACGTCAGTGATAACTTAAGAACGAAAAGTTAGTATAACCAATCCTCAAAGACAAATTCTACTAAGGGTGCGTTTAGACAAATTCAAATTTTATGGCCTAGTAAAGAAAATGCTTATGGGCCTAGATGGTAATATCTGAAACTACTGGGGCATCTCTATTAATTATTAATACCAATGTAAACCCTGAAATATCTAACTGCAAATCCAACTAGGGTTCAGGGTTTTTCTTCCTCACTCTGTCAGTCACTTCTCTTTTACCCTTTCTGCTCCACTTCCACTCGCAGAGCTCTCGGAGTCAAAGACCGTCTGGATGTGGGCACTTCGCCGTGCTTCTGTTTCCATCAGGTAATTTGCGGCTCCTTATCTCTCCATCTGTGTATATATAATGGGGTTGGCTGTTTGATAGTGAAGGAAATCGATGCTTTGAACAATAGTGTTGAGAGAAACATAATGAAAACTGTCTTCTTTGTATTTGGTCTAGCAGAGAAAACTTGTTCTAATGTGTTAATGACCTTTTTGCTGCTTGAAAAAGGGTTACTGGTTTTTGCAGTAGGAAAATTGTGTGCTGTGGTAGTGATAACAAATAGAGACATATAAAATTAGCATGATTTTGAAATGATTTTATCAGATTGGCTGATTTGGAAGGACATATAGGCTATATGAACTTCCTTCAAGATTATGGACAATAGACTGATTAAATTGGTTACTCTGTCAGGAAGCAAGGATTGAACACAAGTACTGCTCAGTTTTGCTTTGCTACATCAGAGTTATCAAATCGTTGCTTTGAAGACTATGACAGTGGAGTTAATAGGGCTGATACGTTGGTATCTGACACATCTCTATCTGTGAGTAGATTTTATAAGATGGCTTGTAGCCCATCAACACCATTTAAGGGAAGCCACAGTTTCTCTTCATGTGCTGGCACAAAAAGCAGTGGAGAGGATGATGATGAGTTGGATGGGTTTTCTGAGCTTGAATCTCCTATGACCTCTGGTTCAGTTGAAGAGGGAAATTTAAACAATGGTGACGAGTTAGTCTCTGAGTCAGAATTGTTTGATGACGATACAGAAGGACCACAGAGAGAACTAGGTTCAGACACTGAGAGTCCTGCGAGCCAGACGAAAGCAAATGCTTCTTCCGAAATTCTAGACATTGTTCTGGCTGCGTCACCACTATCAGTTAGTAGCGTCTTGGATAAATGGCTTGAAGAAGGAAAAGAGGTGACCCAATCAGACATAACAACAGCTATGCGGGGACTTCGTAAGAGGCGTTTGTATGCGAAGGCCTTGAAGGTAATCTTTACTCTCTTATTGCTTAGGTGTGACTGCCTGCCTATGGAGGTTTATTATGGGTTAAAGGATTCTAGTTTTGTCACTTACGCTTCAAATTTTACAAAGCATAACCACTACTTCCGTCTACAAATAACTATCACTTTTACTATTGAATTGATTAATTTGACTAAACCTTTACTTAAGTTGTATGCATATTACTTTGTCTTAAAAAATAATTAGACATTAAGACATTAAGTTTTACTAGTCTCAAAAAATTACAACCCAATATTTTTTTAAAAGATATATTTTAAAATGTTAAGAGAAATTAGACCTTAGGGAAGTGAAACAGGACAGCTTTTTGTGGACAAAGGGAGTACATACTTGAGTTGTTGGTTCCTTTTTTTGATGATTCACATGGTAAATAGCAAATTCTTTGGACCTTTGCTGAATATTTCTTTTGACAGCTGTCTGAGTGGTTGGAGTCCTTGAAGCATATTGATTTCACAGAAAGGGATTATGCTTCACATACTGCTTTAATTGCCAAAGTTGGTGGCCTACAAAGGGCAGAAGCTTATGTACAGAAAATTCCAAAATCCTTTAGAAGTGAAGTTGTTTATGGAACCCTATTGGCTAGTTGTGCTTCTGTATTCAATGTGAAGAAAACAGAAGAGGTATTTAAGAAAATGAAGGACCTCAAGTTCCCAATTTCATGCTTTTGTTTCAACCAGCTGCTCCTTCTATATAAGAGGACTGACAAAAAGAAGATTGGTGATGTTCTTTTAGAAATGGAGAAAGAAGGCGTGAAACCAGATCTCTTTACTTACAAAATGTTGATTGATGCTAAGGGCCAGTGTAATGACATAACTGGAATGGAACAATTTGTTGAGTCAATGAAGTCTGAGGGAATAGAGCCTGATATAAGTGTAAACAGCCTCTTGGCCAGGTTCTATATCCGCAGCGGTCTCAATGAAAAAGCTGAGGCTGTACTGAAGGAGATGGAAGCAGACAATGTGTCAGAAAATTATTGGGTCTATACAATTTTGCTTCCACTGTATGCTGCCCTTGGAAATGCCGATGAAATCAACAGAATCTGGCAACTTTGTGGATCTAATCCACGGGTAGAACATTGTATGGCTGCCATTGAAGCCTGGGGAAATTTGAAAAAAGTTGACAAGGCAGAAGCAATCTTCGAAATGATGCTAAACAAATACCCAAATATGTCCTCAAAGAGATATTCTACTTTGTTAAATGTCTATGCAAATAATAAGATGTTAGCCAAAGGGAAAGACCTCGTGAAGCGGATGACAGCAAATGGTTGCCACATTGGGGTATCCACTTGGAACACACTAGTGAAGCTTTATGTTGAAGCTGGAGAAGTGGAAAAAGCTTACACCGTCTTGGCCATGGCAACAGAGCATAACGGTGTAAAGCCAATGTTAAGATCATACATTGCGATCCTTGAGCAATATGCTAAAAAAGGTGACATACATAATTCTGAGCTGATATTCCGCCAAATGAGACAGGCAGGATTCACGTCCCTTCCCTGGCTGTACCAAACACTTGTTCGGGCCTATTTTAATGCAAAGGTTCCGGCTTATGGAATGAATGAGCGAATGAAAGCCGATAAAGTATTCCTAAAGAAAGAATTGGCTGCCATGTTGCCTAAGGTTGATCCATTCAGAAAAACAGCTGTATCAGAGATATTTGAGTAATTGAAGTGATGATATTTTGGTCTATAATTGCTCGCTCGCGTGCAACAGTTTGTGAAAAAATTTCTCGGGTGATAATACAATACTACGGAGTAGTAATTAGTTACTTGAGAATAGTTGAGATTGAGCCAAACTGGGTTATGCACTCTGCATCAATTGTATTATTATTTTTATACATTTAGGAAAGGGAAAATGGCATCTTTAGTCCCTGAGTTATAGGGGTAGTGTAAACTCAGTCCCTGAGTTATGAGTGAATGCGAGTTTAGTCCCTCAGTTATTCGCGAAGTGGCGAGTTTAGTCCCTGACCATTAAATTTGACGAAAAAATTAAAAAATATTCAAAATTTGAGGGATAAAATAGGAAATTCACATTTTATT
>NC_044924.1:7827500-7859494 GCF_003576645.1 Ipomoea triloba | reverse complement strand
ATCTCAAAAGTTTTAATTTTATTACATTTGTTGCTTAGTAAAAAGATAAAAACTTGTTAGGATAGTGTGTTTCATACACCTAAATACAATGATCATGCATTTCTTTATTTGTGCTAAGTTTTAAGTGTGTTATACGAGAGTCAGGTTTCTAACAAGTCATTTGAAAGTTATTAAAATGCTTTTAAAAATGAAAAATCTTAAAAATAATTAGGCTAAGAAGTGAAAAATAATGTTGTAAAAGTGGTTTTGATATAAGAAGAATAATAAAATGTGAATTTCCTATTTTACCCCTCAAATTTTGAATATTTTTTAATTTTTTCATCAAATTTAATGGCCAGGGACTAAACCCGCCACTTCACGAATAACTGAGGGACTAAACTCGCATACAGCCATAACTCAGGGACTGAGTCTACACTACCCCTATAACTCAGGGACTAAAGATGTCATTTTCCCTTTAGGAAAATATGAATTATGCGACTAGATTACAATATCTTGATTTAGGGGCTCAGCATTATGCCATGTCAGGCCATATTATACAAAAATAATGTTTTGTTCAATTTCATTTTTGTATTTCAATTTTGTTCAATTGAGTCTTATACTCAGGACAACAATTAATTAGCATTAATTTAGCTGCATTACAAAAGTTATTTGCTACTACTTTACTGTACATTCATCAAAATTAAGGCACAAGAACTAAATTGAACTAAAACAAAAAAAAGATTATGTTAAAACAAAAAAAAAGATTATGTGTTAGACTTTTTAGCAAAATATTTGGTTTCAACATTACCTTTTGTTTTTAACGAGGATGCGATCCCGACCACATTTATTTCAAGTATAAAAAACTTGATTATATTTTCGCGTGTAGATCAGTGACTTATTTAAACATTTTTTTTTTTTAAGTTGAACATCTATTGGCATAGATGATATTATATGAAACCATATGGACGTCTCCTTTATTGTTGATGGTTATATTTCCCGGTGAAATATAAAACTGCAAACCCAATCAGGGTTTTAAAGATTCTTTCACTCACTCACTTCTCCTGTACTCACTAACAGAGCTCTCAAAGACAGTTTGGATGTGGGCACTTCGCCGTGCTTCTGCTTCCATCAGGTAATCTCTCACTCTCTTTCCCTCTCTCCCTATGCGTGTGAAAATGTATTTATATGTTTATCCCTGCAAGTGAGTTCACGAATTTTGTTAAGAAAAACTATTTGAACAAATTCTATGAGGTCGGCTGTCTGACTCCGAAGAAATGGATACATAATGCGTTGAGTTATAGTGTCGAGACTCGAGAGGCGCATGACGAAAAGTCGAAAACTCCGCTATTGTATTTGGTATAGTAGAGAAGCTTGTTCTGATGAGTTATTGGCGTTTTTCCCATGCTAGGAAAGGGATCAGTGGTTTACAGAGTGAAATGATTGTTTGGTGATGTTAGGAAAGTGAAGAAACACGTTTCTTTTATCACTAGTTATGAGCTATAACCTAGGGTTACGAATTTTTTATTTTTAAAATTTTTAATTCAAATTATTTCTTGGTAAGCCAATAAATTTTAGTAAAAAAATGAAAGATGGATAGAAATCTACCTTGTCTTGCAATTCTCTTTGTACCTCGACTTGAAATTCCTTTCTTGTTCCAATATGTTGTTGAGGCATATGGTTGAGCTCTTGAGAGATTTGTGGTTAGAACTTAGAGCTGATCTTTTCATAATCTAAGACAAACTTTGTACTTCCTTTGANAATCTCAAAAGTTTTAATTTTATTACATTTGTTGCTTAGTAAAAAGATAAAAACTTGTTAGGATAGTGTGTTTCATACACCTAAATACAATGATCATGCATTTCTTTATTTGTGCTAAGTTTTAAGTGTGTTATACGAGAGTCAGGTTTCTAACAAGTCATTTGAAAGTTATTAAAATGCTTTTAAAAATGAAAAATCTTAAAAATAATTAGGCTAAGAAGTGAAAAATAATGTTGTAAAAGTGGTTTTGATATAAGAAGAATAATAAAATGTGAATTTCCTATTTTACCCCTCAAATTTTGAATATTTTTTAATTTTTTCATCAAATTTAATGGCCAGGGACTAAACCCGCCACTTCACGAATAACTGAGGGACTAAACTCGCATACAGCCATAACTCAGGGACTGAGTCTACACTACCCCTATAACTCAGGGACTAAAGATGTCATTTTCCCTTTAGGAAAATATGAATTATGCGACTAGATTACAATATCTTGATTTAGGGGCTCAGCATTATGCCATGTCAGGCCATATTATACAAAAATAATGTTTTGTTCAATTTCATTTTTGTATTTCAATTTTGTTCAATTGAGTCTTATACTCAGGACAACAATTAATTAGCATTAATTTAGCTGCATTACAAAAGTTATTTGCTACTACTTTACTGTACATTCATCAAAATTAAGGCACAAGAACTAAATTGAACTAAAACAAAAAAAAGATTATGTTAAAACAAAAAAAAAGATTATGTGTTAGACTTTTTAGCAAAATATTTGGTTTCAACATTACCTTTTGTTTTTAACGAGGATGCGATCCCGACCACATTTATTTCAAGTATAAAAAACTTGATTATATTTTCGCGTGTAGATCAGTGACTTATTTAAACATTTTTTTTTTTTAAGTTGAACATCTATTGGCATAGATGATATTATATGAAACCATATGGACGTCTCCTTTATTGTTGATGGTTATATTTCCCGGTGAAATATAAAACTGCAAACCCAATCAGGGTTTTAAAGATTCTTTCACTCACTCACTTCTCCTGTACTCACTAACAGAGCTCTCAAAGACAGTTTGGATGTGGGCACTTCGCCGTGCTTCTGCTTCCATCAGGTAATCTCTCACTCTCTTTCCCTCTCTCCCTATGCGTGTGAAAATGTATTTATATGTTTATCCCTGCAAGTGAGTTCACGAATTTTGTTAAGAAAAACTATTTGAACAAATTCTATGAGGTCGGCTGTCTGACTCCGAAGAAATGGATACATAATGCGTTGAGTTATAGTGTCGAGACTCGAGAGGCGCATGACGAAAAGTCGAAAACTCCGCTATTGTATTTGGTATAGTAGAGAAGCTTGTTCTGATGAGTTATTGGCGTTTTTCCCATGCTAGGAAAGGGATCAGTGGTTTACAGAGTGAAATGATTGTTTGGTGATGTTAGGAAAGTGAAGAAACACGTTTCTTTTATCACTAGTTATGAGCTATAACCTAGGGTTACGAATTTTTTATTTTTAAAATTTTTAATTCAAATTATTTCTTGGTAAGCCAATAAATTTTAGTAAAAAAATGAAAGATGGATAGAAATCTACCTTGTCTTGCAATTCTCTTTGTACCTCGACTTGAAATTCCTTTCTTGTTCCAATATGTTGTTGAGGCATATGGTTGAGCTCTTGAGAGATTTGTGGTTAGAACTTAGAGCTGATCTTTTCATAATCTAAGACAAACTTTGTACTTCCTTTGATGAGAAAGTAAGGAGCAGGGATCTGTGTGCTAAGTGCTAACCCATTAGAAAAACGAATCAGTCTGTTATCTGTAGTCTTCATGGTTGAACTGTCCAATTGCCTTATTGCCATTGGAACAGAAACCAGTAACCGTTGGAATATGCTATTTGAATCTCTATCGCCAAGTAGAAAGCTAGCCAAAGTTAAAAGGATTATGGACAATAAACTGGTTACATTGGTTACTTTTCCAGGAAGCAAGGATTGAACACAGGCAGTATTAGAATTTGCTTTGCTACATCAGAGCTATCAAATCGTTGCTTTGAAGAATTTGACACTGGAATTAATACGATTACTCCAGTGGTATCTGATAGATGTCTATCTGTAAATAGATTTTATAGAATGGGTCATAGTGCCCCAATGTCATTCAAGGGAAGTTGCGGTTTCTCTTCACAAGCAGCTGGCACAAGAAGCAGTGGAGAGGAAGATGACAAGTTGGATGGAATTCCTGAGCTTGAATCTCCTACCGCTTCTGGTTCAATTCAAGATGGGAATGCAAACAATGATAATGGGTTAGTATCTGAACCAGAACACATTGATGAGGATTCTGATGATGAAGGTGCAGAAGGATCACAGAGTGAACTGGGTGACACCATGACTCGTATCAGCCAGAAAAGGCCACCATATTCAGAAATAGTCAAGGCTATTTTTGCTGCATTGCCACTATCTGTTAGTAGTGTCATGGATAAATGGGTTGAAGAAGGAAAAGAGTTGACCCGAGCAGACATAAAAATGGCCATGCTTGGACTTCGTAAGATGCGTATGTATGTGGTAGCCTTGAAGGTAATATTTACCTTCTTATTGCTTTGGTGTGGCTGCATTTGAATCTTCATTTATCACCTGTGCTTTGGTTTTTCAAAAGTATAACTATATGCTTAACTTCTTTGATTCAATTTTTAAAATAATTCGAGTGATAAAAAGCAAATTCTTTGGCCCTACACTGAGTATTTCTTTTGACAGCTGTCTGAGTGGTTGAAGTCATCGAAGCATATTGATTTCACAGATAGGGATTATGCTTCTCAAGTTGATTTAATTGCTAAAGTCTATGGTCTACGAAATGCAGAAGCTCTTGTACAGAAACTTCCAAAATCTTTTAGAAGTGAAGTTGTTTATCGAACTCTGTTGGCAAATTGTGTTTCTGTATTTGATGTGAATAAATCAGAAGAGGTGTTTAAGAAAATGAAGGACCTCAAGCTCCCAATTTCATGCTTTACTTGCAACCAGCTGCTCCTTCTATATAAGAGGACAGACAAAAAGAAGATTGCTGATGTTCTTTTACTAATGGAAAAAGAAAATGTGAAACCAAATCGATCTACGTACAAAATTTTAATGGATGCTAAGGGAGAATCTAGTGACATAACTGGAATGGAACAAGTGTTTGAGACAATGAAGGCTGAAGGAATAAAGCCTGATATCCGTACAAAAGGCTCCTTGGCCAGACACTACATCTCCGGTGGCCTCCAAGAAAAAGCTGAGGCTGTACTGAAGGAGATGGAAACAGACGATGTGGCTGGAAATTCTTTGGCTTACACAATTTTGCTTCCATTGTATGCTGCCATTGGGAAGGCTGATGAAGTCAGAAGAATCTGGCAACTTTGTGAATCTAATCCACGGTTAAGTCATTACGAAGCTGCAATTGAAGCCTGGGGAAAGTTGAAAAAGGTTGACGAGGCAGAAGCAGTGTTTGATATGATGCTAAATAAATACCAAAATCTCTCCTCAAAGAGATATTCTGCTTTGTTAAATGTTTATGCAAATAATAACATGTTGGGCAAAGGTATGGAGCTTGTGAAGCAGATGACAGAAAATGGCTGCCACATAGGGCCACTAACCTGGGACTCAATTATAAGGCTTTATATTCAAGCTGGAGAAGTGGAAAAAGCTGAATCCGTATTGAATAAGGCTGCAAAGCATGCACGTGTAAAGCCAATGTTTAGATCATACATTGTTATCATGGATCAATATGCTAAAAGCGGTGACATACATAATACGGAGAAGGTATTCCACTGGATGAGACAGGCAGGATTCGCATCCCTGTTTCGGTTGTACCAAGCTCTTATTCGGGCCTATATGAATGCAAAGGCTCCTGCTTATGGAATGAATGAGCGAATGAAGGCTGATAAAGTATTCCCAAATAAAGAATTGGCTGCCATGTTGTCTCAGGTTGATCCATTCAGAAAGACAGCAGTATCAGAGATACTGGAGTAAATTGAAGTAATGGTATATTGGTCCATAATCACTAGCATGGCAATGGTTTCAGATACTTTATTTTCTCTTTATTAACTACTTGGGATTGAGCAAAACTGTGTGTGTGTGTGTGTGTTCTATTTTAATAACCAAGTTTTGATGTGCAATGCTTAAATTAGTCTAGTTTATATTGCAGAGACAGAATTTAATTTAATATAACTATACTATTGTGCTGAATAGCCGGGTTGTTATGCTGTTCCGGGTTGTTATACTACGGTACTGAAACCGGATATTTTTGGTTTCCGGTTTTCCTTTGACCGGAAATTGATTTTCATTGACTTTTTTATTTTCCCCATTCCAAACACAGCGTAATAGAAGATTCCTGGTCCGAGCCAGTCAACCTGCTCAACTTAAATAAATAATTGAGTTATTTCTTACCATTTTTGTCAGCTCAACTTGATAAAGTATTTGATTCCAATTATAAGTTTCTAAATAACCATAAATTTATTTAGTTACTTTCAAGCTGAACTTTTAAACTCTAAGAATAGCGGAGCCAAACCAAGTTCAATTGTTTTAATAACTTAAGTTGTGAGTTTAATCATATTTTTCTATTTTTAATATATATTGCGTATTTTTATAACATTACTAATGTGTCATATTATATTCATATATTTTAAAAAAATAGTATTAAAATATAAAATCATCCTTATAACCCTATCCCAATTCTATCTAAGCATCACTCAACTGGTTTGATCCATGGATTGTGCACTCTCAAGAAGATATTTATGAAAGTATTGACTTTAATACAAGGAGTAGTATTAAACATCTTTACTTTATGGTGCATTAATAGATTTTTTAAGACTGCCCATTTCTAAACTAATTTTAACGTTACAAACACTTAAATATGATAAAAGTCATAAAACTAAATAATGAGAGTAAATGGCCAAAGGCCTTGTGGTCAAGCGGAACCCGGTGTATACTCCTATGTGGAAGGGAGTGGGTTTGAGCTTCAGTGGATTGTAACAGAGTCGTAGAACTCAAAAAAAAAAAGTAATGAGAGTAAATGAGACATTACAGAAATGAAGGAAAAGATTTCATGAATTAAATTTAATGCATTACTAATTCAAGTAATTTGTTGCACATCATAGTGATCATACTCACGTCACATTATATGGGAATTGTAAACACAAAATTTGAATGTTAGGCTATCATAAACTATCCTTATTCCTTATTTATAAAAAAATATCCTTATTTCTGATATATTTTTTCACTCTTAAAAGCAAACTCACTTTCACATCATAATAATAATTTAATATATTTTTTTAAAAAATAAATAATACTAAAATAAAAAAGTATAAAATGCTGCCAAATGGCAGCAAAAGTATGCAGATTGCAACCCACGGTGGAAAACAAAATACGGAGTACTTTTTTTTTATTCCACCTCACTTGGTTGTCCACAACCTTATATACTCAAATTTAAAGTATTAGGTTGAATTTATCTTTGTAATATTCTCTCACTTTAAAAATTAGGTCTTATTTTTACATCACCAAATTTACAATTCCTTTATTATTTTATTTACATCTTTGTAATATTCTTTGCATCAAAATAAAATAAATAAATAAATTAAAACAAAAATACAAAAGACTGCATAATTTTGTCACATTTGCAAACTTGCTGCAGTAGCAAATTTGCTAGGTCATCATTTAAAAACAAAATTCACTTTTTAATGTGTCATGTCACTTTACAAGAGTCCAAATTTTAAGATTAAGGTCTTGTTTGGTAAATCGCTGTTAACTGTTGGGTTGGCTGTTTGGGTTAGAAAGTATGATTTGTTGATAACATTGGCTGGTTGTAGAAAGTTGTTTGATAAATTAGCTGTTAGCTGATGGCTGTTTGGTATAATTTATTTTCTCAAAAAGCTAATTGAAAATGCTACTTTGAGTAGCCTTTTGAATTTTAGCATTTTGGAGTTACAAAAAGCTTATTATTTACCAACTAATAGTGGTCAAATAAGCCAAAATTGACTGATAGACTGATTATTTACCAAACAGGGCCTAAATTAAGCCTTAGGTTACAATGTAAATACTTTCAAAAAAAGATTACAATGTAAATGGTACAAAATATATAATCTTCTAATTCTCTACTTGTGTGCTTCCTCGTTAATGAACCTCTGAATTTTAGATGGATTGATAAAATTTTGGCATAGGTTTTCAACTACTAAATTAATTATTTCAGTAATCCGCTCAATCAATTTACTGAATTAAGTTACCCAAATTTCTCAACTCCAAATCTCCAATGAATACTTTAATTGTTTTTAAGAATATAATGGGTGGGGTGGGTGAGTTGGGTTTATTTATTTTACTATTATTATTTTCTAAAATCATGATTTAATCACTCGCTCACCATACAGAGACATACGGAGTAACTTTTAATTTTATATATCCTATAATTAATATCATCAATTTATTTTAAATCATCAAATTTTAGTTGTTTACTGAGGCAATCACCTTTTTAATTTTTGGGGGAAGAGGATAAATAGTTAATGATAGAAAACCTTAATAAATGTAGTATGAGTTCAATAGCTGCTCACCAAACAACTAATTCAGGTGACATATAATTAATATATTGTATAAAAATAATAAAATAATTTTCGTTATATATATAGTTCATAAACTATAATATGCGAGTATGTGACAATTCACCAAAATCGATTGTCTTTAATTAATCCGTATTGCATGCTGCATGGAGCTAAAGATGAGGAGACTCGTCCCCGTCCTTGTCCTCTTTGCTGTCCTGTTTACCGGCCAAGCCGCCGGAGATCTCATCTCGGCGATTTGCAAGAACACCGATTACCCTGCTTTTTGCGACTCCACTCTCCGTAAGTTCACGGGATCCCCCTACGCCGACAAAAAACGCCTCGCTCAGATGATGTTGATGTCGGGCGCCCTCGACGAAGCCACAGCTACCTTAAACGCCATCATCGATCTCCTCAAAGATCCCAATCTTGGTGAACAAAGAAAGGAAATTCTGGGCAGCTGCCGGCTCGGCTTCGGCTTGGCCGTAGATGCGGACGCCAACACCGTAAAAGACTTCGACAGTGGCTCGTACGCCAAGGCCGCGAGTGAAGTTGGCTCCGGAGCTGATGCTGGAAGTGCTTGTGACGCGCTGTTCAAGAACGCTGGATTAGACGGCTGCCCGGTGCCGGATGGCGGCTTAAGGCACCGCCAGCTCGCTGTCGTCGCCCAACAACTTATCAAACAGCTGCCTTAGCTTAATTTCTTGATGTTATTTTTTTTTCCTTTAAAAAATGAAATAACATCTATCTGATCTCATATACATTTCATTTTAATTAATTACTTGGTTATAATTGAGCTACCGAACTCCGCAAATTATACTGTGGTCATGGGCTCACCGCTGATACTGCAGTTGTGTTGAAATGATACTGCAATTGTGTTGAAAAGAAACTACATTGCGCGGAACAGCTGCCGTTCATCTGTTCAACACAACTACAATATCAATTCAACACAATTGCAGTATCATTTCAAAATAATTACAGTATCAGTTCAACACAGCTACAGTTCCAGACAGATGAAACTATGTTCCGCGCAACTGCAATTTCCTTTCAACACAACTGCAGTATCAGTTCAATAATACAACTGCAGTATCAACCATGATCCATGGTTCACAATGCATTGTGGACTATGGTCCACAGTATAACTACTGAACAAGCTCATCAATCATTAATCAAATAGATTGGTGTCTATAATTCAATAAAGAAATTAATCACTGTATTAGATGGTGAAAATACTGAGCTACACCCAAAAAAAAAAAAAAGTATACTCTTAACGGCATATATATTTCTTTAATTTGCCGATCCAACCTCCTCAACTCGGATCGGTTCAACTTGACTGACCTCAAGATAATTCACCGGATTTCTACAAAAGTGAAAAGGCAAAACATTAATTAATTCCATATTGCAATTAGTTCAAGAGGATTCTTGTAATGATGATAATATTTTGAATTGAATTGTACCGTGGAAAGCTATTGTCATACGTTAATAATAATTCTGAGTTTGATTTTTGTCAATATTATTGCGGTCAAATTATCCCGCAATCTTCTTTTGTGTATATTTTTTGTATGTGATTTGAAATCTATTATATAGGAGTATACTTTACACTCTTAGATATGATTTCCCTTTGTCATCCAAAATAATAATAGTATTGTAGATAAATTTGATTAATTGTTTGTTCAAATATTTAATATTTAAAAATTAAATATAAATTCAATTCACTATAAAAATTTTAAATTTTACCCACGTTTAACTTAAACTAGAAGTATTTTACTTATTATTGATGAGTCGGGTATTGCCGATACTTAGACGGTCAACCTTTGAGTGGTCGGTTGGCAAAGCTTAAGAGAAGCACTCAAACACCAGACCCTTGAGTTGAAGGCCAAAGTACTAAGGGAGGGGAATTCCATGTATATAGAAAGGGGTAAAAGGATCGGAATAGATTTGGTAGATATTTTACCCACATTTAACTTGGACTCCAAGATTTTAGGGATTTTTAAAAGTGAGTTAGTTTCTTTTTCTATAACCTGGTTGGCGTTGTGGTTCAGCACCTCGTCCCTGTTACTAATTGTTGGAACAGAGGATTTCTCTTCTGAGGGTTGGCTGGAGGATACCTTTGAGGAAAATCCAAAAAAAAGAAGGATTAAAAAAAAAAGATTTGGAATATAATCTTGTAATTTCGGTAGATAATTTGAGCTAATTTAGGAGATTTGTTTCTTAATTTGGACAGAGCACTTGTATTATACTCCAGAAAAGGGTGAGATAAGGGTTCTTAAATTTCTTAAGATTAAAGCATTTTATAAATTTCTTGCGTTATCATTTTTACATATACTGTCACTTTGTCTATTGTGCATTTTAATATAAGAATGACATAGTTTTAATGTAAACAACAAAATTAATTCAATAACAATTAATCATTTCAAATAATATAATATTCTATGATATCTGTTATATATTTATTCTTTTTATAATTATTTTAATATAATTACAATATTAATATTAGATATCAAAATTAGAAATTTATTTTTATTATGTTATGAATTATGCATATAAAGATCCGTTCGACAGTGTCACACAAATTTTTGTCAATAATGAATTTACTAAAATGCAACGAATTTTGCACGCTTGACTTGACGTTAAGAATAGAGTAAATACCAAAGTCGTCCCTGGAGAAAGTACAGAGTCCTCGACACACGGAGCAAGAAGTTGAGAAGACCGTTTCGGTGCGCCGATGGAGAGTGCTCGCCACTCCACTCCACCGTCTCTCCTCGGTTCGCCTGCATATCGTCTTCGCCTTCAGGTATCTTTTGCGCTTCTCGCTTTACATGTGTGTTGCGTTTTTGTCTCTATATTCTAATTCTATGTATATCAGTACATTTCATCTTTGAAATTCGTTCTGAAATTGTGTTATGCGACTGTATTGGATGCTTATACGATATGATGCTTGGCGCTGTTTGAATTGAGCCGGTTTCCTGACTGTTGATTTGAGTTTCGATTGAGATTTTCTTGATTCTCACTTCTGAAATGAAATTAATTGTGGAATTAGGGGAAAATGAAAGTGGAAGATATTGGATTGATGAAGTAATTGAGGGAATTCTGTGTTCAATGTATACTTTGGTTACCTTATATTTTGTGCATTTGAATTAGGAAGAAGAAACCTGGTTAGTCTGAGTTAGATTAGAACGTATAGACCACCTGTTGGTGGTCGTGTAGTGGGTTTCCTTACCAATATTCAGAACTACTAAAGTTGTGCTTGTTTACTTGTTCTGAAAATGCTTTCATAGTTTCATTTATCTTGAACACATTTTTTTGCATGTAATGAAGAACTTCCCCGTTTTCTGCATTTTTACTCAAAATGCTTTCTGTCTAATTCACACATTTATATGTGATTTCTTTTCATCAGTTTCATTATTGGAATTACTAATTCCCATTTCACGCATCTGTTTCGGTAATTAGTTTGTTTTCTAAGTGCCTTAAGTCCCAGGGCTATGGGGCTTTGGTAAAGTACTTCCAAAAGAAGAATAAAGGTGTCTTTTTCATCTTGTAAATTTGAAATATTGCTTTGACTAATTTGCACTATTAATTCCTTCCTCCATTAGGTACTGTGTTATAAAAATTGGCTTGCACCACATGAATTTAAACTGTACATATCTGATAGGAATTCTCTTGAATGCTAGAATTTAGATTCTGTAATACGGAGTATATGATTTATTTTGACTTTGATAAAAAGTTGTGGTCTTGACTCTTGAGCTTTTCCTACTCTATTCCATCCAGCAACCAGTGGCTGATTGGTCCCAACTTCCATACGATCTTACAGCGTCAATTGCAAATCATTTGGACACAGTTGAGGATTTTATTGCATTTTCTGCGGTATGCAAATCTTGGCGGTTAGTTTATTTAGAAAAGAACTGGATTCCAATGAAAAGAATTCCATGGCTCATGCTTGGTGAGAGCCACCATAACAATGCACCAATGAGGCAGTGTTTCAGTATGACAAGGTCTAAGGTTTACAACCTCCCAAAACTTAAAGCTTCTGATTGCCGGTATTGGGGATCTTGTCATGGTTGGGTGGTAACTGTCAGTAAAGGTGAAATGTACCTTTTGAATCCAATTAATCAAAATCACATCAAACTGCCATCAGAATCTGCCCTTCATGCCAATGGTTCATTTTTTGATATTATACACAGAGCTTATGTCTTCAAGGTTGTGCAATGCCTTGTGGTTGTCGCAATATACGGACCTAAATACAGCCTGGCATTTGTTAGAGTTGGAGATAGTGAATGGTCAACTGTGCAATCTTCAAGCCCTGCCCAGTTTTGCAATGTTGTGTGCTTTGAGGATCGAATTTTGGCATTGTCAATGGTTGGAAACATTTATCTTCTTGATATTAATGGGCCTGGTCTTCCATCAATCCAGAGCATTGCTTCTCGCCCGTCTGAAGAGAACTGGCAGCAACTATATTTGGTGGAATCATCAGGGAGTCTTTTGATGGTAGTTTATTATGAAAGTGAACAGAGAAGCACCCCCCTAGTGAAGTTTAAAGTGTTCAGATTTGATTTCAGTCATAGAAAGTGGGTAAGTCTGGAGGATCTGGGTGACTTTGCGCTCGTTGTGGATGATCACCATTGTACTTCAGTTCCTGGAGATGACTTTCTCCAACCCAATTGCATCTACTATGCAAAGGACAACTTGGATAACTTCTTGGCATGCCAACGTAAGTACATAGGAAATTATATGTTCGTTTATAATCTGAAAGACAAGAATACTGATTTGCATAATGTGGGCAATAATTCCCTATATTCTTGCCCAACTTGGTTCATTCCGGATTTGTGGTAAGCATCAGTTGTTGAAATTCATGTTTTTGGAGTAAACAACGTAGCTGAAGAGCATTGTTATCATTGTATACATTAAAGCTTGAATAAGGGCACATCTTTTTGTCTAACTATTTTGCTCTATGATCCACAGTGCCACCGTCATTTTTGCACCTTTGAGTAGGGATGTCAATCTTTAACCCAAAACTGATGGGTTGACTTGATAAGATTGAAAAATTTAAAGGTTAGGGGACTTGGGGCTTATTGAAAAATTTAAGGGTTAGCCGTTAGGGCAAGTCCAAAATTTGAGATTTTGTTTGATTAAATGGTGTTATAAATTCATATTTATAATGCAAATATGTTAGTTTGTTAAAATTGAATGGTTAGAAGGTTAATTTAAAAATGTCAAATAAATTAGTTGAGCTTACATGGTAGTCGAGGTTTTTAAGGTTGGGTTAAAATTTTTAGTCTATTAAGTATGAGTTTCGACAGCTCAACAGGATTACCTTGAAATTTTGCAATGCTTATTAGGTGGACTATGGTCTACATAGCTGTGTGGACCATGTATAGGGTATATTATTTTTATGCATAAAGTACATTATTTTTTATGCATAGAGACATAGAGTATATTATTTTTATACGTAATGTTCATTATTTGAATGTGTACAAAATAATATGAAAACAACTAGAATGTTCATTATTTATATACATAGGTTCATTATTTGTGTGCATAAGGTTAATTTGAGATTTACAAATTGATTGAAGGTTGATTATTTAGGCATATATACTCTAGGTTCATTTATGTTGTACATGAGGTTCATTATTTGGACTTTTTTGCACACCCTATCCCCTTTACTTAGAAATCTAATATTTTGTTTCAAAGTTCATTATTTGTATGCACAAAGTTAATTATTTGTATGCACAAAGTTCATTATCTGTATGATAAGACACATTATTTTTGTAATGTGTTTTGATACATGGTCCACCGTAAAATTTACCTAAACTATGGGGTTGTTATGCCGTCGACCCAGGTCCACCTTGCAAGGTGGACCTGGGTCTACATTCACATACACTATACTCTACATTCACATACACTATATTCCACATTCACACATTACAGGATTATATGTTTAGTAACTATACTCTACATTCGCAATTTGTAAACTCCACATTCACACATTCAAAATTCTATATTCATAGATCCTATACTCCACATTCACAACTTGAGAACTCCACATTCACATATTACAGGGCTACAAGTTGCTAAAACTTCTTAACTCTATTACAGACATGCATAACTCTACATTTACGATTTATATACTCCATATTCACAATTTGAAACCTCCACATTCACACATTTCTGGGTAACTTTACATTCACACAATCATAAAAAATTGTGCTCCATGTGTTTATATGCTAGAATAATGAACCTTTTAGAGTAAGATAATGTATTTTATGAGTTAGAATAATATACTTTGTGTTATAATGAAATTTTTAGGATAAGATAATATAATTCATGTGTTAGAATAATGTATTTTATTAGTTAGAATATTGTATTTTATTAGTTAAAATAATGTACTTTATATGTTTTATGGACCATGTTTCATATAGCTCATGGAAATTTATACTATTGTAATTTCCACTTAATCGACTTAGTCTTGTATTTGGCGTAATCCTATACTAGACTCAAAATAAAATTGGGGGGGTCTATTATTACATTTTTGGTTCATCAAAATAATTACAATATATTCCTAACAATTTCTTCCTTTTTGATGATACCAAAACCTATACTCGAACATTTCGGCTTAGTCCAATTAAAAATTGATTTTTCATTTTTCTAATTTTATTTTGACTAGCCAATTTGACGAGTTTACAATAAAATTGACCTACATGTTTTATAATTTAGACACGTACGAAAGATTGCAATGTTTGAGGTTTTAATTTAATTTTAACCTTTTTCGAAATAATTCTTTTTCCTCAAATTGCATGTTACAAAATTAAAAATTTGTCCGAAATTAATAAAGCAATTTAACAATAAAAACATAACCACTAACATTAACAAATTGTACCATAAAATTTAACATCAAAATAACAAGCCATAGTAGCAAAATGTAATAGTGGTACGTACATAACGAACTAGAAACTAGAAATCAATAAAGCCCAATCATATCATTAATTTTAGCTCTAAGCTTCGTAAAGTTACCTCTAAAGTCATCGTGTAGGAATTTCACCTTGACTCTTCCTTCCATGTAGTGCTCGATGACTTCTTTTGGATCACTAGTAAGGAACACTCCTCTAGTGTACCATTGGACACACTCCTTCAAAGTCCTTCCTTCGGTGAGTATTGCTCCTTCGGGTAGGTGATTCTTGAACATTTTGATCACTCTATCTTCATCAATGCACACGGGTGTACCTGAAAAATCAATAACAAATTGAAACGTAGGTGGTACCCCTTCTTCTTCCCCCTGTGAAGATAATTCACCAAAATGAGAGCGTGTCCTTTCTTCCTCATTTTTGGTAGCATTAAAAATTTTCTTGAACATCACCATGTCACCCTTTTGTTGCAATATCATCTGCTTGATAAGGATTGAGTCGGCCTTGTGTCTTGCGTCCATCTTCTCCATCTTCTTTTCTAATCCTTGTACAGTGTTGATTAGAGTATGTAGGCATCCTTGCAAGACATCAACACTTGTTTCATGTGACAAATTACTCCTTCATGTCACCCTTTTGGCATAAAATGTGTCAAATAGGCCGTCGAACTTAAATTGAAAAATCAATTAGGCGCTCAAACTTTTATAAGTTTAATTAGTTACATAAACATGTCAATTTAGTTTATCAAGACATAATTACCTGTTAGTAACTTTAAATTTCAGATAAATGTAAATGTCACTTTTTTTAGCATAAAATGTGTCTAATAGGCCATCGAATTGTACATGAAAAATCAATTAGGCACTCAAACTTTTTAAAGTTGCAATTATGTATATAAACAAGTCAATTTAGTTCATAAAGGCATAATTACCTGTTAGTAACTTGTAATATCAGGTAAATTTAAATTTCACTTCTTTTTTTTTTTTTTTTTTGCATAAAATGTGTCAAAAAGGCATCAATTAGGCTCTCAAACTTTTTAAAGTTGCAATTAAGCAATAAACATGTCAATTTAGTTTATCAAGGCGTAATTACCTGTTAGTGACTTGTAATATCAGGTAAATTTAAATTTCTCTTTTTTTTTTTTTTTTGCATAAAATGGGTCAAAAAGGCATCAATTAGGCTCTCAAACTTTTTAAAGTTGCAATTAAGCAATAAACATGTCAATTTAGTTTATCAAGGCGTAATTACCTGTTAGTGACTTGTAATATCAGGTAAATTTAAATTTCTCTTTTTTTTTTTTTTTTGCATAAAATGGGTCAAAAAGGCATCAATTAGGCTCTCAAACTTTTTAAAGTTGCAATTAAGCAATAAACATGTCAATTTAGTTTATCAAGGCGTAATTACCTGTTAGTGACTTGTAATATCAGGTAAATTTAAATTTCTCTTTTTTTTTTTTTTTTGCATAAAATGGGTCAAAAAGGCATCAATTAGGCTCTCAAACTTTTTAAAGTTGCAATTAAGCAATAAACATGTCAATTTAGTTTATCAAGGCGTAATTACCTGTTAGTGACTTGTAATATCAGGTAAATTTAAATTTCTCTTTTTTTTTTTTTTTTGCATAAAATGGGTCAAAAAGGCATCAATTAGGCTCTCAAACTTTTTAAAGTTGCAATTAAGCAATAAACATGTCAATTTAGTTTATCAAGGCGTAATTACCTGTTAGTGACTTGTAATATCAGGTAAATTTAAATTTCTCTTTTTTTTTTTTTTTTGCATAAAATGGGTCAAAAAGGCATCAATTAGGCTCTCAAACTTTTTAAAGTTGCAATTAAGCAATAAACATGTCAATTTAGTTTATCAAGGCGTAATTACCTGTTAGTGACTTGTAATATCAGGTAAATTTAAATTTCACTTCTTTTTTTTTTTTTTTTTTGCATAAAATGTGTCAAATAGGCATCAATTAGACTCTCGAACTTTTTAAAGTTGCAATTAAGTAATAAACATGTCAATTTAGTTCATCAAAACATAATTACCTATTAGTGACCTATAATAATAAGTAAATGTAAATGCCATTCTTTTAAGAATAAAATGTGTCAAATAGGCCATCGAACTTTACCTGAAAAATCAATTAGGCCCTTAAACATTTTAATGTTGCAATTAGGTGCATAAACATGTCAATTTAGTTTATCAAGACGTAATTACCTGTTAGTGACCTGTAACACCAAGTAAATTTAAATGTAATTTTTTTTTTTTTGCATAAAATGTGTCAAATAGGCATCAATTAGACTCTCAAACTTTTTAAAGTTGCAATTAAGTACATAAACATGTAAATTTAGTTTATCAAAGCATAATTACCTGTTAGTGACCTGTAATAACAGATAAATTTAAATGTCACTTTTTTAGCATACAATGTGTTAAATAGGCATCAATTAGGCTCTAAAACCTTTTAAAGTTGTAATTAGGTACATAAATATGTCAATATAGTTTATCAAGACATAATTACCTGTTAGTGACCTGTAATACCAGGTAATTGTAGGTGTTACTTTTTTTTTTTTTTTTGCATAAAATGTGTCAATCGAACTTTACCTGAAAAATCAATTAGACCCTCAAACTTTTTAAAGTTGCAATTAGATAAATAAACATTTCAATTTCGTTCATAACGGTATAATTACCTGCTAGTAACCTGTAATACCAGGTAAATTTAAATGTCACTTTTTTTTGCATAAAATGTATAAAATAGGCATCAATTAGGCTCTCAAACATTTTAAAGTTGCAATTTGGGACATAAACATGTCAATTTAGTTTATCAAGACATAATTACCTGTTAGTGACCTGTAATAACAAGTAATGTAAATGTCACTTTTTTATCATAAAATATGTCAAATAGGCCATCGAACTTTACCTGAAAAATCAATTAGGCACTCAAAATTTTTAATGTTGCAATTAGGTGCATAAACATGTCAATTTAGTTAATCAAGACGTAATTACCTATTACTGACCAGTAATACAAGGTAAATTTAAATGTCACTTCTTTTTTTTTTTTTTCTTTTTTACATAAAATGTGTTAGATAGATATTGAACTTTACCTGAAAAATTAATTAGGCTCTCAAACTTTTTAAATTTGTAATTAGATACATAAACATGTCAATTTAGTTTATAAGACATAATTACCTGTTAGTTACCTGTAATAACAGGTAAATTTAAATGTCACTTTTTTTGCATAAAATGTGTCGTATAGGCTTCAATTAGTCTCTCAAACTATTTAAAGTTGCAATTTGGTACATAAACATGCCAATTTATTTAATCAAAGCGTAATTACCTGTTAGTGACCTGTAATAACAGGTAAATGTAAATGTTACTCTTTTATCATAAAATGTGTCAAATAGGCCATCGAACTTTACCTGAAAAATCAATTAGGCACTCAAACTCTTTAAAGTTTCAATTAGGTACATAAACATGTCAATTTTGTTTATAAGGCATAATAACTCGTAGTGACCTGTAAAACTAGGTAAATTTAAATGTCACTTTTTTTGCATAAAATGTGTTAAATACGCATCAATTAGGCTCTCAAACTTTTTAAATTTGCAATTAAATACATAAACATGTCAATTTAGTTCATCAAGGCATAATTACTTGTTAGTAACCTGTAATATTAGGTAAATGTAAATGTCACTTTTTTAGCATAAAATGTGTCAAATAGGCCATCAAACTGTACCTGAAAAATCAATTAAGCCCTCAAACTTTTTAAAGGCGCAATTAGGTAAATAAACATATCAATTTAGTTCATCAAGGCGTAATTACCTGTTAGGGACCTGTAATACCAGGTAAATTTAAATATCACTTTTTCTGCATAAAATCTGTCAAATATGCCATCGAACTTTACCTGAAAAATCAATTAGGCTCTAAAACTTTTTAAAGTTGCAATTAGGTACATAAACATGTCAATTTAGTTTATAAGGCATAATTACCTGTTAGTGACCTGTAATACCAGGTAAATTCAAATATCACTTTTTTTGCATAAAATGTGTCATATAGGCTTCAATTAGTCTCTCAAACTATTTAAAGTTGCAATTTGGTACATAAACATGCCAATTTTGTTTAATCAAAGCGTAATTATCTGTTAGTGACCTATAATAACAGGTAAATGTAAATGTCACTTTTTTAGCATAAAATGTGTCAAATAGGCCATCGAACTTTACCTGAAAAATCAATTAGGCAGTCAAACTTTTTAAAGTTGCAATTAGGTACATAAACATGTCAATTTAGTTTATAAGGCATAATTACCTGTTAGTGACCTGTAATACCAAGTAAATTTAAATATCACTTTTTTTTTTTTTGCATAAAATGTGTCAAATAGGCATCAATTAGGCTCTCAAACTATTGAAAGTTGCAATTAGGTACATAAACATATCAATTTAGTTCATCAAGGCGTAATTACCTGTTAGGGACCTGTAATACCAAGTAAATTTAAATGTCACTTTTATTGCATAAAATGTGTCAAATAGGCCATCGAACTTTACCTGAAAAATCAATTAGCCCTTCAAACTTTTTAAAGTTGCAATTAGGTACATAAACATGTCAATTTAGTTTATAAGGCATAATTACCTGTTAGCGACGTGTAATACCAGGTAAATTTAAATGTCACTTTTTTTTTTTGCATAAAATGTGTCATATAGGCTTTAATTAGTCTCTAAAACTATTTAAAATTGCAATTTGGTATATAAACATGCCAATTTATTTTGTCACAGCGTAATTACCTGTTAGTGACCTGTAATAACAGGTAAATGTAAATGTCACTCTTTTACCATAAAATGTGTCAAATAGGCCATCGAAATTTACCTGAAAATCAATTAAGCACTCAAACTTTTTAAAGTTTCAACTAGGTACATAAACATGTCAATTTTGTTTATAAGGCATAATAACTTGTAGTGATCTATAAACTCAGGTAAATTTAAATGTCACTTTTTTTTTGCATAAAATGTGTTAAATAGGCATCAATTAGGCTATCAAACTATTTCAAGTTGCAATTAAATACATAAAATGTCAATTTAGTTCATCAAGGCATAATTACCTGTTACTGAGCTGTAATAATCGGTAAATGTAAATGTCACTTTTTTTGCATAAAATGTGTCAAATAGACCATCAAATTGTACCTGAAAAACCAATTAGGCCCTCAAACTTTTTAAAGGCGCAATTAGGTACATAAACATATCAATTTAATTCATCAAGGCGTAATTACCTGTTAGTGACCTGTTAGTCTCTCAAACTATTTAAAGTTGCAATTTGGTACATAAACATGCCAATTTATTTAATCACAGCGTAATTACCTGTTAGTGACCTGTAATAACAGCTAAATGTAAATGTCACTCTTTTAGCATAAAATGTGTCAAATAGGCCATCGAACTTTACCTGAAAAATCAATTAGGCCCTCAAACTTTTTAAAGTTGCAATTAGGTATATAAACACGTCAATTTAGTTCATAAGGTATAATTACCTGTTAGTGACCTGTAATACCAGGTAAATTTAAATGTTACTTTTGTTGCATAAAATGTGTCAAATAGACCATCGAATTTTATCTGAAAATCAATTAGGCCCTCAAACCTTTTAAAGTTGCAATTAGGTACATAAACTTTTCAATTTAGTTTATAAGGAATAATTACCTGTTAGTGACCTGTAATACTGGGCAAATTTAAATGTCACTTTTTTTTTTTTTTTTTTTTGCATAAAATGTGTCAAATAGGCATCAATTAGGCTCTCAAACTATTGAAAGTTGAAATTTTGGTATATAAACATGCCAATTTATTTAATCAAAGCATAATTACCTGTTGGTGACCTGTAATAACAGGTAAATGTAAATTTCACTCTTTTAGCATAAAATGTGTCGAATAGGCAATCGAACTTTACCTGAAAAATCAATTAGGCCCTCAAACTTTTTAAAGTTTCAGTTAGGTACATAAACTTGTCAATTTAGTTTATAAGGCATAATTACCTGTTAGTGACCTGTAATTACAGGTAAATTTAAATGTCACTTTTTTTTATGCATAAAATGTGTTTAATAGGCATTAATTAGGCTCTCAAACTTTTTCAAGTTGCAATTAAATACATAAACATGTCAATTTAGTTCATCAAGGCATAATTACATGTTAGTATCCTGTAATATTAGATAAATGTAAATGTCACTTTTTAGCATAAAATGTGTCAAATAGGCCTTCAAACTGTATCTGAAAAATCAATTAAGCCCTCAAACTTTTTAAAGGCGCAATTAGGTACATAAACATTTCAATTTAGTTCATCAATGCGTAATTACATGTTAGGTACCTGTAATACCAGGTAAATTTAAATGTCACTTTTTTTTGCATAAAATTTGTCAAATAGGCCATCGAACTTTATCTGAAAAATCAATTAGGCTCTCAATCTATTGAAAGTTGCAATTTGGTATATAAACATGCCAATTTATTTAATAAAAGTATAATTACCTGTTAGTGACCTGTAATAACAGGTAAATGTAAATGTCACTCTTTTAGCATAAAATGTGTCAAATAGGCCATCGAACTTTACCTGAAAAATCAATTAACCCTTCAAACTTTTTAAAGTTGAAATTAGGTACATAAACATGTCAATTTAGTTCATAAGGCATAATTACCTGTTAGTGACCTGTAATAACAGGTAAATTTAAATGTCACTTTTTTTTGCATAAAATGTGTCAAATAGACCATCTAACTTTATCTGAAAAATCAATTAGGACCACAAACCTTTTAAAGTTGCAATTAGGTACATAAAATGTCAATTTAGTTTATAAGGCATAATTACATGTTAGTGACCTGTAATACCAGGTAAATTTAAATGTCACTTTTTTTTTTTTTTTTTTACATAATATATGTCAAATAGGCATCAATTAGGCTCTCAAACTATTGAAAGTTGCAATGTGGTATATAAACATGCCAATTTATTTAATCAAAGCATAATTACATGTTAGTGACCTGTAGTAACAGGTAAATGTAAATGTCACTCTTTTAGCATAAAATGTGTCAAATAGGTGATCGAACTTTACCTAAAAAATCAATTAGACCATCAAACTTTTTAAAGTTGCAATTAGGTATATAAACATCTCAATTTAGTTTATAAGGCATAATTACCTGTTAGTTACCTGTAATACCATGTAATTGTTGGTGTCACTTTTTTGCATAAAATGTGTCAAATAGACTATCGAACTTTATCTGAAAAATCAATTATGCCTTCAAACCTTTTAAAGTTGCAATTAGGTATATAAACATGTCAATTTAGTTTATATGGCATAATTACCAGTTAGTGACCTGTAATACCAGTTAAATTTAAATGTCAATTTTTTTTGCGTAAAATGTGTCAAGTAGGCATCAATTAGGCTCCCAAACTATTTTAATTAATAATTTGGTATATAAACATGCTAATTTATTTAATAAAAGCATAATTACGTGTTAGTGACCTGTAATAACAGGTAAATGTAAATGTCACTGTATTAGCATAAAATGTGTCAAATAGGCCATCGAACTTTACTTGAAAAATCAATTAGCCCCTCAAACTTTTTAAAGTTGCAATTAGATACATAAACATGTCAATTTAGTTTATAAGGCATAATTAGCTGTTAGTGACCTGTAATAACAGGTAAATTTAAATGTCACTTTTGTTTCATAAAATGTGTCAAGTAGACCATCGAACTTTACTTGAAAAATCAATTAGGACTCAAACTTTTTAAAGTTGCAATTAGGTATATAAACATGTCAATTTAGTTTATAAGGCATAATTATCTGTTAGTCACATGTAATACCAGGTAAATTTAAATGTCACTTTTTTTGCATAAAATGTGTCAAATAGGCATCAATTAGGCTCTCAAACAATTTAAAGTTGCAATTTGGTAAGTAAAGATTCTAATTTAGTTCATCAAGTCATAATTATCTGTTACTGACCTGTAATAACAGGTAAATGTAAGTGTCACTTTTTTAGCATAAAATGTGTATAATAGGCCATCAAACTGTATTTGAAAAATCAATTAGCCCTCAAACTTTTTAAAGGCTTAATTAGGTAAATAAACATATCAATTTAGTTCATCAAGGCGTAATTACCTGTTAGTGACCTGTAATAACAGGTAAATGTAAATTTCACTTTTTTAGCATAAAATGTGCATAATAGGCCATCAAACTGTATTTAAAAAATTAATTAGGCCTCAAACTTTTTAAAGGCGCAATTAGGTACATAAACATATCAATTTAGTTCATCAAGGCGTAATTACCTGTTAGTGACCTGTAAGACCAAGTAAATTTAAATGTCACTTTAGTTGCATAAAATGTGTCAAATAGACCACCGAACTTTATCTGAAAAATCAATTCGGCCTTCAAACCTTTTAAAATTGCAATTAGGTACAAAAACATGTCAATTTTGTTTATAAGGCATAATTACCTGTTTGTGACCTATAATACCAGGTAAATTTAAATGTTCCTTTTTTTTTTTGCATAAAATGTGTCATATAGGCTTCAATTAGGCTTTTAAACTATTGAAAGTTGTAATTTGGTATATACACATGCCAATTTATTTAATCAAAGCATAATTACCTGTTAGTGACCTGTAATAACAGGTAAATATAAATGTCACTCTTTTAGCATAAAATGTGTCGAATAGGCCTTCGAACTTTACTTGAAAATCAATTAGGCACTCAAACTTTTTAAAGTTTCAATTATGTACATAAACATGTCAATTTTGTTTATAAGGCATAATAACTCGTAGTGACCTCTAATACCATGTAATTTTAAATGTCACTTTTTTGCATAAAATGTGTTAAATAGGATTCAATTAAGCTCTAAAACTATTTCAAGTTGCAACTAAATATACATAAAATGTCAATTTAGTTCATCAATGTATAATTACCTGTTAGTGACCTGTGATAATAGGTAAAGGTAAATGTCACTTTTTTAGCATAAAATGTGTCAAATAGACCATCAAACTGTACCTGAAAAATCAATTAGGTACATAAACATATCAATTTAGTTCATCAAGACGTAATTACCTGTTAGTAACCTGTAATACCAGGTAAATTTAAATGTCACTTTCTTTTGCATAAAATGTGCCAAATAGATAATCGAACTTTATCTGAAAAATTAATTAGGCCTTCAAACCTTTTAAAGTTGCATTTAGGTACATAAACATGTCAATTTAGTTTATATGGCATAATTACCAGTTAGTAACCTGTAATACCAGGTAAATTTAAATGTCAATTTTTTTTTTTTGCGTAAAATGTGTCAAATAGGCATCAATTAGGCTCCCAAACTATTTAAATTAGCAATTTGGTATATAAACACGCAAATTCATTTAATAAAAGCATAATTATCTGTTAGTGACCTGTAATAACAGGTAAATGTAAATGTCACTTTTTTAGCATAAAATGTGTATAATAGGCCATCAAACTGTATTTGAAAAATCAATTAGGCCCTCAAAGTTTTTAAAGGCGCAATTAGGTACATAAACATATCAATTTAGTTCATCAAGGCGTAATTACCTGTTAATGACCTGTAATACAAGGTAAATTTAAATGTCACTTTTGTTGCATAAAATGTGTCAAATAAACCATCGAACTTTATCTGAAAAATCAATTAGGCCCTCAAACTTTTTGAAGTTGCAATTTGGTACATAAACTTTTCAATTTAGTTTATAAGGCATAATTACCTCTTAGTGACCTGTAATAACAGGTAAATTTAAATGTCACTTTTTTTGCATAAAATGTGTCAAATAGGCATCAATTAGGCTCTCAAACTATTGAAAGTTGCAATTTTATATATAAACATGCCAATTTATTTAATCAAAGCATAATTACGTATTTGTGACCTGTAATAACAGGTAAATATAAATGTCACTCTTTTAGAATAAAATGTGTCGAATAGGCAATCGAACGTTACCTGAAAAATCAATTAGGCCTTCAAACTTTTTAAAGTTTCAATTAGGTACATAAACATGCCAATTTAGTTTATAAGGCATAATTATCTGTTAGTGACCTCTACTAACAGGTAAATTTAAATGTCACTTTTTTTTGCATAAAATGTGTCAAATAGACCATCGAACTTTATCTGAAAAATCAATTAGGGCCCTCAAACCTTTTAAAGTTGCAATTAGGTACATAAACATGTCAATTTTGTTTCTACGGCATAATTACATATTAGTGACATGTAATACCAGGTAAATTTAAAAGTCACTTTTTTTGCATAAAATGTGTCAAATAGGCATCAATTAGGCGCTCAAACAATTTAAAGTAGCAATATGGTACGTAAACATTCCAATTTAGTTCATCAAGGCATAATTATCTGTTAGCGACCTGTAATAACAGGTAAATGTAAATGTCACTTTTTTAGCATATAATGTGTATAATCGGCCATCAAACTGTATTTGAAAAATCAATTAGGCCATCAAACTTTTTAAAGGCGCAATTAGGTACATAAACATATCAATTTAGTTCATCAAGGCGTAATTACCTGTTAGTGACCTGTAATACCAGGTAAATTTAAATGCCACTTTTGTTGCATAAAATGTATCAAATAGGCCATCGAACTTTATCTGAAAAATCAATTAGGCCCTCAAACCTTTTAAAGTTGCAATTAGGTACATAAACATATCAATTTAGTTCATCAAGGCGTAATTACCTGTTAGTGACCTGTAATACCAGGTAAATTTAAATGTCACTTTTGTTGCATAAAATGTGTCAAATAGGCCATCGAACTTTATCTGAAAAATCAATTAGGCCCTCAAACCTTTTGAAGTTGCAATTATGTAAATAAGCATGTCAATTTACTTTATAAGGCATAATTACCTGTTAGTGACCTGTAAAACAGGTAAATTTAAATGTCAATTTTTTTTGCATAAAATGTGTCAAATAGGCATCAATTAGACTCTCAAACTATTGAAAGTTGCAATATGGTACATAAAATGCCAATTTATTTAATCAAAGAATAATTACCTGTTAGTGACCTGTAATAACAGGTAAATGTAAATGTCACTCTTTTAGCATAAAATGTATCAAATAGGTAATCGAACTTTACCTGAAAAATCAATTACGCCATCATACTTTTTAAAGGCGCAATTAGGTACATAAACTTTTCAATTTAGTTTATAACGCATAATTACCTATTAGTGACCTGTAATAACATGTAAATTTAAATGTCACTTTTTTTGCATAAAATGTGTCAAATAGGCATCAATTAGGCTCTCAAACTATTGAAAGTTACAATTTGGTATATAAACATGCCAATTTATTTAATCAAAGCATAATTACCTGTTAGTGACCTGTAATAACGGGTAAATGTAAAAGTCACTCTTTTAGAATAAAATGTGTCGAATAGGCAATCGAACTTTACCTGAAAAATCAATTAGGCTCTCAAACTTTTTAAAGTTTCAATTAGGTACATAAACATGTCAATTTAGTTTATAAGGCATAATTACCTGTTAGTGACATGTAATATCAGGTAAATTTAAATGTCACTTTTTTTGCATAAAATGTGTCAAATAGACCATCAAACTTTATCTGAAAAATTAATTAGGCCCAGAAACCTTTTAAAGTTGCAATTAGGTACATAAACATGTCAATTTTGTTTATAAGGCATAATTACCTGTTAGTAACCTGTAATACCAGGTAAATTTAAATGTCATATTTTTTTTTGCATATAATGTGTCAAATAGGCATCAATTAGCATAAACGGTGTCAAATAGGCCATCGAACTTTACTTGAAAAATAAATTAGGCCCTCAAACTTTTTGAAGTTGCAATTAGGTATATATATAAACATGTCAATTTAGTTTATAAGGCATAACTATCTGTTAGTGACATTTAATACCAGGTAAATTTAAATGTCACTTCTTTTGCATAAAATGTGTCAAATAGGCATCAAATAGGCTCTCAAACAATTTAAAGTTGCAATATGGTACGTAAACATTCTAATTTAGTTTATCAAGACATAATTATCTGTTACTGACATGTAATAACAAGTAAATGTAAATGTCACTTTTTTAGCATAAAATGTGTATAATAGGCCATCAAACTGTATTTGAAAAATCAATTAGGCCCTCAAACTTTTTAAAGGCGCAATTAGGTACATAAACATATCAATTTAGTTTATAATGCATAATTACCTCTTAGTGACCTGTAATAACAGGTAAATTTTAATGTCAATTTTTTTTGCATAAAATGTGTCAAATAGGCATCAGTTAGGCTCTCAAACTATTGAAAGTTGCAATATGGTATATAAACATGCCAATTTATTTAATCAAAGCATAATTACCTGTTAGTGACCTGTAATAACAGGTAAATGTAAAGGTCACTCTTTTAGCATAAAATGTGTCAAATAGGCCATCGAACGTTACCTGAAATATCAATTAGGCCCACAAACTTTTTAAACTTGCAATTTGGTACATAAACTTTTCAATTTAGTTTATAAGGCATAATTACCTGTTAATGACCTGTAATAACGAGTAAATTTAAATGTCACTTTTTTGGCATAAAATGTGTCAAATAGACCATCGAACTTTATCTGAAAAATCAATTAGGCCCTCAAACCTTTTAAAGTTGCAATTAGGTACATAAACATGTCAATTTAGTTTATAAAACATAATTACCTGTTAGTGACCTGTAATACCAGGTAAATTTAAATGTCACTTTTTTTGCATAAAGTATGTCAAATAGGCATCAATTAGGCTCTCAAACTATTGAAAGTTGCAATTTGGTATATAAACATTCCAATTTATTTAATCAAAGCATAATTACCTGTTAGTGACCTATAGTAACAGGTATTGTAAATGTCACTCTTTTAGCATAAAATGTATCAAATAGGTCATCAAACTTTACCTGAAAAATCAATTACGCCATCTTACTTTTTAAAGGCGCAATTAGGTACATAAACATATCAATTTAGTTCATCAAGGCGTAATTACCTGTTAGTGACCTGTAATACCAGGTAAATTTAAATGTCACTTTTGTTGCATAAAATGTGTCAAATAGGCCATCGAACTTTCTCTGAAAAATCAATTAGGCCCTCAAACTTTTTAAAGTTGCAATTAGGTACATAAACATATCATTTTAGTTCTTCAAGGCGTAATTACCTGTTAGGGACCTGTAATGCCAGGTAAATTTAAATGTCACTTTTGTTGCATAAAATGTGTCAAATAGGCCATCGAACTTTCTCTGAAAAATCAATTAGGCCCTCAAACTTTTTAAAGTTGCAATTAGGTACATAAACATATCATTTTAGTTCTTCAAGGCGTAATTACCTGTTAGGGACCTGTAATGCCAGGTAAATTTAAATGTCACTTTTGTTGCATAAAATGTGTCAAATAGGCCATCGAACTTTCTCTGAAAAATCAATTAGGCCCTCAAACTTTTTAAAGTTGCAATTAGGTACATAAACATATCAATTTAGTTCATCAAGGCGTAATTACCTGTTAGTGACCTGTAATACCAGGTAAATTTAAATGTCACTTTTTTGCATAAAATGTGTCATATAGGCTTCAATTAGGCTCTCAAACTATTTAAAGTTGCAATTTGGTGCATAAACATGCCAATTTATTTAATCAAAGCATAATTACCTGTTAGTGACCTGTAATAACAGGTAAATGTAAATGTCACTTTTTTAGCATAAAATGTGTCAAATAGGCCATCGAACTTACCTGAAAAATCAATTAGGCCCTCAAACTTTTTAAAGTTTCAATTAGGTATATAAACATGTCAATTTAGTTTATAAGGCATAATTAACTGTTAGTGACCTGTAATACCAGGTAAATGTAGGTGTCACTTTTTTTGCATAACATTTGTCAAATAGGCTATCGAACTTTATCTAAAAAAATCAATTGGTCTCTCAAACTTTTTAAAGTTGCAATTAAGTATATAAACATGTCAATTTAGTTCATCAAGGCATAATTACCTGTTATTGACCTGTAATAACAAGTAAATATAAATGTCACTTTTTTAGCATAAAATGTGTAAAATAGGCCATCAAACTTTACCTGAAAAATCAATTAGGCCTTCAAAATTTTTAAAGTTGCAATTAGGTACATAAACATACCAATTTAGTTCATCATGGCGTAATTACCTGTTAGTGACCTGTAATACCAGGTAAATAAAAATGTCAATTTTTTTTGCATACAATGTGTTAAATAGGCCTCAATTAGGCTATCAAACTTTTTAAAGTTGCAATTAAGTACATAAACATGTCAATTTAGTTTATCAAGGAATAATACCTGTTAGTGACCTGTAATACCATGTAATTGTTGGTGTCACTTTTTTGCATAAAATGTGTCAATATGCATCTAACTTTACCTGAAAAATCAATTAGACCCTCAAACTTTTTAAAGTTGCAATTAGGTACATAAACATGTCAATTTAGTTCATAAAGGCATAATTACCTGTTATTAACCTGTAATACAAGGTAAATTTAAATGTTACTTTTTTCGCATAAAATGTGTCAAATAGACATCAATTAGGCTCTCAAACTTTTTAAAGTTGTAATTAAGTATATAAATATGTCAATTTAGTTCATCAAAGCATAATTACCCGTTAGTGACCTGTAATAATAGGTAAATGTAAGTAAGTAATATTTTATTTTTTTTGAAACGGAAGTAAGTAATATTTACTTATTTACAAATCATAGTAATTTGACTAATTTCTCCGTGATCCACAAAAAACTTTTTGAGGGAGAGTGTACTTCATTATTGTTATATATATATATATTATATTTGTATAATGTTCTATTTTACAGTTTCCTACCAAGTCATTTTGCATCCCCTTTTTAATAATAATAATAATAATAATAATAACATTAAGACAAGTAGGTGACTAGGTGTTATTATCCAAGTCATTTTGTATTATTATTATTATTATTATTATTATTATTATTATTATCATTATTATTATTATTATCCTCCAAAATAACGTTAAGACAAGTAGGTGTTGATGGGTCCGTGCACGGAGAAGAAAATCAAGAAATAGCCCAACAGATCAGAGTTGTGAATTAATAGTGGTTGTCCATTTACACGCGAAAATAGAATGAAGTTATACACGGAATATGGTAAACAAAACATAGCTTCTTTCACTTGTACACCATTCTTGCATCTAAAGATTTCGACTTTTGAGGGTGAAAGGGCATGAGACTGCCCAGAGGGAATTTGGATTTTTTTTTATAAATCTATTTCGAGCCTATGAATTAGGCTTAAATGGTACCCACCAATTGATTCCAACCCCCACACAAGAAATTTATTATAAATAATAATAATAATTGAACTGCATTACTTCTCAATTTGAACTCTAATGTCCCATATTACGTCTACATTCATAATGACTCATGGACAAACACTGAAGTGACATATGATGTTTAGTGTTCTAGAGATAAATTTTAATTGGGATAAAGGTCAAATAGACCCTCAAACTATAATCAATTGTGCAATTAGGCCCTCGAACAATAAAAAGCTTCAATTAGGCACCCGAACTTGTTATTTTGGGGCAAATAGACCCTTTAACCTATTTGTGACCTATAATTGCAGGTCACCAAAAATTCCGGCCAACTCCGGCGAAGTTCCGGCAAACAACACAAAACCATCCACCACCGGCGTCCGGCAGCGGAGATGGTGACCAAGTTGGTCACCATCTCCGTCACTGGGGATGGCGACCAGTTGGTCGCCATCTCTGGTAAACTGGAGATGGCGACCAACTGGTCGCCATCCCCAGTGACGGAGATGGCGACCAGTTGGTGGCCATCTCCGCTGCCGGACGCCACCGGCGACCGTGAGGTCGCCGGTGGTGGATGGTTTTGTGTTGTTTGCCGGAACTTCGCCGGACGATCGCCGGAGTTGGCCGGAATTTTTGGTGACCTGCAATTATAGGTCACAAATAGGTTAAAGGGTCTATTTGCCCCACAATTACAAGTTCGGGGGCCTAATTGAAGCTTTTTATTGTTCGAGGGCCTAATTGCACAATTGATTATAGTTTGAGGGTCTATTTGACCCTTATCCCATTTTAATTTTACAAGGCGTTTGGTTGAAAGAGGGAATTAGGTAGAAATGAAAAATGAATTATTATTATTATTATTCATAAATGACCAAATTCAAATTTTACCTTTGAAAATTGATGTAATACGTTGTAAATAAACTCTATAATTGCATAACGAAAGCAATGAAATAGATAAGGGGAGTTTTAGAAAACATATTTGATTGAGGTTGACCTATTGATTGACGTTTTGTGTTAAAAGTAGAAGACACATTATAATCGAAAGAGAGATCAAACATCAATTTTAGGTTAAAAAAAAATAGAGGGGTCTCAACAAAAAGCTCCCATTTTAAATAAACCAATCTCAACAATTTTAATGGCACGAAAAGGTCAATTTCAAAGTGTACGAACCTATTCAATTCTAATCAACTTGATCGCCAAAGAATCAATGCCCCACCACGCGAGGTTCGATCCTGTGACTAATCATTGATGGTAACAGATGTGCATCACACTATGCCAACTACGGAGTACTATATAGTGTGATGGGCTGATGTCACATCTATTACCATCAATGGGTGGGCAAAGGATCAAACCCCGGGTGGGGGGACATTGATTCTTTGGCGATCAAGTTGCTTAGAATTGAATAGGTTCATATTTCTTCTTCTTCTTCTTCTTTTAATTTTTTTTTATTTTACTATTATGATTTGAATAAAAATTTAATTTTCAAATTTTTATTTTAAATCTCAAACTGATTCTGCCAAATTATACTCCGCAAAGATTTTGGCACGCCAGAGGCATGATTTTTCCTAATACCCAATGCAAAAAAAAAAAAAAAAAAAAAAA
>NC_044924.1:7792220-7827383 GCF_003576645.1 Ipomoea triloba | reverse complement strand
AAAAAAAAAAAAAAAAAAAAAAAAAGGAAAGATAGGAAAATGAATGAGAAAAATATTATTTGTACTCTCAAATTCTACTCCCAATTTTTACTTCATCTTACAAAATACTGATGTTGATATTTTTCTTGGAATCCATAGGATGAAGATAAGTAGATAACTAATCATTCATTGTCACCTCAAGGAGTAAAAGTGAATAAGTAGAAAAATAGAGTAAATGTAGTAGAACTCAAAAAGTGTATGAAACCAAGGTTGGGAAGTCGTATGTGAAATTGTGAATATTGACTGGATTTAGGTAAACATGAGGACATAAATAACATGGTCACCATATAACGTCTACATGCAATTTAATAATGTATATATAAATGAATCTTTGCTCAAATTGCGTCTACGTGAAACCTGCCTGCCTACGTCTATCCAACTATATATTTGTTTTTCCTTCTTTGGCGTATTACTCTAAATTTCCATTTACAATTTTTTAAAAAGCAAATTATAAATTTTCTTCTTTTAATTTATTTCCATTTGAAATTTCCCTGATAGCAACTAGCGTTTACCCAAAATTTCTTCATGCACACAATGGGAAAGCTACCGGAATCCGCAAATATTGAAAATGGAATTTGGTGGGGTCGCCAACTCAACTCACCTACAAAGTTCTAGAATTAGACTACTTAACGCCCCTAATTAATGTCCTGATTCCTGAAACAATTACTACAATTAAAAGAAAATTAAGCAGCGTTAGATTTTAAGATTGTTTTGACTTTTGATCTAATATTAGGTTGATCAAATTACAAAAATACCCCACCCTCCCCCAAGAAATGAAAAGAGATGCAGGTTTATAAATAGTACCATAGAGAGTAGATTCAGCTTGCATTGCATCATGGCCTTCAAAATCACCAAGAAGCATCACAAACACCTTAACAATCCTTTCCCTTCCCCTCCAAAATCCATCCCTTTTATTCAAGGAGCTCTCTCTCTCAATCTCCAAGCACTCCCTTCACACCAGATCTATAGTATTGGCCATGATTTTCAATTCAACTGGTCGGCGAAGAACGGCGGATTTCTTTCCATATCTCACAAGTCTCAGCCTGCCAGACATGCATGGTCCACCATTCCTGGTGAGGTTTTCATCTCTGCTGCAGCGGTTGAAACAGAGGTGGTAGAAAGCAGAGGGTCATTTGTGATCAAGGATAAGGATGTTCATTTGATATGCAATCATCAAACCATTGATGATATCAGAGTCATAAATGAATCAGATTTGCCTTCGGAAGCCAAAGATCATGACTTTCCATCACTTTCTGACAAAAGAAATGGTCAGTTTCCTCTTTTGCTGATCAGAGGAAAGGTTTTCAGTGTCAGGAAAAGGAAGAAGAAGATTCAAAGTTACCATGGAAATGAGAACACACGTCTTTCGGAAAAAGAAGCTTCAACCTCTGCTAGCTACTGGCTGCTTTTTTACCAGAAAAATAGTAATCAAGTTAGCTTTCAAGTGAGGCTCGGAAAGCCTAAGGTGGCAGTAAACCAAAGATTTTCATCAAGAACTTACAGAAGTTTTTCCCAGAAGTTTGGTATGATTAATCGATGCCGTGTCAGATGGTCCAGACTTCTTTCAAGGAAAAAAGGGATTGTCACAGTTTCATCTACAGAAGAGGAAAAAGTGACAATGAGAACAGCCGGGTCTCAATACTTCAACAGGATCTTTCTCACTTATTCAAGTGAAAAAAATGAGAGATTTTACGGTTTCGGGGAGCAATTTTCTCAACTGGACTTCAAAGGAAAACGAGTACCCATTTTTGTTCAAGAACAAGGAATTGGGAGAGGAGACCAACCTATTACCTTTGCAGCCAATTTGGTGAGCTACAGGTATAATGTTGAGTAATTTACACACTGCAGCCATTTCAATACCAATACAGACCACCCCTGTAATGCATCCCTTCCTTATCATAGCATCTTGGACAAAAAACATGAAGTTGGTATAACAGTATACTAACAGTCTAACACGTAAAATTTTTCATTTCCAATATAGGGCAGGAGGAGATTGGAGTACAACTTATGCTCCTTCGCCATTCTACATGACATCCAAAATGAGATCCCTTTACTTGGAGGGGTACAACTATTCAGTCTTTGATCTAACAAGACATGATAGAGTTCAGATACAGGTATGGCTATAAGAAGTACATGGTTGGTTTTTCACAATTCTTTTTGTTCCTTGTGTTTGGTGAATACCATAAAACTCTCATGTGCATTATTGTTATCTGGATATCTCATAAGCAAACTATGTTTTATCAGTAATTCACAAATTCATAATGCATGCCAATCACATACTGGGTCACTCTCTTTATAATTCGACCAAACTTGCAGGTAAATGGAGATTCATTAGAAGGACAGATACTGCATGGGGACTCACCTTGTGAGCTCATTGAGCACTTAACAGAAAGTATAGGAAGGCCTCCAGAACTTCCAGAGTGGATAATTTCTGGTGCTGTGGTGGGAATGCAGGGGGGCACAGATACTGTACGCAGCATCTGGAATGAAATGCAAAGGCATGGAGTCCCAGTGTCAGCGTTCTGGTTGCAGGTACAAAATCCACCTGAACTAATGAAAGATTCATATTAGAAGTGGGATTATGCTTTAAGGCAGATTAAATTCACACTTCTCCAACTAGACCAACAATTTGAATTAGATTTTGTTTTTGATATTATGGTGATGAAACCTGAAACAATATTGAAGACCATATTGCACACAATGGCTCAACAAGTACTACTTTTGTAGGATTGGGTAGGGCAGAGGGAGACAATGATTGGTTCACAGCTTTGGTGGAACTGGGAAACAGATACCACAAGATATTATGGGTGGCAGCAATTAATTAAAGATCTTAATGCTCAGTATATCGAAGTGATGACTTATTGCAATCCTTGCCTTGCCCCGGTATTTATCTTCACTGCTACTGATAAACTCCATAGCAATTATTGATACCTGACACAACCTTCTCCACATATGATATGATTAATTGCTGATAGTAAATGCCTGACAATGTTTAGGAACCTGTTCACTAATGCAGATGGATACAAAGCCAAACACTAGGAGACACCTCTTTGAGGAGGCAAAGAACTTGGGCATCTTAGTGAAAGACAAATATGGTCAACCGTACATGGTGCCCAACACAGCTTTTGATGTGGGAATGTTGGACTTGACACATCCGCATACTGCAGGTTGGTTCAAGCAGGTGTTGAAAGAAATGGTGGATGATGGAGTCAGAGGATGGATGGCTGATTTTGGTGAAGGCCTGCCAGTGGATGCTTGCCTCTATTCAGGTCTGCCACTAATCATACTGAAATTGAAATCATGTCTCAGAGTGGTTATTCAGAATGTAAAAAAGCAGGAAAGTAAAACATTGCATATGTTTTTGACTGAGAAATACTAAAAGCTAGTATTCAAGCCTAACATTCAGCTTCAAAGTTCTTCTGATGATTCTGCTAACAAATTATATATCCTCTATTCCATTGTATGACACAATTCCGTTCTGGTCTACCACCAAAAGGAACTCCTCTCTTGAATACAAACATTTCCAAAGTCCAATTTCCATCACCCAAACCAGAAAATATAGCATCTTAACTAGGAAGTTTTTCACTGCAACTGTTGTACTCCCATCTACTACAATATAAATATTTCAGTCAATATAACTTCAGTGCATCAATTGACCTCTAAAGTTCTGTATTTTCTAGGTGAAGATCCAATTGCTGCCCATAATAGATATCCAGAACTATGGGCTAAAATCAACCGTGATTTTGTGGATGAATGGAGAAGCACAAACATATATAATGAAATGGAAGACCAAGAAGAAGGTTTGGTGTTTTTCATGAGGTCTGGTTATCGAAATAGTCCTAGATGGGCTATGCTATTCTGGGAGGGAGACCAAATGGTCAGCTGGCAAACCAATGATGGGATAAAGAGTTCTGTGGTTGGTTTGCTTAGCAGTGGAATGTCTGGGTATGCTCTAAACCATAGTGATATTGGAGGCTACTGTTCAGTAAACATACCGTTTTTTAAGTACACAAGAAGCGAAGAGCTGCTCCTCCGATGGATGGAATTAAATGCCTTCACCACCATCTTCCGAACACATGAAGTAAGTTTCATATTAGCCACCTGATATGTTTAAAAAAAATACAGTGATATATAATATATTCAACTATTTGAATACACTATTTAACCTAGCTATGAGTGTTTCCATGTCCTGAATCTTGATATATCTATTCAGGGGAACAAGCCGTCTTCCAACACCCAGTTCTACTCCAACAATAGAACTTTATCACATTTTGCACGTTTTGCAAAGGTGTATAAAGCTTGGAAGTTTTACAGGATTCAACTAGTTAAGGTGATAATCAAATCCTCAAGACAATTCAGTTGTTTAATTTGAAACTAAACAGAAGAGTGCAACTAACATTCTGAACCTCAATGAATTTTCACAGGAAGCTTCCCAAAAAGGCCTCCCTGTTTGCCGGCACCTATTCCTTCACTATCAAGATGATGATCGTGTGCATAGCTTGACCTATGAGCAATTTCTTATCGGAAGTGAGATCCTTGTGGTACCTGTGCTAGACAAAGGCAGGGAAACTGTTAAAGCTTATTTCCCAATAGGAGAATGCAGTTCATGGAAACATATTTGGACAGGTGAACTGTACTCAAAACAAGGTTACGAAGCTATGGTGGAAGCACCTATCGGCTACCCTGCAATTTTTGTTAAAGATGGCTCCGCTGTTGGAGAAACCTTTTTAGAAAACCTCAAAAACTATGGTATCCTGTAAAGCAACAGTCTAATTGATTGTACAAAACATTTTAACTTACTCAAGTCAATAATTCATAAACAACTCCGCGTTCATAACCATAATCATAAACCTTTACAGATTGAACCAAATTATACTTTCAGTTAACAATCCGAATATCTGATCACCAGTATCAAACACAACTTCAATTTCATCTCCTCTTCTAGAAAAATTTAAAAACAAGTTGAAAAGCATGATTACTTGTATATCATATATAGAGATCATCCATTACCATCCTCAAAGCGCAAACAAGTGTAACGTATTCATCTGATCAATCGGCAGCTGATATACGAACGCAATCGATTATCACGGCTACGCAAATGATCGGAAACTGATTTAAATGAAAAAAAAAAAAAAAAAAAAAAAAAAAAAAAGAAGAAGAAAAAAAAGGATTATTGAGAGGGAGGGAGAGAGAGAGAGAAAAGTGATGAATTTTTCTGCTAGTTTAAGCGGTGTAGAATGATTATTTGAAAAAAAAAAGCTGTGACTGATTCGGATACTTCCATGGGATATTCTTCTTCCGTGCCATGTGTTTCCATATTGTTTTTTGAAATGTAATATTGTATATAGTATATATTTATACTTTTTCTATTTAAAGCAGTTAAAAGCCTCATTTTATATCCAATTCAATCCTGTGATATTTCCTCAAAAAAAAAAATCACAGAGGTGTTATATAAACACAATTTATTTGGCTTGTTGAGCATATAATATAAGGAGTATAAAATAAATAAGAATTAATACCACAAATGGTCCTCTGACTATTGGGATAGTACTCCTTTTAGTCCTCGACTTTCAATTCGACCACAAATGGTCCTCTAACTTTCATTTTTGATCACAAATAGTCCTTTACTAAAATTTCTGTTAAATAGATTTTAAATTTAAGGGTATTATCTTCAAATTGATATATATAATAGTCATAAAATAAAAATGTTTAGAATTTTTCACCAAGCATAATTGAAACAATTAACAAATATAAATACTCCTAAATAAAAAGACAACGCACCTTATTCTCGTAATTATGCGTACAAAATAAATATTTAATATTATAGCTATCTTTTATAATTTAACCAATAGATTAAAATGGAAGAAATATTTTTCAAAAACCTTTCTTCCATCAATTTCATGGTTGGTCATACATGGCCGATTAATAGTTTTCACTCTTCATTAATCAATCAAACATTTTGTTTGGGACATAACTGAAGGTCGCCACCGTTGAACTAATATAATTAATCAAGTACAAATTGCGAACATTAATCATGGATTTTTATTTAATTTGTTTATTTATTTAATTTTTCACGTCCATTTTGTTTTTATATTTATTAACTTAATGTTTATTAATGTTTGAAATTAATTATGTTATATAATTCTAAAAAAGAAGTAATCATAATAATATTAATCAATTTGACAATATTACCCCTAGATTTAACACATATTTAACATAAATTTTAACATATGACTATTTGTGGTCAAAAATGAAAGTAAGAGGACCATTTGTGGTCAAATTGAAAGTCGAGGACTAAAAGGAGTACTAACCCAATAGTCAGATGACCATTTGTGATATTAACTCAATAAATAATGTATCTACTCAAAAAAATATAAAATAAATGTACAGCTTAACCATTAATTTAAATTTTTAATTAAGATAGAACATATCTTTCAATTTAGTATGAGAACCAATACCATATGAAAAGTTTTCAGAAAAACATATACTACATATTGAACATATATTTAATATATAAAAACTGCAGGAGCACACAAAACAAATCATATATACACACGCATTAAGGTAAGGTTTATACATTTTGCAGAATTTGTTGTACCGAGACCAACACATTCACCATCCTCTTTTCTCTTTGACAGCACACTTGAAAATCATTTCTTGAATACTGTCATCAACAATGTTATTACAAAGATATACAGAATGGGAATGTCTGGAGGAACCTAAGGCTCTTTACAGTTTAAGCAGATTGTCAACACAATATCAACCGGATTCTAGTAGCTGAGCAAGGACACATTTCGGCGAGAGTGACAATTTTCCCTGCAAAACTCGCAATCTCGAGGGTTTCTGCATAATCAAGAATGCTTCACATAAGTGTTTATTAGGCAAACAAAGAGGCTTTATACACCACGACATGGGAAAAGTTTGTATTAAATACATGCAAAGTTTCACCTCAATGAGTGCGTGTCGTGGCGTGGGAGCCATTTGCAGCTACCCGGACAGAACTTGATCGCCGCATCTTTGGATCTTGCTCCTTCCCAATACGCATTGCAGCTATTTCCTTTTCCATTGCAGCTACTTCTCTTCTCATTTTCTTGGCTTCTATCTCCATAGCTTTATTTAATGTTTCCACTTTTTTTGCTAACATCTGAGCATTATGCACCCAATAAGAAAACTGGTTTCATCAAAGAGGGAAAGAGAGGTTAATAGAAAAGAATAGGGAACACAAGTAAACCTCGATTGCATCGTCCTTGTCCTTGACCATCTGATCTTTCTCCTGGCAGACTTTCCGCAAAGAAATAACCTCTTTCTGCAGCATATCATACAATGCACCAGAAACATAATCTTCATTTTCCAATTTCGTTCTATCAGTAGTTTTCCCATTCCCATTCTCATGCAAAGTGAGTATTCCATTACTATGGGGATCTCTGATTGCCTTTCCAGATCCAAAATCTTTCTCATCTATATTCCCATTTGATTGATCTTTACCTTCTGATTTGCTGTCTCCATCAAACCATGTTGACAAGTTATTTGCTTTCTTCAATCGGGATGCTCTGGATTGAGTTGCTTTTCTTGACAACAGTCCATTTTGTGATGGTTTGGACATGCTTTCTATTCCTCCAAATGACTGACGACGTGTGCGGCCATTGCTTACACTTCTTATTTCTGATGCAGTGCGGGAATTAACATTAGAATTCGATTTAAGTCTTTCTTCCAAGACTTTAAACCGTAATTGATATTTCTCCTGGCAACAGCATCAAGAGGGAATCAAATATAGACACAAACAGAAGAGAAGAAAATAGCATAAATGTTCTAAAAGCATTCTCACTTTGAGCTGTGCTTCTGCCTTTGCAGTGCGCTCAGCCACTGCTAGCTTATCTCGTAGCTGCTGCATTTCACCCTGCACAGAAACAAGGCCTCAGTAAAAAAAATTTATTTCAGTTGCAACTTGCAAACTGAATTAATATTTCATATTATATCCTAGGTAAAAAAAATCTCTCATATCATTTCCTTGTTTGCAAATTCCCATGTAATAATATTAGCCAAGAAAACCTAAAAAAATTTGAGTCAAAATTATTGTAGAGTAAACATAAGCATGCACAGTATTTTCAGTAAAATTGAGCAGATGAAGCTAAGCCATCACATGCCTGATAAAATCTTCTTTCTTCAAGCCACTGTTTTACAGGCATTACTTTTTCGTTTGAATCTTTCCACTCATTTGCAACAACAACAGCCACACGATTTGCAGATATTTTTGCACGAGCTAGTTCGCGATCTAGAAGTCTTTTCTCCTCCTGTGCAACATTAATACTCCATAATTTGTAGTAAAATGTCACAAAAATAATTATTAATGAGTTGCTAAAAGAAAATTTCTATAAGATAGGGAAATTTACATTCATTTCTTGCATTTTTCGCTGATAATCCCTTACAGCATTAGCAGCAGCACCCCCTGCCAATACAGCTTCTTCAAGTTCACGGACAGTTTGAGTTAGCTTTTCAACTTCTGCAACCTTCTGTCTGTTCATTTTGTCTAAAATTTTATTCTCCTCCTGATAAAAGAGTTCTATATATGTTAATCTGATGATGCTCTTAATGAATCTAATACGGGAAACATGCTCTCCTTGGAAATTTAAGGGTTTTCACACAGTCAAACCTGGCATATCTCAATCTGTTTCATCAGCTCTTGGTTTTTGTTTTGCAGGTCATCAACCAAGGCAGCCTTAGCTAAAGCCATTTGAACAGTGCGTTCTGCCTCCAGCAGAGCAGCTTCTTTAGATTTAGTAAGGCGATCCAGTGCTCTATTGTCATCTTGAAGCTTTGCCACCTAAAAAGTGATAGGACCATGCATATGTACTCAAAAGGTAATACTCAGTATCACTGAACTTAATACACTGGAAAACAAATGCTTAAGTATGCCTAACACATAATCTGGATTCAAGGTGTGGAAGCAAAGTGATAAGTTGATACCTCCATTCTTGTAAGCTTTAGTTCTGCCTCCAGTGGTGCAATGATTGCCTCAATAGGAGGCAAATCGTCATCTTTTTGAGCAGCATGTACCCTCCGAAGAGTGGCTTCTGCAGCAAATTGAGCAGCCAGAGCAGCTTTTTTCTCATCATTTAATTTTTTAGTTTCAAGATTCTGAAATCATCAAAATATTTCTTCAACCTCATTGCATTTCAAAATCTATGAGTTGAACAGTAATCAACTCTACTCAAGTATCAAGATATAAATGAAATTGGAAACAGAAATGTGTACGGAGTATAACACAGCTCTATGACTAAAGCAAGCAGTAAGAAAAGCTGTGAATGTACCTTGCTTTCTAAAAGAGCTTCTGTCTTTTTTAGCTTCTCATCCACTTTACTTAGCTCATTGGTCAGCTGAGAGATCACCAATAGGGGAAATTGAAAGGCAATATTTCCAATTTGAAACAGATTAGCAAGCAAGATAAAAATTTGAACACAGGAACAAAATTTAAATAAAAAGTATTAACAAAGAAACATATGGATGCAATATCCAGTCAAAGAAGAACTGCAGATAGAAGCTTGTATGTGACTAAATTGATTTGATCTATTTCCTTTGCTTCCCTGCTTAGCTAGTAGAGTAAGCCTATTTAAAATAAACCTTCTTGTGTACTAGACTTCCAGGTTTCCAGTTTCAGTGAATTGAGAGCTGGATTTATATTCTAATATAATTCTATCTTAATTTCCCCAATTCAATTGTAGTCTTTTTTCCCCTAAAAAAGGAGTATTGATATTGGAGCTAGTCATAGATTAAAGGTCAACCTTTTAAAAAATTACCTAACAATATAAAAAACCAAAGTATCATAAATCATTGTCTTATCAAATAAAGAACCATAAAATAACTGTCAGCAACCAAATTGAAACAATATACTATATTAATTTATGGGACAGAATATCTTATATTCATATGAATAGCTACAACAATAGGCTATTATTCCAACGATGTGCTCTATTATGTGTCTTAACAGGAAGAACATTCATAGAAAACACCAAGAGGTGGCTTCCACATGAACAGGATGTCAGAGTGTCAGACACCAGGTATTTACAACATTAGACTGTTGCCAAAGACCTTGTGGTCTAGTGGCACCCGGTTGCACCCCCACATAGGAGGGGGTGGGTTTGAGCCTCAGTGGAGGCGATATTGGCTCTTTGTGCTTCATTTGATTGAGAAAGTAGCTATGAACAGACACTACATTGTAACAAAGTCTAAATAGTATTCAAAAAAAAAACTGATTCTTTCAAATGTCAAGATTTCTGTTTTTGCTAAAGTACATCCATCTTTTATTGTATCCTTGATGGTTACGATAAAAAAAATAAACAATGCCTGTTCAAATGCTTTACCTCCTCAACAGCCTTCTCCTTTAGGCGCTCAGAGTACTTCACAGACTTAATTTCGGCTTGTGCTTCTCCCAATTCCCTTTCTTTCTCTGGAAGGTTTGTCATACGATAATCCAGTAAGAACCAGTATTACATGGTTGTAATACCAAAACCAAAATTAAGATCATATATATCCTCATTTTCTGTGAGCATGGATTCATTAAAAGTGCCCAAAGAGGGACACCAAATTTTTAAAAGGAATATAATTGTTGAATAAAATAGGCTATAAGCCATGGTCTTTTTGCAATTGAATAGTGGAGATAATTGAAGCATCTATATGAAGTTCGGATAAATTACACTCATCTAGTTTGCCTAAATCTGTTCAGCAAATGATTTTTTGCTTTTAAGTTTCACCATTTTAAAAATCAGATTAACTGAATATAAAATGAACCCCCTTTATTTTTTACTAAAACCTTCAACCTATGGATGACTAAGATCAGTCCTCACTTTTTATAGAAGACTATGTTCTCATTTGATCATATCCAAACAATATCAAAAGCAAAGGGGATGAGTCAACTTGACATGAAAATTTTATTCTCACACGATTTTACATGTTCGATTTTGAGTAAGAAAGCCTGATAATTTTCCTTTTATTCAACCAACTTTTGTGTATGCATTTCATCTTTAGTTTAATGGTTTTTATCCATTAATCATCAAAGTCCATGACACAGTATGAAAATAATCAAAATATAAACATATTCGACATCTGGATACAGACACACTAACAACAGATGAAATTTTAGGCCAAGCGATGCTGTCACATTGAACAGTGGTCATGCTTTCAGTTTATTTTACCTGAAAAAGTTGGTATCACATACAAGGCCAGAAATGCACAAAAGCAAAAAAGGACCAAAGAAAGCATTGAAATAAAAATAGTTATTGCTTATTAAACATGTAAAGCAAAAGCATTGGTTCAGTATATCCTTGATTGGGTACTGGAGTTTGAAACTTCTACATCAGGTTGAATGAGAGAAATGCAGCCACTAATTTCAAATTTTCCATGAAAATGACAAGGGCTTGGATTGGCATGCTCTGACATTGTGAAGCAAAAAAATACGGAGTAACACAAAAAAAAAAATGTCTATTATGTGGGAAGTATACATAAAAACAATTTAATTTGTATTAATGTCCTGTGGAAAATCCTAATTAAATGCAAACCAGAAATGTAGATAAGAGGATATATTTCAAAGTCACATAATTCTGTTATATTTTAATTTGAATTCTCTCTATCTTCCCCCATTCTGGAAAACGAAATTCCATTGATTGATCAAACACCCTCTCTGTGGCATGTTCAATTAGAGAGTAGGGGACCCAAAATAGAAAAAGAAATGAAAGTTACATAAAAAAAATACAAAATACAAAATAAAAAAACACCAAGAAGATCTGAAAACTGCAGGACCATCAAATTTGGCTTCAGTATCACATGCATTCAAGAATTCTCTTTTTAGCTTCTTCCTCAGTGTGACAAAAAGATCCAAAGTTAATATTTCGTCCTTGTCCATGTTGCTTTTAGATTAATAAATTAAATAAATCCAAAACTATCCACGTGATATAGTTTCTCATATCTGTTTCTTCTTCCAAAAATAAGGAGTAGGTGACGTATTTACAGTTCGGAACAGATTTCAAATTTTAAATCAAAATTTTTGAGCAACTAAACAAATCTTTGAGTAAAGACAAATCCTTCAACAACAAATAAAAATTCAAACATCCGCGAAAAAAAAAAACAAAGTCTCCATTAAAGATATCATAAGTTATAAATGTTTTTTTTTTCAATCACAGAGATAAGGAATTCTGAGGCAACTAAGTTCAGCTTTTTTAAAATTGTATTTCTTAAAAAATCTGAAATCAAAAGAGTCAAAAATAAATAATTAAATTTTTAAAAAAGGATAAAACAGAACATTCCTTCAATCGACAATCAGACTGTCAGAGGCGATTCATCAGAAGAAATCTTATTTATTTATTTTAAAAAATTCAAAGAAAACAAAAAGAGTGAGCTGAGAGAGAGAGAGCGGGGGAGAAATGTTAACCTCGGAGTTCATTCTCAAGGCGAGTGAGCTCAACACGGACGGGATCGGAGCCGTGCAAGAGGTTAAAGAAGTCATCGGCCTCGGAGCCGGCACGGGGAATGGCGGACGGCAGCCTCCTCCGGCCCTTGAAGGACGGCGGTGGCGTGAGCCTGGGGTCCAGTGAGGCTTCACCATTACTACTAGAATGAGTGCTGGCCATAATTGAGGCACCAAATAAAGAGAGAGACAAAGAGAATGAGAGGTAGAGAAGACAAGAGTCAGAGAGAGTAAGGGCAGATCTTCCTTCACAAAACTCCAACCCAAATATTCCGGAAAATAGAATTCATCATTATTCTAGTAATCGTACTCACAAGTCACCAATATATAAATATATTTTTTATATATATACAGAATATAGAGATATAGAGGGAGAGAGAGAGAGAAATGGCTTCGGTGTGAGAGAGAGAGAGAAAGGAATTTAATTTTGTCTGAAATGGAAGATTTAAATTAAACAGGAGGTTTAGGCGGGGTTTAAAGGAGACACACTCTTGGGAGACGGACATAGGGGCATAGGGGGTCATAATTTTATTCTATTTAATTAATGGACTGCCCTACTTATATCTGCAAGGGTAGGATTCCATGTCTCGCGGTGCATCGTTACGAAAATCTTATGCGTTTCTTTATGAACAATGAAATTATAGTGCGTGATCTTGTGGTCTAGTGAAATGAAATGATTCGATTATAGGTTTGAGTTTCAGTAGAGGTTGAGAAAATAATTATGAACATATAGTGCAACTTCCCTGCTCAATGGCCAATTATTCTCTTTTTCTTTTAAGGATTACTAATGACGAGGTCATCAGGATTGGGTGTCAATTGTTATATCATGCGTTCGGACCCATACTATATTATAGATCTAAGTCTAAAACGATATTTAGATTATGTACATAAATTATGTATATATTATAATTAATGCATTATGTTCATATTTTTATTAATTTATGTACATATTACAATTACTACAATTAACATATTGCATACATGCAATTAACATATTATGTATCTTAACTTCAATTTATTTATAAATACATAATCTATTAACTAAAGATACATAATATATTAACTGTAGGTACATAATATAAATGTCATTTAATTTTGAATTATAATCAATTAAAGCATGTGTTCCATCTCAACTAAAAGCCTAAGCTAATAGTTGGATTACACATATTATATTTATGCTCACACGCCCCCTCAACGTGTGCGGTGGATTCCAACCAAACAACACGTGGAAGTCTCTTTTTGGGTGACGCAGAGATTCGAACTCATGATCTTTTGCATGGCTCTGATACAATACAAGATGGACCTAGTCCAAGGTATAATTGGCATTGTGTGTAATGATTTTTTTGTAAATAATACAGAGTAGTAGTTAAGAAATTTTTTTAAATAAAACTTATCTATCTGTTATTTAATTTTGAATTAGTTAAAACTCAATGCAACTATCTTAAGATATTATAAAAATTTGTAACTAGAGTTGTTAATTAACAATGACAACTAAGGTTGAGAGGAACTGGTTGCTCTGCATTTACCACATAGTTAGAGTCGTTAGAGGTAGTCGTCAGCAGTTTTGGTTTATGTGAACATGAAAGACATGGAAAAATTTTGTTTACAGTTTTCTAATTCGATCATTTTATATTTAAGTCAAATTAGCCCACCTTTTGAAAATAGTATAAGTGAAAATCTAACCATCTTCAAATCAAAGGTAAGCTAGTAAGCTACTAAACAGTTTAAAGGATGTTTGTCAAAAAAAGCTGTTAACGGATTGGGTTAACGAGTTTGACTAGTTAATATCATTAGTTGGTTGAAGAAAAATGTTTAGTAAATTAACAATTAGCTAATAGTTGTTTGCCTGATTACATGCAAAATGATCTTTAAAGTATAATTTATTTTATCAAAAACTTATCGAAAAAATTGTTTTAAGCAGCTTTTTAAATTTTAGCATTTTGAAACAATAAGCTATTACAAAAAACTTATTAACCAAACACTTATATTAACTGTTTAATCAAGTCAAACAGCTAATAGTGGTCAAGCAAACTAAAATTGACTGATAAACTAACTATGTTACCAAACATGACCTTAGTATTTGGACTATATTACTTCTTTCTTCTTTTTTGGAATAAGGTTCAAATTGGTCAATGAACGTAACCTGAAAGTGCAATTAGGCCACTGAACGAAAAAAATGTGCAATTAGGCCACTGAACACTCCAAATGCATACAATTTCACCTGATAGCAGGTTACCTTCCATTTTATCAGGTTGCATGCTTACATCGATGGTGATGCGACATTTTAAAATAATTTTTTTTAAAAAAAAAAAAAAACATTAAAAATAAAAAAATATTAATTTTAAATATTATTTTAATATTAATTTTAATATTTTTTTAATATTTTAATATTTTTAATTAATTTTTATTTTTAAAGCTTATTATTTAATAAATATTAAAAATAAAAATTAATATTTTTTAATATTTTTAATTAATTTTTTAATTCTTAATTTTAAAGTTTATTATTAAAAAAATATTTTAAAATGTCAATTCACCATCCATGTAAGCAGCCAACCTGATGAAATGGAAGGTAACCTGCAACCAGGTGAAATTGCATGTATTTGAAATGTTCAGTGGCCTAATTGCACATTTTTTCGTTCGGTGGCCTAATTGCACTTTCAGGTTATGTTCAGTGGTCAATTTAAACCTTATTCCTTCTTTTTTTAATAACCTTTTTAAGGGACACAAATGCATTACCAGCTTGTCTTAAAAGGACTTATTTTTCTTCAGAATTAAATCCATTGTTTAACTAGAGCAAGTGGATAGATACTACATGTAAAGCAACTCGTTAAGCTTAAGTAGGTCGAGAAAGTATATGGACAAATACTACATGTAACAGGTTCAATAGTATTAAAAAAAAAAAGTAGAGCAAGTAACGATAAATAAATATCAATTTTGATATTAGATATCATACTCTCAAAAATTCACTTTTCTCATTTTATTTAATATATTAATTTATTTATAAACAATTCACAATATCACATTATATCCTCATTTTTTAGTTGAGTTTTGTAAGATCTAAAACATGAGATATTGACGTAACTACAAGGTCTCAAGTTTGATTTTTTTATAAGAGTTATTTATTGGTATTCTCAACTTGAGCCGATTAACTATGAACAACTTAACCTAATTTATTTCATTGTGGCCATTTGTCAATGAGGGTCACAGTGTGAACGTACATTTGGTAGCGAATATTGGAATTTTTTATTTTTATTTTTTAACATGAGATATTGTCATATTGAGTTGTGGTTACAACTCACACTAAGTTTCCATTGTGTCATCACCACATGCAACGGCTAATCTAATCTTCATATGATTTATGATTGGAACGTTGGAGTCGTAAGTAAAGAGTGTGCTCTTTATTTGTATATGTAATATGTAAAGTCTAATATTAAAGCAGCTGCGATTTACCGTTGCAAGCCGCAAACGAGACCACAACTTTAATTTATGCACACTACCAAAAGGAAAAGCTGTACGTGATGATAGAAAGTAGAAATAGTCTCCCTTTTGTTGTGGTGTACCTATCCAAAATTCCACACAAGTTCACAACTATAAATACATGCAAAACAAGCACTAAATATGTTTAATTTTGAGGTTAATGAGTTAATTATACTCTTCATTTCTTAAGCACTATTTACTACTTTTTTTTTTTGAAAACCAAGCACTATTTACTACTTGAATTTTGACATATTTGTTCTTCCACTTTCAAAGTTTGTCCAAAATCAATTTATTATTTAATTTTCTATTAAGTGTGGACAAAAAAACATGACATATATATAGCATATGTTAAAAAAGGTGGGAATGCTTTCAAATTTTGTAAATTTAATTGTCTACTTGCAAAATATGTTCAAATTTAATCATAATAAGTTGAATTTGAGGAGAAGAGTTGGACAGTCATGAAAGGTTTCCAATGCACTTGTGATAAAGGCTACCGTAAATTACAATGTTTGGTTTGAGCAAATTGCAATTCCCTCCATTTGTTAATTAGAATTCATGTCTCCTCCTCCACCTCGAATTCCAATTCAATGTAAGCAGGGAAAGGAAAAATATATGAAAATGACTTTTTTGCCCTTAGTTATTATTATTATTAAAAATAGCATTTTAGTCTTTATATCACTTCTTCCTTTCACATTTTCAATAATTAAATTCCTTCCTACCAAATAATGTAATTCGAATTTTCCCACCAAATTACTATTCGTTTTCTCCTTAATTCTCTCCTCACAACCAAACGCGCGTGAGGTTGACTAACAATGATTATTAAATATTTGAATTTGGGTTATTAGAATCCAAATCGGATCGGGTACCTATTACCCCTACCAAAGTTGAGAACAGTGCCAATATAATTCTATCAATTTTTTGGTGTGAGAACTGAGAGAGGGAAGAAAGCAGAGGTAAAAGGAGCATAGAAGGGCTTAAAGTGGATTCGGAGAGAGAAAGGAAAAGAGTTAAAGAGGGAGATGGAGAGGGACAAGTCACAACAACACATGTGCGTGGGGGATTGAGGAGAAAGCGTAAGCAGAGAAGGCACATCACATGCGGTGCCTTTACAGACAAAGCGTGAATCAAATCCCAACTCCTCTACCCCTTCATGGGTCCTCTCCTTCGCCCATCTAATCTTAACTCACTTAGCCTCCTTTCAAACTAACACATGTTATTACTTGCTCCCAAATCCCAATCTCGGATAAATGCAAAGAATAAGTCAAAATCAACCGAGTTTTTATCACCGTCACTTTTGTTATTTTCAATCAGATACTGATTGACTCTAAATCATATGGTAAGTAAGAATTGAAAGTTTAGAAGACAACATTGTAACATCAGTCTGGTTGAGATTGATTCTCTCTTAATCATATGGTCAGTCAAAATAAAAGTTTGGGAGATAACATTGTAACATCAGTCTGCGTCAATGTTACCATGACACAGTCAATATTCAGTTGCGCATGCACTATTAACAAAATTCGTCTATAACCTATAGGTATGACTTATTATACTTGAACATATACAGTAAGAACTTAAACAAGACTCGGATAATTTCCATTTGCAAGATAAATTTTTCCCTTCTTGTCAACTCATAGTAACATTAAGGCTCTCTTGAAGTCCAGATTTGAAGCACCAAAGCTACAGCAATTCCACTATCGGTTTCAGCAGGAGGTGTTATGCCTCTATAGCTTGTCTATGTTGCCATCTTTGGACAGGAACCATAAATTGCCTAGGCTTTCAGGGCACCATTTATTTCTCATAACTTGCAATCATTGTTCATTACAAGCACAACCACCCCATAAAGGACACATCTTTCACATTTTTTAAAGGAATTCTAATATTAGGGTGCCCTACAAATTAGTGTCCCTATTCCCAACTGTTAATAATCTCAGTTTGGCCTCTGCAATCAATTGCTTAGCTCAAAGGACTAGTGTATAGGTTGCCCTAATTAATAGAAGTTCTCAACCAATCAACCATGTATGTTGCAAGATTTGAATACCATAATATGCAATCATATTTTGCTGACATCACAGGACCCATTAAGGGAATATTAGACACAAAGACAAGTTTCCTCCACTTCTGTTTTGTGTTTTCTTCAAATGTCTCCTGTCTATCTGTGCGTTCATTTTCAACCCTAACCAACCTATTGGGTGGAGGCCCGTGAAGAGGCAAGTCCAGCACCCTGTCTCTTGAAAATGTGACGGTATTAGAAAATAAAGTCGCATCTTCGCTACGAGCTATAACTTTTGATGTAGTGATAAAAACTTGATCCTAACAAATAGTATTAGAACCAGAGGCTGAAATAAAGTTACGTCTTTGTTACGAGCTATAACTTTTGGCATAGTGATATATAAGTGCTTGATCGTAACACAACCACCGCCACCCCCAATTCTTTTTTAAGTCATTTCTATATTTGGATGCTGTTTCAAGCCACTATTGGATCCAACAGAAAATATATCTTCAATCTTCATCATCCACAACTGAATATTTTGAACCCAAACAAAGACTTAACTTCCTTTCATATTAAAATCAGAATCTGTTGTCTCTACATTTATCTGCAGATTGCAGCTATCCCAACTACTGCTCCCACCAGCACTAACATTACACAACAACATCTTCGGATTATCGACCACTATTCTTACAACATTACCTATGGTACAAATCTTAAATTTCTACCTGTCTGAACACACATCACAAAAGATATACCTTGCAATCTTGCATAGTTGCATTCTCCTTTTACGGTTTCAACATTTGTGACTCACTGAAACTGCCCCAGAAAGTATCAAACTTTTCTGATCTCAAAGCAATTTTCCTGCATTTTGTTGATTAGTTTGCATCCCCATATGAAGTTCTGGAGCCAATTATTCTTGTGGTCTTGCAAGCCAAAGAGAACTGAGAGCACGAAGACGGGAGAAGTATTCGTTTATGACAAGAAGAGCGCGGGCTGACTGTCTGGTAGTTAATACACGGTGCATTTGCTGCAATGTCTGTTGCCGCAAGTTGTCCGCCTGATAAATGGCAAAGCGATGTTAGGTTGCAAAAGAAAAAGATTACATTCACGTATTTGATGTGTATCGCTAAAACTATTTCCAAGATGAGTATATGCAAGGATATTTGAAGTGTGTAAAATGATATATATTCATAGCACATACACTCTATACTATTACTAAAAGACTAAGGTCCTTTTCTCGAAAAAAAAAAAAGAGGTCTTGTTTGGTAACATAGTTAGCTTATCAACCAATTTTGGTTTATTTGACCACTATTAACTGTTTGACTTGGTTAAACAATCAATATGAGTGTGTGATTAATTAACTTTTGTAATAGCTTATTGCTCTAAAATGCTAAAATTCAAAAAGCTGCTCAAAGTAGCTTTTTCGATCAGCTTTTTGCAAAAGTTATTTTACATGTAATCAACTATCAACTAATTTACCAAACACTCTACAATCAACTAATGCTGTCAAGTATCAACTAATCAAATCCACTAGCTAATTTACCAAACACTCTACAATCAGCTAATGCTGTCAAGTATCAACTAATCAAATCCACTAACTCAATCAGCTAATAGCTATTTACCAAACACCCCCTAAAAGAAGAATGTGAGCTTTTTTAAGGCAATCCATTTTTTATACGTAGCTTTTAAGCTTAACCCTTTGTGAGCTTTTCAAAGGGTATGCACAAAAAGAGTCAAGTGCGGTCAAAATGAGGATGGCTTTTATAAGGATTTACCTGGCGGAGGAAACCTTCAAGAGTACCTAGTTTTCCCATGGCCATTGCCATTTGACCCATGTAATTAGCTACATTTCCAGACGAACCATCGGGAACAGAGGCGCCATTAGCTAACGTTTCAGCTAGAGATTGCTGCAACGCCTCCATTCCTTGTGAAATAGCATCTTCTGCCTGATGTGATGATTGTTGCAATTTGTATAAGCCTGCCATCTGCTGCTCTGTTAGAGGTTCCAATTGATTCGCGAGAAGCTATATTGGCATCAATTCAATTTCAGGAAAACACAAGTTAGAAAGTAATAACACCACAATTACCATTAGCGTCAGTGGTATATATTCATCAATACGATTAGAAATAGATATAGAATCAGAAGAGCATGTTATTTGTCCTTCTTGAATGGTTTTCCCATATAATATATGTTATATATTAAGGCCTTAATTATGTGGTGCAAGTTGACTATGGCTTATTATGTAGTTTGGTTGCACTGAATAACTAGAAGTTGTTAGTCAATCAGACTTTGTGCCTAATATAAAGCCTATATTGATGGGATATAGTATATATAGTATATAACACATATAGTTTACGGTACTCATACTGCTCAGAATAATACCAGTACAACATCTAAGGTTCTGAGTCAAGTATGGGACAGAACGTCTAACTTTTCACCTGCAATTATACCGTTCAAGAGGCAACATAACTGAAAGGACATCAACTATGGCTGGAGATCAAGATCAGCATCGCTTTCGCTTCCACTACTAGCCTACTACGAGGTTAGGTTTCTATTAGACTTTATTCAATTGACATTAGACTACATTGATATCTACATTTTTCAGTTTTGCTGATTATCCTTGTTAGATGATACAAATATGTATATAGATATCCTGGATTCGAGTTTTGGTATAACCTATAAACATGTACTATACAGGACCATCTCCAGAAACACACGCTACAAGAAGCTGATAGCAGTAGCTTAAATCGATTAGTGTAAGCTGGGGGAGTGAAGCAGAGGGTACGGCATATTTGTATCCTATATTGCTACGAGGAGAAAGAGCGAGAGTTACCTTAAGAAGTTCAGATGGACGAAAGCCACCAATCCACATAAAACACCGCTCTGCAGGGGATTTCCACATTCCCGACAATACATGGAATACATCGGATTTGGCTGCATTTCCTTTCAGCTTGAAAACTTCGTCGAAATGTGCTGTGACATTGTCCACAATAGTCCGCAGCTCAGTATCACTTGCATGCGCATTGACCGCTGCCCTTAATTCATTAACACGCTTGTTCTGCTCTTCCAACCATCGTGCATATTCTACGTTGAAAGTCAAAGCTCCTGCAAGTACAGCAGATTAGCAAGGCTACTTTACCCAGTGCTAAAAAGCACATAACAGTAATATTTTCTATAGTCATTCTATTTTTTATTTAAATTCTGTACTCGTGTTATTTCTTCAGCACATGTTTTTCTCTGCAATGGCTAATTGAATATACTCTGCTTTAGTCCACTGAACCATACAAACTTCTCTAGACTTCTACTCAGGCAAGATCTTAAAGAAAGATCCAAGTATTGAAGTTTTTTAGCTGATGTTATCCGTGATTTAATTACTCAACAGAAGGCTTACCATTAGTGCCTGTTCCATGGGACTGATCTCCCATGCTTGAAATATATACGCCCTGCAAAAAGATACAACAGAAGAACAAGGATTCTTGGAACTTTTCAACCACCTGAAACAAAAAACACATATAGCTATGACCACCTAACCTGTTGTCGTGCTCGCTGAAGCTCTTGCTCTAACTGTGTTAGCTTGAGCCTACTATTCTCCAGCTGTTGAACATAGGCCTAGGGTGCAAGATATGAGTTAACACTTTAACATTGTAAATAAAAATACACATTTTTACCCCTAGAACTGAAACCTAATGTAATAAAGGCTCCTTAATTCAATTTCTATAATGGAAATAAATCAATTCAAATAGCAAAGATATTTTAGAATCAATTGACGAGGGCTTAACTAAATAGCCAAATGTCTAAATCATGTATGCTAAATTGCTAATAGATGTAAATTAAAAAAAGTTGGAAGAAAGGCATACTTTCTTTCTCAATCGGCTTTTTCTTGCAGCTTCACGGTTCTGTGCAAGCCTTCTTAATGTCTGCAAATATTACGTTATCAAAAGAAACTTGAAACTGTCTATACCAGATTACTAGTAAGTGTAAAGAACCTAACCTTTTGATCCAAATTTTTTTCTTTTGATCTGTCACTGGAATCGGAAGCTACAGCAGCAATGGATTGACCCATGTCAAACTGCAAAGTGAAGAACTGCTGTGAATATACAACATAAACAAATAAACTAGGAGCCGTTAACACTGGCATCACATACTTTCAAATAAAACTTTGGAAAGAAACTTTCAAATTAAACAAGATATGATTGAAGGTTGGGCTTGATGTAGTGGCCCAGAGCTCACCGCCGTGTTGACTACAAGTCCACAAGGTCATGGTTCAAGCCTGGATACCGCAAAATCACGTGTAAAGGTGAATACAACTTAGGGTGTTTGCACATGGGAATCGGAATCGGAATGGGAATCAAATACTTGGTAATGGTAATGGGTTTTGGTGAAAGTATTTTGCATGTTTGGTAATAGGGTGGAATTGGAATGATTACAATATTGTTGTTTGGTTATGTATGATCCTATAATGGGAATAAATGTTTAAAAATACAAGAACAAAAAATAAAGACAATTTATTCTAATATAAAGACATCCAAAGCACCAATATGAATAAAAACAATAAAAACAAAAATATAAAAGCACCAATCCAAACTTAAAAATCAAATTACCAATTAGGAGGGGGAATAATGGAATGAAACCCTTATTTTATTAGGTAATGAGTTTTCTAATTAATGGGGTAATCAAATCTCATAGTAGTGTTCTAGAAACCTTTCAACCAAACAATAACAATGACATTTATTCCCATTCATGATAGCTAAACCCATGAACCAAACACACCCTTCATCATAATTTTGATTATGCGTGAGCCTTGGCAGTTGAATCTAACCTATTAATGACGTAATAACTAGTTCTGGAACAAATTTATTCACCACCCTCTTGAAAAAAAAAAAAATTAAAACATATGGGAAAATTTTGGTAGTGAAGAGGCTCTCAAATGAGAAAACAAATAGCAAAGGATAATTTTAGTGTGAGAAAAAGGGACAAAAGGCCCCTTAAGGGATAAATCTAACAAGAAGCATACTGAGGCAGATGACCTGTTGATTTCTATCATCTCCATCCATATCAGATGAAGTATCAGTCCGGGAGCTAGAATCTGCCATGTTTCTCTCGGCCCAAATCTCATGATTTGCACCAGAAAGGGGAACTTGATTTGTCTGTGGTCCTTTCTGCAACTGCAATGCCAGGGATCCGGGAGCAGCAGCAGGCAAACTTGCATTTGAAGAAGCAATAGCCTGAATAGGCAACCAAGATAATAGAGATTATAAATTGGATATTCTTTTTCTTGAAATAATAGTAAATTATAAGCAAATTTTGGCCAAAGAATAGTGACAGCAATAACCTTGTTCAGTATTCCAGATCCTCCGGCAACAAGTGATGGGTTACTTGCAGGCATAGAATTAAAAAGGTTACCTACACCACAGAAAAAAATTTCATTAAACCCTTTAAGAACACCAAGAATGAATGGCATATCATAATCTAAAACTCAATTAATAGTTAACACAGATCTCAGAAGTTCAAATTGAAGTCCAAGATGCACGCTTTTCTAGCAGCATTATACCCAAAAAAAATCATTCAAATTTTTGTTACAGTTCAATCTGCTGGACCTATCCTTCAAAGTTGAGCAGTAATTATTATGCCAATATGAAAAACATCCAAGACATACTTATCACAAGTTATTATCGGAATCAAAAGTCTAAATACTACGCCACAACTTTCCTAAACTCTGCTGCTAAGCGATTTTTTAAGTTAACCATTTTCTTTTCTGTTCTCAGTTTATTCTAAAAGCCAGGGTTTTCCACATAGAACCCTTTGATGGCTTCTAAGCGTGCCTTTGAAAACTTATAAAATTCTTGCACCATTTACACAATAGAAGGCAGTTAACAAATTCTTTTACAATCATAATGCACCAAAACCCAGAGAATGTTTTAAGAAATTAACAAATTTAAAGAAAAAGTGAATAAGCATTCAGGATAAAAGTGAGTGAATATGATCAAAAAGCAAGATACAGATACACACTTTGATTGACATTAGCACCATCTCCAATGCGGAATCCAAGGTATTGCTCAAGCACCCCAAAATCTGACACTTGAGAAGTATGTGCAGTATTCCCTTCTGTACCCCTGGAAATCCAAAAGTTGGATTGACCAAGCAGGTGAGCGAGCCGATTAATTGAATTGATGGACTAAGCATCAACTTTATAATATTGAATGAACATCTAATGATCAGTATATTGCCAATGCTTCAAAACCTTAAGAAAACGAAGTCACCTTCATACACAAATCAGTACAATTCCATTAAGCATAAATCATGAAAGTCATGAAGTGCAGTGTGTGAGCACTAGAATGCTAATATCACAATTCACTATTGAAACTTCCAGGTACTTATTCAAGTCTCTATATCCAGAGAGATAAGCGAGAGCAAGATTCATCATCTAAAGTCAAATTAGTAGTTGTCTAACATAGTAAAATCTAGTATTTTAGTACAAATCAAGCCTGCAGTAGCAAATATTTTGGTGAGGCACTACAACATATAATGGGATGAAACAGGGTGTTCTATTAAAAATTCAACTAAATCTAATTATGTCCACAAACAAATCATGGGCCAATGCATTAGTACTTGGACTGACACTACAATCTTCTTATGTAGTACAAACAGGTTTGTGTGCACAAAATTGACTCAAACTATAAGACACAAATTTAATTGGAACCACATTAGCCTTTTTCTTGGTAACTGATAAATTGCAAAGAAAGGCAGTCTTATGAACAAAAAAAACACAAAATCATAAGGCAAAGGGGCATTCAGAGAGAATTTTACATAGGATTGGAAACTGGTGTCTGAGAAATGAAGCTTGGCATCCCAGCAGGACCACTCCTATTAACTTCTCCACCACCGTTCAGTCTTGTATTACTACCCATGAACCAACCATTATCAGAGCTTCACAAGAATTCAGATTACACAAAACCCAGCAACTAAAACCCTCCAGATGGTTTACCAGCAAAATTTCCAAACCCACCGATCTGCCTGCCACTTACAAATACACCCCAAAAAAAAATCAAAGTTTTAGATACATAGATATCCAAAACCCCACTCCCAATACAAATCAAACACGAAAACTAAACTACTGACAAACAAAATAAAAGCAGCTTTTAGTCTACAGACAAAACCCCTTTCTTTCCCGAGATGCCACCAGAAAGCTCAAGACTTTTTCAAGAAAACAGATTTTTTTTTGAGAGTTTTCAAGAAAACAAATAAAATCTGATAACGTTTGAAGAAAACAAAATACCCAGAGATGAAACTGAGGAAAACTCCCATCAAACACGAAACTGAGGTAAAAAAAAAAGGTTATCAGAGAAGTAAACGAGTTTTCTCTTTCACACAGACTATTTTTATGCACGAAATTCAACGGACTTGGCATTTGTGTTTTGGAGAAATAGCTTATTATTATATTTTCCCTTCTATTTTATATGAAGCGTGTGAATGGAGAGACTGGGATAGGTGGACGTTCAGATGATTCCAACTCCAAATATAAACAAAGAGCTAATACGTCGTTTTCAATCCATACCTTTTTCTTCCACTTTTCAATGCCCATCTTGGACCACCAGCCCACCATTTTTTATGTTTCCATTTCCAACTTGATTTCTCTATTTTATGCTCCGGCCCTAGACGGCTGCGCAATTTCTAGTTAGGGTCTTCATTTCTTGAAAATTCTACCTCCTAAAACAATCTTTTACTTTTATTTATGAAACTTCCTAAATGGAGTAATTGAGAAACAATCCATAATATTTAACATTTGATGTATTAAAATTTCATTTACTTCATAAAAGCACCCCCAACCACTATATTTTTATGAGTTTTTTCTGACAACAAGTTTAGTTGGACGATAGAATGAGAGGAGAAATAATATTTTTGTATTTAATATTTTTTTACGGGTCCATCATAATGAAAAAGAAAAAAAAAAAGAAAAGAAAGAAAGAAGAAGAAGCAAAGTTTAACCCACAATATGCTAATATAACTGCATTATGCAAGAATATATATATATATATATATATATATATATATATATATATATATATATATATATATATATATAAAAGTTTCTAAATAAACATTGTAAATTTGTAGTTCCTAATTGATTTGCAAACTAAATGATACCATAATAGGTGTGACAATGCTTCCTTACATGGAAGCACCCAGAATAAGGTGTTATGCCCTTAATGTCAAGGGCAAATGAGTGAAATGTGACAAAATGGGAAAACAAGTTTGGGAAATGTGTTGACGTCAGAAACGTATTTTTCAAATTTGGCTGTGATTTTTTTCAAAATGTCACCATCATATCGGGGGGTTGGGGTGTTGAAACGCACACGGGAGATGGTGTGGGGCAGGGGGTTTGAGTGGAAGACTCAAGCTATCCAAATGGAGGAGATCGGGGATTGAGAGTTGGGCTATTCTTAAAGGACTACAATGGGCTTGGAATAAGGGAGTGTAGAACATGGTGACAAATTCTACTATGGACCATGATCCATGTAACAACATGGACAATAAAGCAAAATTCATTTTAATTACACTTTAATTTTATTTAATTTGACAATAGTGTTATGTGGACCATGGTCCTTTGTATAACAACTGGAAGGTGGTCGTACCTAGTGATTCAAAGTGTGTTGTGGAGTGGATTCTAGGGGCAGGGGAACCTTTTGGAGTTGTCCGAAAAGTTATTGAAGAGTGCAAAGTCTGAGTAAAATAAATATTGAAAAGTATAGATTAAATACATGTACCGAGAACAAAACAAGGTTGCAAATTAGATAGCTAACATGACTATGAAACAAGCAAGGGAATGGAGCAATATGATTTTTTTCCCTCAAGGATGTTCTGGCACTGCTCCACCAGAATCATATGAAAATTCCTTCTTTGAGAAGAGCGACAAAAAATAATATGCTTTGTGCTTGGTGTCCCTCCTACCAATGAAAAAAAATGATAGGATATTATAAAAATTTAAAACAAAGAAAAATATTAAACAAGAAAAATTGTCAATTACACAATATATTATATTTATGAGTGTGAATAATAATAAATGCTATAACTATTTATATTTGTGATTAGTCAACGCCATATAAATAGAACATGACAAAAAAATATATAATTTTTTATACTAAAAATGATACAAATAATATTTGTCGTAAAAAATGAATTGAGATTCATTATGGAAGTGGGGGTTTAAATGATGAAAACAAGACATTCAATTGGGTGGTTTAGTAATTAATGAGACAACAGGGCCCCAACTATTCTTTGTATAGTGCATATCCCCTGGAATTTATTGCCTTTCCTTTTCCTGCGCCGCCTTCTACGAATTTCCGATGACGTGGCACTTTTATTCTTTGAAATCGAAATCCAATTTTGTTATGTTTTTCTAATTTTCTTCTTTGGTAGATCACCGAAAATGATTTGCAGTTATAAAGAGAAAGAAAATCACTTTTGGTAGGTATTTGAATGTAAATTTTATATTTTTATAGAGCAATCGTAACTAAATTAGTACATGACAACCAGAAAGTTTCAAATTTGACTTATAATAAAAGTTACTCCGTATCTATTAGCCTTCTTTATTTGAAGCATTCAGCTATTAAACAACATGAAATGATTTACTCTCGACAAGGGTCACAATGCAAATTTGTCTATAAATTAAAATTTATTAATTTATATTTTTATTAATCCGGTAGTAAACAAACAAAACATGAAATGAATGGAAAAGACATGACCATTGATGGGTCATGTTCCTAGTGAAAATAATGTTTTTGTTGGGTTGTCTAGTTTAAACTACATAATATCATCATGATGATCATATCATTATAAGATAATTACATGATGATTTACTACATACCGTATTGATCAAGTCAATATTTAAGGCTTAAGCACTAGTGCAATACAGATTATTTGCACAATAGACGGTCAATAGTTGTATGGACCACGGTCCAATATACATTTTTATAATTCATAATGTACATTATCTTACCTCATAAATTTCATTATTCTAGCATATAATGTACATTATTCTAACTCATAAAATTCAACGATATCGTTTTGAACCGTGGTCTACACAATAATTTGCCTTATTTGCATCAACTCTAGATTAATTGAAAAGTTCAAGACTTTTTTTTATAAGCACGAATGAACGAGGGTACATGCTAAACCACTAATAATTTCAATAGCACTTACATAGATGTGGCCAATCGAACCATGTTGGCTAGACAGTTGATTTGGCAATCACAAAATATAAATTGAAATTCCAGTTGGATAACTTATGTTGATTTATATCTTCATGATCCTTCGTTTCTCCTCATGACCCAAAAATATAGAACTTGCATGGTGGTGTCTATTTGGTTAATTAATAAGAAACAACCTAATATTTCCATGGAAGTACAATTTATTTGTTATATTAATGAACAAAAGTTAGATATTTATAAATTAAATCAATAATTCTATCAATCACAAAAAGTAAACTTAAAGTACTAAATCTAAAAGATAGTAAAGATTCAAAATAAAGTTGGTTCCCATTATTAGCCAGTCCCAAACATACAATTTGTATATTCTGCAATAATTCCCTTTGAATTGAAATTTATACTATGACCAGACTTTGCATTGTTGCACTAAGAACCATTTCAAAATAGTACAAAAATCATTTAGAAATATAATTGCATTCACTTATTTAAATATTTGTGGTATCATAGCAAAAGCTTGAAAGAGAGAGAGACTAGTTTTAATGTGTTTAATATATTTGTCAACATGTATGAAAGGTGGATAGGTAGGAAAGAGAGATACCTTCTTTTCTTTTCTTTTTTTGAAAGTAAAGAGAGATAGGGGTTGTTTACTAAAATGGAAAAATGGAGAATTTTCAAGAAAAATAGAGAATTGGAGAAGTGGGAGAATAGAAAATGGAAAGGTTGTTTACTAAAATAATCTCTCCAATGAGATATCTCTTCTCCATTTTCCATCTTCTAGTACAAATTTGGAGAACTTCTTTTTAGTCTTCTCCAAAACGGAAGAATGGAGAAAATGCGGGTGAACAGTACTCTTAGTCTGGGAGGTTGCTTGTTAGAATCCTACTAGGCATGCTTCTCTCTTGATTTTTTCTTCTTATGCGCAGCCAATACTTTTATTATTATTATTATTATGCGCAGCTTCTATTATTTTCTTTTATTATTATTATTATTATTAACATGCGCACAGATTTTATTATTATTATTATTATTGTTATTATTATTATTATTATTATTATTATTATTTATTGTACAAATGCTATATGAAATGATTTTATTTAATGAGGTTTTGCATATTTTGTTATGTACTAAAATGATTGAAATAATTATAATGTGATGAAATGAAATTATTTTTAAGAAAATCATATATATATATATATATATATATATATATATATATATATATATATATATATATATATATATATATATATATATATATATATTTTTTTTTTNTGCATTGTTGCACTAAGAACCATTTCAAAATAGTACAAAAATCATTTAGAAATATAATTGCATTCACTTATTTAAATATTTGTGGTATCATAGCAAAAGCTTGAAAGAGAGAGAGACTAGTTTTAATGTGTTTAATATATTTGTCAACATGTATGAAAGGTGGATAGGTAGGAAAGAGAGATACCTTCTTTTCTTTTCTTTTTTTGAAAGTAAAGAGAGATAGGGGTTGTTTACTAAAATGGAAAAATGGAGAATTTTCAAGAAAAATAGAGAATTGGAGAAGTGGGAGAATAGAAAATGGAAAGGTTGTTTACTAAAATAATCTCTCCAATGAGATATCTCTTCTCCATTTTCCATCTTCTAGTACAAATTTGGAGAACTTCTTTTTAGTCTTCTCCAAAACGGAAGAATGGAGAAAATGCGGGTGAACAGTACTCTTAGTCTGGGAGGTTGCTTGTTAGAATCCTACTAGGCATGCTTCTCTCTTGATTTTTTCTTCTTATGCGCAGCCAATACTTTTATTATTATTATTATTATGCGCAGCTTCTATTATTTTCTTTTATTATTATTATTATTATTAACATGCGCACAGATTTTATTATTATTATTATTATTGTTATTATTATTATTATTATTATTATTATTATTTATTGTACAAATGCTATATGAAATGATTTTATTTAATGAGGTTTTGCATATTTTGTTATGTACTAAAATGATTGAAATAATTATAATGTGATGAAATGAAATTATTTTTAAGAAAATCATATATATATATATATATATATATATATATATATATATATATATATATATATATATATATATATATATATATATATATATCTTTTCTATTATTATTATTAGAGTTTATTATCGAAATGGTCCTTCGACTATTGTGAATTTATCAATTTGGTCATCAATAATTTTTCGTGCCTAATTAAATCCCTCGACTTTGAAAATTTTAACAAATTTGGTCCTCTGTTTATTATTATTGCTTTTTTTTTTCCCCTTTCTCCTTACGTATTATTATTATTATTATTATTATGATTATTATCATTATTTTATTTATTTATTTATTATTATTATTATTATTATTATCATTATCATTATCATTATTAAATTATTATTATTATTATTATTATTATTATTATTATTATTATTATTATTATTATTATTATTATTATTATTGTTATTGCTATTAAATTCTTCTTATTTAATTTTTATTATTTTTCTTCTTATTATTATTATTAAATTGTTATTATTATTATTACTATTATTATTATTATCTTTTTTCCTTTTTCATCTTCCTTATACACATGGATTTGCTGTTGTTATCATCATCATCATTATTGTTGTAGTAGTATTTAATAAAATAAAAAAAAACTAGAGAAATAAAAAAACTGGAGGAATGGAGAAATGGAAAACTGGAGAAATGGAGAAGGAAAAATGGAAAAATGGAGAAATGGAAAACTGGAGATGGAAAAACAGAAAAATGAAGTAAACGACCCCATAACTTCTATACACTTGCAATGTAACAAAATTTGAAAATTATTTAGAATCCAATTTTGATGCGTAATAACATACATATATAAATATATAAAATATAAAAATTGGAAGTTCACTAAAAGCGAACACGCAATATGTCATCAACAACAACAATACAAGTGTCAATTTCACTTGTCTTTCAAGTACAGTAACTATTCCACATCTAATTCTTGACAGTCACTATTGAGACATTAGCAAAGTTATCCACGTGCCCTTAGATTTGTGAATTTTCACCAAATTTCTATCTTTTAAGGACATATTTTATATTTAGTTATGTGAAACATTTATGAAATTAGAGAATTAAATGTCAAAATTAAAATATATGAACTAAATCTAGAACTGATATTATTATAGTTGGAAAACAAAGTGCAATTGGAACTTGGAAAAGTAAGTTGAAAACAAGCGTGTGGATAAATGACTAGACAAAGATAGTGTCTACTGTAAAAAAAAGTAACACAGGAAAAAATAACAATCCAGTTAACCATAAAAAAAAAGTTACTAGTACTCACTTTACATCCTTTCGTTGCTATAGCTCATTCACTTTGACCTCATATTGCTCGCCGGTTGACAGAATTTTTACACCAACCATACCCTTTTGCCACTCGGCACTCCCAACTAATATCAGCTTGCGTGCATTTATTCGCGCTGCTCGTTTGAACACCCTATAACACAACACAAGAACAAATAATATCGGGAGGAGCTCTTATGTGAAAGTTATGCAGATCTGGGGAAAAGTTCAGACACTAGTATCACTCAAGAAACAGGTTATATAGCAACTCCGTACCATTTCAGTGGTTTGTTCTCCAAGACCAGGTCAACACTTTGGCCTTTCTCCCGGAGTTTGGCTGCAACAGAAGATGCTGCACCTTGAAGGTCCCGGTCCAGTGAGCACACTATGTATTCTACTTGCTGACTAAGTTTTGGTATGAGTCCCTTCTCCTTAAGCAGCTAAATGTAATGAAACAGTATAAAGTATAAAATCAAGACCTTTATAAATGCTACTGTCAGTCACTTTAGTACTTTACTTTTCTAGAAAAGTATTTCATCAGATGGCAATTTTTGCATTTCCGCAAGTAAAGTGAACCATCATTGTAATTTCTGGTAAGGTCAGTTCAAGCATCACTCTGTGGAATGTAGTTTGCAACTTAGGAATCATTCCATCTACATTCTACTACAGTGTGAGTGAGAAATGAAAGACCAAATATATAAGAGTTTTGACTCACTTCTACTATGACAGCATCACCAAATCCAAAGCCACAAGCTGGAAGATCATCTCCTCCAAAAGTAGAGAGTAATCTATCATATCGTCCACCACCACAAATGGCTCGTAACTTTCCTTCTCGATCAAATCCCTGTAGAACACTGGAATCAATTAGTAATTTAGTATACATTGACACACAATGATCCACTAACAATAGGATGTACACAGTCACAGTATGGTAATCTTCCATTACTAATTGTCTTCAGGCATGCAATGTGGCATCTAAATTAGTAAACGACTTGTCCAGCACATAAACATCCCTAGATCTATGAACCAAATGACAATCCTATAGTTTTTTTTTTTTTTGAGCAATGGCAATCCTATAGTTTGAAAGCAAAAATATATGCAGGAAATAGAAGCAAATTCCTTGAGCCACAATATAATTGGTATTTGGCTGGCATCCCTGTAGGGATATAACAGCCATGCATGAAATAATATTAATTTTTTTTTTTGTCTCTTTCCTATTTTGTAATCTTTTTTTCTTTTTTTTTTTTAAACAGAAGTATAATCTTTTTCATTTGAGATGCAGCCGATAAATAATTAATCGCAAAGAAACATATGTTAAACCAATGGATTAGTTTTAACAAAATTAGCAGTGATGGAAAAAATACAAAACTTCAATGGCTGACAGATTTAGCAAACAATTGAGCTATTTAATCATGTTCAGCAAATTCCAAAAGGAAGTCTCCCTCAATTACTTCTCACAGATTGAAAACTATATTGAAATAGCAGGATAAATAATGTCAGACTGTTCATCAGTGCATATATCTAACAATTTTTATTTGAAATTTCAAAAATCTGACCTCAAATACAATTCCAGTATAATATGCTAGACCACGAACAACTGATGCATCAAATTGAATCCATTCAGAATAACCATACTGTTCAGCAAGTGAAAATAGTTGCTTCAAATCACTAAGTGCTTGCCCAGCAGCTCCAAGTTTCTCTAAAGAAGCACACATGGCATAAGCACAAAGGTATTCGACGATAGATCAATTCTCATAGCCAATGCATATGTAGAAAGTATGAAAGAAATCAGCAGTCATTCAGGTCTATCAAATACAGAGTAGCAAGCAAATTATTCAATCAAAGTTTCAGAACATAAAAAAGTAATCTTTAGAACAATGTAAAATAGTTTCTATAGCTTAAAATTTCCTCAACTTTGTAGGATAAATATTCAAAAATTTCCTGCCATAGATTTGTTCAAATTTGCAACCAATTCTGCTAATAGCAATACCTATAGATGAAGTCATTAATGGTCACTACCTAGACACCACTTCTGCTTTCCTCAAAATCCCAGCCTAAGAAAGCATGCATCCTTCTTCCTCACTCAGTACATTGACAATTTGACATGTTAGCTGATCCTCTAACATCAAAATACCAATTTCAACAAAATGCAGCAAGTTTTTTTATGCTAGCAACATTTACATTCAGCAGATATTCTATATTTCTATCAAACTTCATCCTCACAGCCTGGGTGTTCTAACATTCACCATGCGAATCTGATCTTCTATCTGAGTTACTGAATATGCAAGGATAGCCCCATACCCGGGTCAAAAACACGAGTAAAATCTAGGGGAATAAGGCCTATTGATATCCATCATTTGAAAACTTTTTAACTAAAAAAGAAAACAGCAAAATTAATAAATAAAGCATGTGCAATGCAAAACCTTCCAACTTTGCCAAAGACTTCACAGAGAGGATTTGCAATAGTTCTTCAATAGCCACATCAGACAACCCAGCAGATTTAAGTTCTTTCTTAATTTCATCAATTGGAATCTTCTCTAGCTGCTTCCAAACAAAAATCAGAATATGAATACTAAATATGAAATGGTCACAAAACATTTACAAAGGAATAAGAAAGTTTAGAAACAAGAGGTGATGTGTAAATTTTAATTATTCAAAAATATTTATTAAAAAAACACAGTTGTCTCTGATGTTCTAAACAGTTAAATAGAACTGAATATGAAGAGAGATTACAAGCCAAGGTATATTACAATTCAATATATTGCCAAAGTAATAGCATAAAAATAATATTCACTAAAACATAACTACTTCTCTGTGCTGAAATCAAAATAATCCCCACTAAGACCTCACAACCAAAGAAACTCCTTTTCACATGATCGCATCCTCTACTGACTGAATTTTATTCCGCTTTATATGAACCTCAACTTTCTTGTACCAAAATGGTCAATCTTAAGTCCCTTGCTTCCTAGTTCCTACATGACTGAATGCTATGTTTACATGAATAAATCATCTGACACCACCCTCAACAATCAATATACATAACAAACAAAAGAGATATTTGGGAATGAACGCACGACATAACAAAAGAAGTGTTTTCACATAATAGAAACAAAGAAAATGGTTGCTAGCCCATGGTAAAATTTATCATAGATGAAAGCAGGAACAAAAACATGAGGACCCAATAACAGATCAGTGGCTAAGGCAACTGCAGATCAACAGATGCAGGCATGCAGCATTAAAAAACTGACCTTGTCTATGACAATGAATACCCTACTGAACATGTTTTCTGGAACAGAGTAGTGATACAATACTTCTTGCAAAACCTGCAAAGTTAATAGTGATAGAGGCAACATGTCATAGTTCTGTAACATTATTGAATTTGACTCAAGAATTATTTCAGTATCACACTGCAAGCAGGGCAGCAGGAAAACACATGCAACAAAATTTAATGAGCACAGAAAAGGAAAACAATATAAAAGAATTATGTATTCTAGATTCCAAAGCAGAAATGAGACTAGTGGCTAACTTAACTATTCCTGATTCGATTTAGATTCATGACCTTGAATTCATTCCCAATTTCTTGTATTCCAAACCCAACCAAATTAGGTATTTGGAGGGAAAAAAAAAAAAAAAAAAAAAAAAAAAAAAAAAAAAAAAAAAAAAAAA